>NW_012154951.1:6429234-6497299 GCF_000956105.1 Propithecus coquereli | reverse complement strand
AGCATATCAAAAAAATAATTCACCATGACCAGGTGGGCTTTATTCCAGGGATGCAAGGCTGGTTTAATATACGCAAATCTATAAATGCAATTTGCCACATAAATAAAAGCAAGAACAAAGACCATATGATTCTTTCGATAGAGGCAGAAAAAGCATTTGACAAAGTCCAACACACCTTAATAATAAAAACTTTGCAGTTTTAATAAGGATTCCAAGGAACTCTGTAAACATGTAGTAACATTCAAAGGCACTGCCTTTGATCAATTCTGTGGTGATCATGAACTTGTTTCGTATTTTATGATTCAAAATTAAACACAAATAAATTACCATAATCCAAAAAAAAAAAGAAAAGAAAAAGAAAGGAGGCTCTTAAAGTGCTGAGGCAGTTGATTGAGTTGCTTAGAAAGTGAAGGTCCTTCTAGCCAAAGAATCCTAATCTTCATACACAGGTGAGAAAACAGGATCTCACAGTTAGTTTAATGCAGAATTAGGACTGTGACATAATCCTTTCAAATAATAGGTACTCTATAAGAAATATGCATGATGGATGGCTAGATGGATGAATAAATAAAAACCTTTAGAGAAGGGATCTTTCTGCTACGTAAGTGGTTCTCAAACTTGCTTTTGTTCGCTATGACATACCTTGGAGAGAATATGTACCTGTGTGACCTATACTCATTACTTTTCACTACAGGGTGCTACACTGATATAAGGTAAGCATCATATTACACAAAATTCCCAGGAACCCAACTGTAATTCCGCCTCATTTCTTCCTCAATGCACCATTGTGACTTAACAACATATTTGAGAACTGTTATACTACTTAGTGCTATCAAAATGATCAACTACCTAAAGTTAGGTGTCTAAGGAGTTGGTTTTTATGAAACTGGAGTAATACATTATAATCAAAAAGCCTTCTTTAACATTGGCTACTGCTCTTGGCTTGCTGATGTTATTTCTAAACCTTAAATCCCCAATCATCTACTTCTGATAATTTCTATAAGGAGCATAGGTCATTTGATAATAAAGAATGTCTGAGTCTATGTTATTTCCTTAGATCTGCATTCAGTGGATATGGCTTTGGGAATATTATCTTTAGCCATAGCAAAAATTGAGTTATGAATTGAGTAGAACTATGGATAACAGCTTGCTTTATTCTACAAAATTTGTAAACCTGAGATTTGAAGTATAAGTTGCATTTAGGATAAAAGCAGAGTTATTTTTAATAATGATAAGAGGAACATCCTGAAAATATTTTGAATAAATATTCAAAAATATATTCCTGGAAAAGACAAGAAGTTGCCTTAAAGCACCTTTAAATTAAAAGCTAATAATTGGTTTTCTGTATAATTAAATTTACTGAACCTAACCTAAGATGTTTCTATAAGCTCATTGAGCCTTTAAGGTGCTTTGAGTTAACTTTCAAGATTGGTAACCAGTGAATTGTTCTAACACAATGAGAATCACTTAACCAAAATAAAATTGATATGAAAATATAAAAAGTCAGGGATAACAAAGTGATTTCACTAAGGTGCAAATAAAATCGCATGTATCACATGTGTGCGTGTGTGTACATATATATACAACTGATATACGCATTTTAAAACATTCAAGTAATACAACATTCAAACATATATAAAGAAAGAAGTATATGGAAAACAAGTCAATGCCCTATTCAATCCCAGTTCACAGCAAGCATTGCTCACTCATATCTTTCGAGAATCAAGAAAGATAATCAGAGTTTCTCAATATGCAGACCTACAGCTAGGAATGATCCCAAAGAAACATTGATTCTAAAACAATCAATCCAGATAGCCAGGCACAAGTTTTTGCCTCTCACCCAAGATCCATAGTAGAAAAGGAAAATGGACATAATTCTGTTCGTACTTTCATTAAGCACTTACCCATGATTAATTCCCTTAGATTTGAGCATCTGACAAATCTGGAGGTACAGTAAAATTTGCATAAGTAGGATGATAATATCTGACACCTAGGGTACAATAATAACTTTTGGACTCCTTGAAAGGAAGGTCAGTTGTAATTATCGCACTATTTCTACTATAAGGCTTATGCCTTTGCTGACATTAAAATGTATATGAGTTTCTTGCTGTAAGATTGCACGGTGCAAAGATTATATAAACAAATGTAAATCACCATGAAAATCTAGTTTATTCCACTTTTACCACACATCATTTTACAGTTCTAAATATCCATAATCTTCAAAATGTGTAACCCATGACCTCATTAAGCATGAGAGAATTTGGCACTCTTATTCTCTGACTCAGAAATAGATACTACCCACACCCTTCTATGGCCCATCTTAGATTATTCTCTTCATCTGAATTTATACAAGAGCAAAGAGACTTTTGCTCAAAACCATGGTAGAATAACTGAAAATTTTTCAAAGCAATCCCAGAATTTAATGTGCGTTGAGAAAATATTTCTCTATACAGACAAAAACTAAGAGAATGCACCAGATTATGTATGACGGCCACATTCTCTGGTTCTATCTCATCACCAGACAGCAGGAAACATAGACAGAAATGCAGGCAAGCTGCATGAATGTATGTTAGTGCTCGCCAACTAATTTTCAAAATAAAATACAAGTATACCATGGAAAACTTTTTCTATGTATATGTCTCCAAGGTAAAAGGCCTTTTGGTATTTAATATTCTGTCTTTCAGTACATTCCTATATCTTATCAAAATATTATTCAACTAACGTTTATATAAGAACACTCTGTATTTACATACCCAAAGTGCAACACAGTATTTATCACAAAATGATTTGGGGGAAACCCTCAAGTTACATTCCAAACACCACTGGTCATGAAATATAATTACATCTAGGCATATTGAAAAGGTCTCTGTGTACCCCCCCAAAATATGCCTCTTGAATATTGTGAATCTGAGGTTTCATAGTTTCTTAATCAGTGAGAACAATATCCAGCCTTCCTGGGCTCATCCTGAGTGTATTTCTTCAGGGTCTTTCTTACCTAGACCCTATTTTTGCCTAGTGTTATACAGGTCCCTGAAAAGTTGAGAAAATTCTAAGGGAAATTTTAGAAAAGGAAGCAAAGAGACTAAGAAGGAAAAGAATTATAAACCATATTAATAAATAATACAGAAATAATTTATGTAATATTTCTATCATAATCGCTATTTATTAAAGTTTTAAAGTTTATTTTAAAGTAAATTTAAGTAAAACTTAAAATTGTCACATCATATATTTTATACTGTAACATAATGAAAAAATTGTAGATGATCTGATAGATTTGAAGTTAATATTTCAAATTAAGAGATTGAAAGAATTTAGAATTTGAATAACTATTATAAATAGTTTCCATTTTAAATCCATAATCCACCTTTTTAAATTTAAAAACTATACTAATACTTTATGATGAAATTTTACTATACAATATACCTATATATATATATTTTTTTTTACTATGTTAGAGATAATCTGTGTAGCATCTCAGCCAATATTTGTGGTGATATATCTGCATTATGTCACATGAACAATGAAATAAAAGATTGTATGAATCAAAATCTCAACCCTCCAGCTGCTATACTTACTAGCAGTAAGACTAGACAAGTTGTACTGTTTCTCAGTCTCTTGTTCTGCTAAATTGTTGTGATAGTAATAGCGCCTCCCACATAAGTCATTTTGGTTTACTATGTAAAGGAGTTCATACGATAAAGATCAGTTATTATTGCAAAAGACTGTCCAAGTGAATACTGTTTCTTAACTCTGGTTATTTTTAACCTGGTTTTCCTAGCCTCTGCAATGCAGAGCATAATATACCCAACTTGCAGAGTTGTGAGGATTAAATATCCAAATGGATGTTAAGTTTTTGGCTTAAAATCTGAATTAGAGCAAGCCCTTAATAAACAAGAGTTTTATTTTTATTATCATTCTGAAGATCCAGTGTACCAGATTCTGCATCGTCATACGGATGTGAAAGGCTTTCTACAGGCATCTGTACACAGAAACAGGCCATGGACGGCTTTTGCCATGTGAGAACAAACCATACCCAGCATCAGATCCTGACACAGAAGTGTCACCGAGAATCTTCGAGAAACAACAAACCACCTTAACCCCCAGAGACAGGGAAATGTTGTAAAAGGTAGATGAGACCATTCAGACAAACAAATAAAACAAAACTGCTATGTAGCTGTAGTAGTAAACTTTTAAGAACACTGTTATTATTGTTTTGTAGTTTCTCTATCCAAGTCATTGGTTAAATATATTTGCCTCCAAGCACTAAGTTGTGCTCTTGTCTCGCGAAAATTATAAACCTCTTTTCCTTTAAAACTGTGTTTTGACCCAAGATATATATATTTTCCCAGATTACATTTTCAATAAGGGGATCAGAGGGAGTTATAATTTCAACCGTTGATAAAGAGATTAATTGTGAAACTCATTTTTTCTATCAATACCTGGTGGCAAATTTTTCTGAAACACGTTGACAGAAGTGAGTTGACACCTACAGAATTATAACCTAGTTCCTGTCCAGTGTAATTGCTGTTATAGGCATCAAATAAAAAGTACTGTGTGAAAGCCTCCCTTCAGATTATATCAGCTTTTTAAAAAATGTGCTCCATATGTACTTAGAAATGTAAATATTTACTATTATTAATTGTACGTTGCACTTAATTTTTAATTTAGAAAATAAATCATATTGTCGAAGAGCTATTATAATAGGCAGTGGTTAAGAGCATGAATATATCTTTCCCAGCTCTGCTCTTAATTTGCTGCGAGACCTTGGCTATAACATGCTTCTTTGTGTTTATTAATTCTAGAGATAGCTTCGCTTCTATAAAATTTGATCTTCTAGATAGTTGAACAATGAGGTCCTTCAGGATTTTGTGATTTGGTGAAGCTGGGTACTAGAAAACAGTTAGCATGATTCTTAGCTTTAATAGGTAAGTATTGAGTATATACTATAAACCAAGCACTATACTAAAAACCGGGAATAAAAATGTGTGGATTGGGCACCAGAAAGAGTATAAGGTATACTGTGAGTTCTGTGAGTACGGGTAACTGGAGAGATGTAACTATGCATTCCACAAGTCGTGCATAAGGTCTTTAGCATTATTTGGTTGAAGTGGAATTACCATTTGTTGAATAAATTAATGAGTTAATTAATATGTTCTAATGGTTTGACATGATTGGCAAATTCCATAAATTTCCAGTTCCAAGGAAAGCAACTTCAAGAGGAATTATCAGAAGTGAAGCAGCTTATGAAACAAAACTTCGGAACAGACTTTTCAGGGCAAATGCAAAGTAAAGAAGCATAGTTTCCAACAGTAGAAATCTCTTTGTCGTCAGGATGAGAGAGAAGTTTTTGTCAGTACAGGGCAAAGACTTTCAGCTACATTCCATGCCTTTTAAAGATCACCACCATTACTTAAGTGATCCTTATGTCATACAGACACATGTAATTCTTATTTATGAGGAAACAAAGATCTGTCACTGGTTAAACGTTTCAATTCTTTTATCATTGACATTATAATATTCTTTAACATTAAAGTTGTCCCCTTGTTGAGTGAGAGCAGGACAGATCTCCTGTCCATAGTGCAGGCTGGCGCTGTGGCCTATGCTTTGAGACTGACACAGGATTCGTCATGAATGCTGTCAGACAAGCACACGATCCCCAGGCCCAAAAGTCTTAGGCAATGATCTGTGCTCTGTTCGGCAGGGCAGACGCAGTCTGCACGCTTGAGGCTCTTCCTAGGGCACAGGAACATTCTATGAGATTTCTAAATCTTATAGAACTTAGAGCCCAGAGGACACCAATCATTGTATATTCAACTTCCTTATCATGAAAAACAGACACTTGAAGCTAGGAGAGATTTAATGTTAGCTCAAGGTCTCATGGCTAGTTGTTGGAGGAATTATTGAATAAAGCCTTCGTTCTTGACACTCCATTTTCAAACTGCCTTGCAATACAGCCCCATTTAAAAAATAAGGTAATTTTTCTGGAGATGGGTGGGGCATATGAGCATCATTTAAAGGCAGAGTAGCCTTAAAATAACAAAAGAATAATAAACTCCATTTAAATTCTAAGTCACTCTCTTCAGTTTCCAAAGTTCTCTCTAGGGTACCCCGCAAGCAACATAAACCCATTCTTGCTATAGCTAGATTTAAAATACTAAGGAGAATTGCACCAGTGGACGATGAGACATTTGTACTTTCTGTAAGATGTTGGAGGATCAAATTTATTAGTAACAGATGTTGAAGGACACACACTCAAAAGCTGCATGCCAGGCTCATGGTTATGGTTACATGAGGTCGTGGGCAAAGTATGAAGAGCAGTTAGGAAACCGGTTTAATGACAGAATCAGTGTCTTTGCAAGATCTCTCTTGCTGCCAACAAGCTGGGTGATCAGGACCATGATGCTGGAAGATCAGAGGCAAGTCTAAATTTAAAATAACATAACCTAAGAAGAAGTAAAGTGAAACGAAATTACTAAAGTCTTCCACAAGAAGAGGGAATTGGAATGGCTTTTGCCTTCATATTTAGACTTAGTTCTCAGTATGTAATATGCCACCCTCCACTCTCACTGAAAGTGTGGTTCCTATGGGTCTTAGACCATGTAAATTCTCTCCTCTTAAATATTTTTTTCAGCTTTGAAATCTTCTCTATCTGATTTTTATTAATCTTTTGGAATGCAGCTCAGATTTTGTCCGTTTTAAGTATAGTGAGCATATATTATATTATTCAAAGCAGGAAAATTTAAAGCAAGAGTGTGTGTTGTCCATAATTATGTAATAAGAGATACGAAAAGTACAAACTAGTCTGTTCCTGGCAGGGTGAGGGCACCTTTATCTAAAGTCCTTCTTAGCACTGTAACTTATAGATAATAAGTATAATTCCCTCAATTCTGCTTGCAAAATTCTTCTCAACCAATAAGTCTTTATAAATCAGCTTACTTTTTAATTGTCCATCATTTTATTCTGGTTCTAATCAGATGTGTTCAATGTGAAAGCTTTTATTAATTTTTTTACAAAGCTATAGATTTTCACTTGTAGTGAAAAATGTACCTTACATTTGATTTGAGTGTACATTCTTCAACAAATAGAAAATATTAAACAAAGACTATACAAGTCCCGTATATTAAAAAAATACTCAGTTTATCAATAAAAATAATTGAAAACTAAAACGTAAGATAAAAAATGTTTCTTCTTCTGAATTTGTTCTTCATTATCAGTCCTGATTATTAGACATTTGATCATAATGAATAAATTAATCTAAATTTTTCATTAAACTACCTTAAAAATTTAAAAACAGCTCTTTAGTGTCCTTAGCTAAAGGAAACTATACTTGACAGGCAACATAAAGGAGACTAAACCAACCATCTGTGCAATAGACGTGCATTATGTGCCAACAAATCAAATTCCTCATGAGATAATGAAGGTTATATTTCCCTTGTTTTCCAGCACATCTATTAATCTTTAAATAATGTGATATGAATCTCCTGATAATTATGACAACTCGAATTTCAGTTTTTTTTCATTAGAGTTGGCATTTTGTTTTAAAATAGTGACGAGAAACATATGATTGCTAGAACAAACAAAAGGAAAATATGTCTATCCTGTCCATGGGCAAATATATGTAGATTTATCAAATAAAATATACTGCATAGTATAACATTAAAATTGTTTGATTATGGGTGACAACACATCTGATTTCTTTAATCACTGAATCCTTTTAGCTGTTTGACAGATAGAATTTCACTGAGCTGACTGAAAAGCAGATTGTTTTATATTATGGATAGTTATTCCACATTAAATCATCAAAATCACCTGCAATAACACCACCAGCACCAATATGAAAATAATCATAGTCATTAATTGTTGAATTCTTACTACGAGCTATATTTGTTCTTGCAAGAAATAAAGGACAATATTGTAGTCCCAATTTTCCAGATGAATAAATAAAGCCATAGATGGATTAAATCGCATTGCTAAAAGTCCATATAGCTGGTAAGAAAATAAATATAAGTATAATAAAATACTAATGATTATATTATAGTTATGATAATAAACCAATGGAAATACTGGCTATAATTTGTGTAATTCTTCCCTTGAGCTAGCCATAACTAATCTATACTTAAAAAACATGCTTTGGGGTAAATTGCACAGTCCCAATTACCCAGATAAGGAAACTGAGATACAGAAAGAGTGAATAACTAATTCACTCATAAGTGTATAATAACAGCAACAGTCATGACAATATGACAAGATAGAACAATTAGTGTGGGCCCAACTCTGTTCTAAATGTTTTTCAAAAATTTAGACATTAATCATCACAATAATCCCATAAGTTATTTTTATTTCTATTAAAATGATAAGAAATTGAAGCACAGACTGGAATGTTTAAATTCAAGGTTCATGATGTTCATTATTATACTAGAAAACCTCACTAATAAGAGGCTAATATGTTATTTAAAAGAGCAAATAATAATTGTAAACATCTCAGGTTTTTGGATAAGTCCACAGATCTTAAGTGTTGGAATAGTGTAATATCTGCCCCTGATCATACAAAATCTCAATAAACTAGCCAAATTGCTGGTTTAGCCATGGAAGGTCATTTGGCTACCTTTTCACATTGAGCATCTATTTGAAGATCATTAACATAGAAAACCAATAGAAAAAAAATGTCTAGAGAGTTTTCCACAGAGTCTATTGAAAAACATACCCATTCATCAAAACTCTTTATCAATCCTAAAAGAAAAGCTCAGATATAAATTTGTTCATTTGTTAATCAATGCATGTGGTCCTTAGTACATTAGCAAAATTATTTAGATCAAATTGAATCAGGAGATCTTCATTCCTATGAGTTTGTTTCCTAAAGACCATAATAAATGTGAAACCCGTATATGTGACCTTTTTATGCATCCATATATTATTCTTAATGAGTTGCCTAGTAAAAAAGCCTGAATGAACAGATAGCTCCAGCTGACCACTAAGCCATCCAAAGGGAGGTTTTCAAGATAAATCAGAGGAAGATAGAGAGAGAAAGAGAGTGAGAGAGAGCAGAGAAAATCCTCTGAAAAAATTCTCCATAGAGAAGGGAGAAAGTAATACTATTACGTAATGGATAAAAAATGCAAACATTTTATGAAATAAAAGAAATATTTTGTCTTCCCTCTTCTAATGATATCACTAATGTAGTCTGATTCCTCAGTTATTCAGAATACCGTTGCGCATTATCAAAATCTCCTTAAATAAACATGTGTATCTTTTGAGCACGCGCCATACATTGATTTTACAAATTTATTAAATATCCAATGGGTGGCAGATACTACTGGGTATAATTAAATATAATCCCAAACTACCTTCAAGTTTCTTTGGTTTTATAGAGTATGCAAAAATAACTAATGATAACATGATATAGAACATTTATCTTTAAGAGAAAGAGACAAAATGACAACAATTGAAAAAAGATTAGCTGGTGGGAAGAGGTGAATCAGGAAAGACTTCATGTATGGATTTTAATTCCTACAAGATTTCGCTTCTGGACTACAAACCTATTGACAGCAAACTCCGTGTTGGAATTGTCATGTTTTCCTTCAGTAGGCCCCACACTAAGTTTTACTCATGATAAACACTCTGTATATCTGCTAAATAACTGCATAAACTAAGAAGCAACCATGATTAGCATTCAACTACAATACCTTTGCTAGAAACACAATCTTCCAACAGAAATTATATGCTCTTCAAAACAGCTCTATATGCATAAGAAGAAAATTGCTCCATAATTAGAAAAAGTGTTCCCTACTGGCTCCTCAAGAATATGATGATCAAAATTGACATTCTCCTAACCTATCTTCCAGATTGGGGAAAGTTAAATAACAGTGTTTGTTATACCCCTTCACACACTATATGGTTTTAAAAATCACATACAATATTTACTTTGATTTTTAAAGAGAAAAATGAAAACATACACAATAAGTGGAAAAAATCAATCACACTCCATATGAGGTAGCAAATACAAAATAAAATTGGCAAATACAAAAATGTATTAGCAACTTTAAAATTTGAAAAAATTAAACATAAACATTTGATATTTGCAAAGAATTGTATTTAATCTCTCCACCATTGTCATAGAGACTTAAGGATCTTTGAAACAACTTTGATAAATTTAATAAAGGGGAAAATGTACATTGAAAAGGTAAAAATATAGCAAAAGACACACACACACAAAATGTGTGACTACATGGCTAGAATCATTTCTAAGGAAAATGGTAAAATAATATCCACAGATATTGAAATAATATATAACATGCATCACAGGAAAAATTAAAAATTAGCAATAGCATGTAATTAAACATTATTGGAGACACACATGTATAATGGAGGAATATTTTATGTGTGTGTGTGTGTGAATACAACTGCTATGGGAGAAGAACTTGTGCTAAGACAGAGAGGCTGTAGCCACTTTCTCTGCGATGTTCTGCTTTCACATGGAAGACATAAAGTGAACTTCATTAAGTTGCCACTAATAGCACATAGTACTTTCAGACTTGGGCTGTTTTGTTCTCAATATATGACTTATGTAAATTATAATAAAGGTGGGAACAAAAGCAAGAGGTGTCACTCAGATATTATGGCTTGCTCAATGTTTTAAGAATCATTACATGCCTTATAATTTATAATATTCATACCAGATAATAGAAAAAAGCTAATTTGCAATGTCACAAAGGGGAAAGAAAAATGTCTTGTTCTACCTAATCACTGTCAATTGTGGGGAGTAAAAGTTGGTCACACGGAACTTCACAGAGCAAATAAAGAGAAATCCAGTTGGTTCTACAGATCTTGACTGTGGGTGAGCACATTTTAATTATTCCCCTCCAAAACAGCAGATAGCTTTATTGCCTGAGGGGCATGTTTTCATTCATGAAAGGAATGTCACCAGCCTAGGTCTGAAAAGATAGTGTAGCAAAATACAATTCAGCCTTCACAACAATTATTCCAGCATTAGCGATGATCATTAAACTAGGAGCAAGAATAAAAACAGGTTGACAAGGTAGGAAGTTCTTGTGATCATCTAGGTGAGCGATGATGGTGACTTTGATCAGGGGCCAGCAGTGCAAGTGATGAGTCGTATGTGAGAAAAAAGAAAGAAACAAAGAAAGACTTTTTTTTTTTTGCCTGATCAGGTGGAAGAAGGCAATTGCTGTTAATGATCTGGGCCGTGAGTAGAGTACCTTGGTGTGTGGAGGATAATCAAGTATTTCACTTTGGATACGACATTGAAATATACAATTTTATTTCTAAATTGGAATTTTAGGGAGAGATCTGAGCTACCCTGGCATAATGAGAAGAAAACACTAGCATTAGGATGTGGGTGGAGAATACACCCAGAAGAGGAACAATTCTGGCAAAGACCATGCAACAGAGAAGGCAGCTATCACCAAGCCCGTTTCTCTTTCTCATTGGCTGCACACTTAGATTACATTTCCTGGCTTCCCTTGAAGTCAGCTCTGACTGAATTCCAGCTGAAGTGCCACTTCTAAGTCTGGGGCAAATAAATTTCTTCTGTATGATCCTTCTTATTCCTCTACCTTCTGCTCGCCTGATAACAGAAATACACAGCGACTTTGAAAATCATGTGATGAAGAAGATTGTGGAAGATTTTGTTGGTGCTCCCATATCCAGTTTCTACTTCTCTAGACACAAGGAAAATTATGTTTCTAAACAAAGAGCCCCTTTTGCAGTTGTGCCCAATGAGTTTTTAAGCAAAAGTGATGCTTGTTATTTCTAGACTGAAGAATTTAGTTACTAGTGGTTCATTTTCTTCCACTGCAATGACCAAGAGGACCACATGATTGAGATGTTGCTGCTGAAGGGCGTGGTGTCTCCAGCCTTGGCCACATGAAGATAACTTACCGCGGAGAGCTGCTCAAACTTACAGTGGACTTTACGTGAGAGGACAACCTTTGCTGTGTGACACTGGATTGTTGAGGATATTTGTTAACATGGCATGATCTATCACATCCTGAGTGAAACAATGATAGTATTATAAAATCGAAAAATGAGTGCATTGCACTCCAAAAGCAGAAATAAAATTCTGCTACAATTATAAATTATTTGAAATTGTAAGTTTCCCGATTCTGTGGTTTCGTCTGAAGTTATACATAAAATGAAAAAAGTTATTTTTAAACTACATAAGTTATGAGAATAAGGAAAATATTTTAATAGAATCTAATCTTGATTTGGAAACTTAAGTTTAAGTTTGGGCAAATAGGCAAAATGTCGAATCCTGATCAGCCACTAACTAGCTCTATGTTTATCATAAATTAGAATGAGGATTAAATTAGATGATTCATATAATGCACTCAGCACAGTGCCTGTTATGTAGCTTTCAATTAAGTTAGGTATTATTCTGAGTTTTTAAGAGATAAAATGTATTTATATTAGGAATAGAACATTTCAGAGGTAAGTTACACATAGAGCTTTTTCTGAATCCTATTTCTAGTATTATTTAGTTCAATTCCTAAACCAGGCTTGGGGAAATACGTCTCATTAAATAAATGGAATACATTAGTCAGAGCGAAGACTCATTTAATAAAGTGAGATGTGAGTTTTCTTTCTTCATGGCTGCTTCCCAGGCCCAATTTTAGTATAATTCTCTTCAGAATCAAAGAATTGTCACAGAGAAACTCTTCAGGATACCATTCCATATGTTATCATTATATGAGATTGAAAAACATCTTGTACATAATCTAATCCTATGTGTTTATTCTTAAAAAGTCATGGTTCAAAAGGATTGAACAAATGACCCAACATGACTGGTTTTGTAGATGGTAATCTCAAGATTGAACTGGAATTCAAATTTTTGTTCCATTCTGCCATCATTTCCAGTGCACACTTATCTCCTAATTGGCTAATTAGTAGGTTAAAAAGTTATAAATAGCCTTATTTTCTTTAGAGCCATAGAATTAAACAATCTTTATTAAATCATGGGTTCCTATTTAGTTTTCAAAATATAATGTCTGTTATAATATTTGGAAAGGGTTCAAATTAAATACATGTCAAAAGAATTGGATGAGCAGCAGTCCTCTTCTACAGGGCAAGCATGCTTCTAGCTTTAGTACCTGATCCGAAATGTACATTAGGATATTCTTGTGATACTCGCATTTCCACATGTAGTTGCTCTACCAAAGCCTAGCAAGGGGATACTACTTTTATGGGTAATAACTGAGTGCTGAGTAGTAACTGAGACAAGTTAAATAGTTCAATATTGGGATCAATAAATAAAATCTTCCATATTTTGGGTGAGAAAATGTCTGGCATATATATAATGGTCACTGAGTGGGACTTGTAGGGAGGCACCAAGTATTTTGTTTCAATGCTCCATTATTGAAAGGGCTACATACCAATTCAACAAGTTATGTACCTAATATTTATTTTAGCTTAGAAAAGGGGAAAATCATTGTTTTATGTAGTTGAAAAATTTACTTAATTCTAGATATAGATGTTCAAATGAGGGTATCAGAACTCTTTTTCCACTTTTCTCTATTCTACTTTCTTCTGTGATGATCTCATTCTCATGTTGATTTTCCCCACATGTGAGCCAAAAATCTCCAAGCAGCTCTAAACCTATATCCTAACAATTCAGCAACCCCACCAGAAGCCTACAGTACTAGAAGGGAGGATGGGTTCTAGCCAGACCAGACAACATATGCCTGCTGTATCAAGTTAGCTGTGGCAGTAAGATTTAGAGATCTTCTGGAATTTTAAATATATTTAGACAGTGCTGTACACACCTAAAGAAGACTTATGATAATTTTTCTCTTTGCCTGGTAGTCATTAAGCACCCATGATTAGATGGCTCTTTTTTTTTTTAATTCAGTAAAAATTATTTTCTGATACGTTCCAGGAGTTTTCTGGTTACTAAAGATGAAAACACACAACCATCAACACAGAAAGTGCATTGTATAAAAGAAAGACGTCAAAATACATCATTACAATGCGATCACATCGTTGCTATAGTGCAGATGCTATAAAGACCGATTCACGCTTATGATATATTCCACATCATTCTGGGGTAGAAAGCAAGGCTTTCCAGGTAAAGCATCTAAGCATTTAGGTATCAAGAAGACATTGTGACTATGTAGTAAATTGAAGATACTTTTCCAGCAGCTTCCCCTTATAAACAAACCTATTGTATGTTCTAGCAGCCCCATTGGATTCCTCACCGCTGCCCGAACATGCTTAATGGTCACTGCACTCCTTGCTTTGGGCAAGTCGAGCATAAGGCAGAAGTAGATTAGAATGCTGTCCTCTCAAAATCAAGGTTAACGTAGTTATGTTTTATCTCTGCAAACCGAGTTGAGGCATCAGCATTTTGCCTTTACTAAGTACGGAGAGTTAGGTCATGGATTAAACAATGAATAATCAGGGTTGGTAAACATCAACATTCAATGAATCTCCTCCTGTCCTTATTTTCTGTAAGAGGAGCAGCCTCTGAAAGAGTTTTACTAAAATCCAATCTTAGTACATATGTTCTAGTCTCTGACTTCCAGGCCATGTTAGTATGCTTTTCCTGTTATGTATTTAAGAGCCACAGATAAGCCCAAATTTGTGTACTTTACTCACAAGTAGAGTATTACTTTTAACTAGAAAGTCTTATCAGAAATACTAAAATATTTCATCCATCCTAAGTCACACAGTTTTTCACACCATAACATTTTGTATTTTATAATTAATGACCTGTCAGTTAAGGAATTTTTTTATTCCTTAGAGGTGGATAAAATAATGGAGAACATTAAATCAACAGTATCTTAGGTTTGGTAAATTATGGTATGTGCTTCAGGAACAATGAAAGCTGAACTTGGAGGCTCTATTCTGAAGCCAGACGGTATGCTTGTATGCAGCATATCTGGGCTCCGATACTTACTAGTTGGGTGGCCCTGGGCAAGTTACTTACATTCTCTGTGCCTATTTTCTCCATCAATAAAGTGGGTATAATAATATTACTAATTTCAAAGAGTTGTTACAAGACATAAATAAGATAGAGCTTGTAAAACCCCTTTCATCAATGCCTAGCACATAGATAGCATCTTCAATTAATGCCTACCTATTGTTATAAGTCCCAATTTATGATATGTTCAAGGGACTCTCGATGCCAAATATTTAAATTTTCTTTTCTTTCTATTGCTTCAGAGTCATAAATGGCACAAAGTTTGTCCCCCCAAGTTTCAGAGAGGAAAGGTAACAGAGTCTGGAGTTCGATTTGCAAAAAGTTCTCCCTGCCTTGTCTGATGTGTAGCTACTGACACACATGGTTATTATGTCTAGATTCATTAAAATAAAACATTTAAAATTCAGTTTCTGTCACATAGGCCACATTTCAAGTGTTAAATAACCACATATGGCTAGTGGCTACCATATGGAACAGCAGAGATATAAGACTTTTCTATTATCACAAAAAGTTCTATAGGTCAGTGCCAGTCTAGGATCCCTAAGCCAGTTTTCAACAGAGGTCTCTTTTTTTGTGTGTTTATTATAAATTTGACAATAATGTAATATATTTACAATTAGGAGGTATCAAATCTTCATAGTTTTTAAAAATTTTCATTTTCAGTGAGGATTATTTTTTTCGTGATATTCAATCTTCTTTTTCACTCTATATACTAACAATGCATATTCATGATTAAACCTAGCTAGGCTTGGGTTTGCCATCTGCGACTTCAACAGAGGACAAAGATGATCTAGTCGAGAAGAACTGAGAATATTTATCTTAGCTAAAGAAAATTATTTAAGGGGACATTTTCTTTAATTATTTCAACAAATATCTATTGAATTCATTTTAAGGAAAAAAAAAAAAAAAACTTTGTACTCACTTGTAGGTGGGGAAACCAGCAAGAGTATAATACATTTCCTGAACTCAAATGACTTAGTCTGTTTGAGTTATAAAAAGAATACAATGAAATACTATTAACATTAGGATATTATACTTTTAAATAAGATGAAAGAGATGGAATGAAGGTTCAAATCAGGAGAACATAACAGAGTTTTTCTAACTTGATCTTTAAACTTTTCTAAAGATTTTAGTTGTACTTTATTCTTTGGTTACTCCTTTTTTGGTCTCTATTCCTGATCTTCCTTCTCAAATCCAAAATTAATATAAAGATTCAATTACCTGAATCTTCCACACATGCACAATTGACCAAACAATAAGGTAGTTTTGAATAGGTCTCAAACAGGATCTTTTTACCAAAGTCTATTTAATGTTTTTATAATTCACACTACCTTAAACAGGTCATTTTGTGTGGTTTAGAGAACTTAAATCAGGTTTACATATGCTCATTGGAAAAGGTGTAATAAAAAATTGTGTAGCAGCAAATTATACAACATTGTCAGTCCCTGAAAAATATCAGATTTCAGGAGTGATGCTGATTGCCACCATTATGGGTATTGCAAAATGTTATAAACAATTGTTAACCATTTGAGTTTTTCTTAACAAAATAACACTCACTATAGTTTTCTAATTAACAAGGCTTAACAGCTTCATTGCCAAACATAGTGGGCAGAATTAATGACATCTACCTACTATCTCATCAAGAGATATACAAAGTAATTAAACAAATCACAACTTTCTTCAAAGGATTACTTGAACTCACTGATAGTTGCTTGGTTAGAAGACTGCTTGTTATTATTTATTCTGGTATTGAATACTAAAACAAAGCCAAGCAAATACAATGAATTCAAGTACTTTGCCAAGCTGTGTTCCTTGAGCGGGTAAAGGAGGATGAGAAGAATCTCTTTTCATGCTCACGTTCCTTTCAATTTAAGAAATACCACATTAGTAAAAAAATGCTTTTATTCAGTCCTGTTCCCACTGAGGAAAGGAATATCCACTTCTCAGGAAAATAGAAAGAAGGGAGAAATATTTCCTGCCTTCTGCTTCCACTCTAATGGAAGGACTAAGTTTGAAGAAGTGATGAAGTGGGTTCAATTCAGCTGCTTTCTTTCTTGCAAAATAGAGTGGCTGATCCCTGACATACACAAATTTTTCTTCCTCTGCAAAGCTGAACAGGCCTCTCCCTTTGAGGAAGGCCCAGTGATGTCCAACTCTGCCTGTGTCTCAATTCAAGTGTGTGCTTTTGCAATTTAGACTTGTAAGTCATAAAGCTGATATTTTGTAGCTTATGTAATTGGCTCATAATTTTTTCTCTGAATGATTTCAAACTTGGGAGAAGATGGGGGTGATTTTACAGTATCCCTCAAGACCCAGAACCCTATTGAATCAATGCCTATAGCATCTATTCAGCCAAGAATTCAATTTTGAAGGTGTTAGAAGAGGTGATTTTGGAAGGATAGTCTTCCACTCTATAAATAGAGATTACCCGGATCTTTCTTTGTTTTCAACACCCTATGTTCTGGACAGGAAAACGGAAACATTAGGGGTGACTCAAACAAAATGTTTGAATAGAAGATCCCCTGGCATAACTCTCCTCATAAAAAGGCAATGGGAAAGCGAAATGCACAATATCTGACAATGGACAAATAAGATTGACAAAAATGTTTTAGCCACACGTACTCACAGCCTGTGGGGAGAAGGACGGCACAGCACAAAGCGCCATATGGGAATTCTGCTGTGGAACCCAGTGAACAAGCAGCAGATGTAGGAAGCATATTTTCCAGTATGAAGAAATTGGGGTCCTCTCTGGTTCCCATGGAAGGATGTGAATGACTTATTTGAATTATACCGTAAGCTGGCAAAGATCTGAAACCTGCTATCCATGAACAAGCAGGAACTATGCCTGTTCCCTTTGATAAGGAGGATTGTTTGGCTAGAAGACCTTTTATCTTCAGAAAGCAGAGTGGGTAGCACAACTTTGGTTTGTGCCATCTAAAGTCCTCTCAATTTCATCAAATATTAAGGCAGTACATATTGTTAATTTTAAGCCTTATACCAAAATAGAATTCTACCATATTTGCCTTTTTAGCTGCATAGTACTTCATTATATGAGTGGAGAATATTTTATTTACTATACCATCATTTTTTGGGCATTTAGGTCCCTTCCAATATTTCATTATTATTTAATACTTAAAATGTTGCAGTAACAAGCCTATTTGTGTTTCTGTGTATGTGTGTGTGTGTGTGTGTGTATGTTTTTTGTATTAATGTTGTTACAGGAATAATCTTCTATTCATATTGTTAAATTCTTAGAAGTTGGTTTGGTTCTTCTTAGTTTTGTTAGATATTATTAAATTCTCCTCCTAGAATGTGTCATTTCCCACTTCTATGAGAAATACATAAGAATGTCTGTGCATTGAATTGCAAGCATTCCAGAAGAAATTTCAAAGTGAAATCATAGAACTCAGATATAAAACCATCCCCACATTGCCATCTGATCCCCAGTAAGGCAGACAAAAACATAAACTGGGAAAAAGAATCCCCACTTAATAAACGGTGCTGGGAAAATTGGACAGCCACATGCAGAAGACTGAAACAGGATTCATACCTCTCGCCACCCACAAAAATCAACCCATGATGAACAACGGATCCAACCTCAAGGAATGAAATCACAAGGATACCAGAAGAAAACATTGGAAAAACTGCCACAGACATTGGCTCAGGCAAAGAAGCCATGAGGAAGACCCGAAAAGCAATCACGGCAACAAAAAAAATAAATAAATGGGACCTGATCAAATTAAAAAGCCTGTGCACCACCAAGGAAATAATCATCAGAACAAACAGACAACGCACAGTACAGGAGAAAATATCCGGATGTCACACATCCGACAAAGGGCCAATAACAAGAATCCACAAAGAACTCAAGCAAACCAACATGAAAAATCAAACAACCCCTTTGAAAAGTGGGCAAAGGACATGAACAGAAGCCCCTCAAAAGAAGACAGACCAACGGTCAACAAATATATGAAAAAGTGCTCAACATTTCTAATCATCAGGGAAATTCAAATCAAAACCACAATGAGACATCATCTAACTCCAGTGAGAATGGCCTTCATCAAAAAGTCCCAAACAACAAATGTTGGCATGGATGTGGAGAGATAGGAACACTCATACACTGCTGGTGGGACTGCAAACCAGCACAACCTCCATGGAAAGTAATATGGAGATACCTCAATGAACCAAAAGTAGAACTACCATTTGATCCAGCAATACCACTACTGGGTATTTACCCAAAGAAAAAAAGACATCCTACAGAAAAGACATCTGCACTCAAATGTTTATAGCAGCACAATTCACAACCACAAATATGTGGAAACAACCCAAGTGTCCATCAATACATGAGTGAATCAACAAAATATGACATATGTATACCATGGAGTACTATTCAGTCATAAAAAAAAATAGTGACCTAATATCTCTTATATTAACCTGAATGGAACTGGAGACCATTCCTCTAAGTGAAGTATCTCAAGTGAAACTCGGACTTGGGGGGCGGGGACGAAGGGCAACATACGTAACCTAAACATCTGTACCCCCATAATATGCTGAAATAAAAGAAAAAAAAAAGAATGGAAAAACGAACACCACATGTACTCATCGTTAAATTGGAACCAATTGATCAATACTTATGTGCCTTGTTTTCTTCTGAATTTTATTATGAAATAATTTCAAACTTAGAAAAATGTCTCAAAATTCTACAAAAGCTCATTTTATACTTTGTACACAGATTCCCCAAATTCTAATTATCTATCATATTTGCCTTGTTATTTGATGTCACATATGTACATGCACGTGTGTATGTATACATAATTATTTCTCAAACGAGAGCAAATTGCAAAAACATCTGATGCTTTTTTATCTATACATATCTCAGTATATATTTACTAAAAAGCATCTTCACTTACATAATAATAGTACACAATTTAGAATTTACTATTGGTATAATTCTATTATCTAATCCATGTATATTCAAACTCTATCAACTGCCTCAGTACTCTCATTTGTACCAAAATATTTTTAAAATCACTTTTCATGATCCAATCCATGATCAGATGTTCATTTAATTGTCATTAATGTTAATCTCCTCTAATCTGGAATGATTTCTTAGTCTTCCCTCATTTTTCATGAAGTTTTGAAGGAATTCACACCCGTCATTTTGTAGACTGTCTCTTAATTTAGGTTTGACTAATAATTCCTCATGATTAAATTCAAAATCTGAATGTAACATAAAAAACACAGAAGCTCTGCTGTGTCTTAGCGTATCATAGCAAAGGGACTTGACAATTTGTCCCTTTTACTGTTAGTATTAATTTTAATCACTTGATTAATGAGTTTCTTTCAAGGTTTCTCCACTATAAAGTTAGGATTTTTCCCTTTATAACTAATCGGTATCTTCTGGGAAGGTACTTTGAGAATCCATAACCATCTTGATTCTCATCATATTTTTGTCCATTACTTATAGCATCCTCCACTGATGATTCTTTCCTGAATCTTTTTTTTTTAATTGTAGTGGTGACCAAATGGTCATATTATAATTACATTGTTTTACATTTTAAAATTTGGCATTTTTATACAGATAAGAGCTTTTCTTTCTCCCTTCTTTATATATTTATTTATTCATTTATTAATTCACTGATATATCAGTGTAGACTATGAAATCTTATTTTAATCTTTGATTTGTTATTATTCTTGTTAATGTACAAATTTTCCCAAACTTGGTCAGTGGGTGCCCCTTTATTGTGACTTCTATATCCTTTTGACAAGTCCCGTCACTCTTTGGGTACCATTTTCTTCCACAACAGATGGTCAAGGCTCCTCTTTTATTTCCCTGCTTCAGTGCTTTAGTTTTAATATGACCGTTTTACCAAAAGAATCCTGCTTCTTTTTGTTAGGGAATGGCATAAGAAACCAAGATCTGGGGCTAAGTGTTCTAATTGCTAGTGGCTCTCATTGTATCTAGGACATTTCAGAGGATATACGTATGTATGTGTATGTGTATATATGCACATACATGTGTCTATTTGTATTTACAAATACGTGTATGTATTTTTATCCTCATGTGTTTATTAAAATTGTGAGTGTCCACCGATACCTCCAATAGTAAAAAATATAGTTTACCTCTCATTATCCAAATTACATTTACTTAGTTGCTCAATCATAAAATATAAATAAAATGGTTTTAGAATTGCTAACTCATAGCATTTTGAAAAGGAAATATACTTGCTAAAGTGCAATATCTGTTTGTAGTTCTTTAGCATGAGGATGTATATTCAATATTGTGCTCAAAAGTTACTTGGATTAAGTTTTTTACGTACTACTCAGTGTGGATATGTAATTTAATTGAAATTATGTCCCATTTTTCTTCATCTTTATTGATTATTTTGAGTACATGAAACATTAACATGATCCTGTTGTATAATTGCTATATTTTTCCCAGAAGTATAGAATTTTGAAGCTGTAACTTCCATATTGCCACTGTCTCTTGCTTGAGTTTAATCTTACATTTGTTATTAATGCAAACCAGAATTTTTCTTCCCCACTTTTCACGATAGATGCTTTTCTGCTTTATATATTGGAGGTGAGTTGCCTACTACCAAATAACAACACTCTCTGCCAATATACTGACAATGTGAAATCCATTATTTTATTATTCTCTCATAGTTTTATTCATGCTTATAATTTATAGAATTATGGCATCAGATATCCTTTTTTTAAATTTTATGTTCAAGATAGGAAGATTTCATACTATGGCAATAAAATGTCATTATTTAAAATTACCAGCTAACTTACATGACAGCCTCTTGGAGTTAGTCTATAATACATCTTCATGAACTGATTGCATATTTTTGAATTTGCATTTTTCCCCAAGGTTGAATATTTTCAAAAAGTTGTTACTACCTATTTTAAATTTATAATGATTCAAGTTACATTTAAAGAGTTACCTAAAAAGAGAATGCTCCAAATTGACTCCTTAAACTAGGGTTTCCTACTTAAGGTAAGCATATTTCAATCTGGATGCTGAATGATTTTGCTGAAGTCTAAGCTCTTATGGATCTGGGTTTTCTTATTTACCTAGATTTATAGGATGCCAGAAATGCTATATCAATTATAAAATTATTATGTTTATGAAATGCTTATTTATTGAATTTGTGAATAGAAATACATTTGTTAGGAATAAGACACTGAAAGTACATTGAACAATTATTGGCATTATTACCACTTTGCCGTTTTATGTACTTTGACATGAATACGATTCTGCTGGTTTACGGGTGATCCCTTTAATGGAGATTCTGCCATGTAAACTGTGCAATATTTAGTGGTAGCACTTTGTGTGCTCTCATTCTGCCTGCTTGTGCTTTTTGTTAAAAAATCCGTTTTACTGTAAAGCTAATTGTGTTCCAGGAAGAGTTGCATATCACTGATTGTTTCAGTTATTTTACATAAATATTTATTAAATGCCTAATATATGTTAAATATTTAAGAGACTCAAATAGGATGCAATGTAAATCACTTGTTTTCTAATGGAGAAAATCATGTCTAAAATACTAGATTTGCAGAAGTTAAGAAAATTAAAGAAACAATGAGTTCTATCAATATGACAGATTAAATAACCTGATAATCCTCCTACTTAAAAATATCAAAATGTATGCTACAATATAACAAATATCTTTTTAAGTGCTACCCAGAAAAGAAGGGGAAATTTCTTGGGGTAAGAAACAAAAAGAAAATTAAAACCGAGTATGTTTTTAGCTCATGCTACAGTTACCCTGCAGTGGTAGAAGAGAGGAGGAGGTGTTGGTTTTATCATTTAAGACCCAGATTTTTTAAGCTCATATGGAAAGATGAGCCTTGGTCCTGTGTGAAATGCGGAGACAGAATAGAACTATATACAGAAACTGGCACATGGAAAGGTTGCATCCTTGGTGAAATAGTGGAGGAATACAGAAAACCCACCCCCCTGGCAAAAGGGAGATAATAAATAATTTGAAATAGGGCATGTGCCATAGAGGTTATGGACCAAGCAAAGCTATTTTGGTATGGGCTCTGAGTGAACCAAAATGGAATTCTGAGTTTATATCTACAGCTATGCTCCTTCCATGGATATGGAGTTTGAATTTACACTACTTCACTTACACTTGACTTACAATACTTGACTCCAGCCACCAGTGACCCTGAACCGGAATAAAGAGGCAAATAATTATTTTACTTGCTTTTATTATTCTTTCTCAAATGTATAAATAGCTCACATTTATCAATGCTTAATATTAGAAATGTTTTAGTCTTTACTTAAAACTTGGTCACGTGATGTCTTTGTGACCAGAAATATGCTATAGGAACTCAACTCTTGTGCATATCCATTAGTCTATGGTAAAATCGGTTTTATAATACATCAGTTTCCAAGAACCTATCAATATTAAGTGAGGACTTTTTATACCTGAGCGTTGAACTCCTCCATATGCAAATTTTTCTAGCTCACTTATTTGCTGCTTTCTTTTTCTTTGCATGTATCAGTGTTTAATGTCACATATCTACACACACATTTACTTATTTATCTTGTTTTTTTGTGTTACTAGCACATGAGCTGGTGGGGCTGTTTTCTGATTTTGTACATGGCTGTGCTCCTCGTGCCCAGAACAGTGCCTTATCCTGGGAGACAGAGTTGGGAAAATGTCTCCTATGTCAAAATAAAGACACAAATATGTGGAAAGTATGAGGGAAACTTCAAGAAATTAAGATGACCCATTCCAAAATGACAAAATCTAAAAAATAGGATTCTTGAACAAGGGAACAGAAAGGAGTGAGGAGGGGGAGAAAATTTTTAAATTACCAAAAATGTTTCCTCAAGTTAAAGGACATGACTTCCAGATTGAAGCTACAAGTCATTGAGAAAAATTATCTTTAAAATTCTCAAACAAATATATATCACCTGGGATTTTAGAATACAGAGTTTACAGAAAAAAAAAACCCTCCATAAAAGAAAATAACAAAAACCATAAAGCGTTAGGAATAGGATCCTATCAGGTTTCTCAGTTGCAACACTGGAAGTTGGAAGAGTAGGTAAATGCCTTCCAATTTTCAAAAGGAAGTGAATGAGTACTTACCTACTCTGAATACCCCAAAATATATCTGTCAGGTATAGAAGTAGAATAAGGATATTGATGTTTTTTAGGTGTTCATGTTCAGGAAACAATTAACATAGCAGTCCTGATTATTTCCAGGAGGACCTGCTGGAGGCACTGACCCCTGGGGAGATGTCTGGAAACTTGGTCCCTGAAATGTTCCCTCTTTTGTATTGATGAGATTGTTTTGTGTGACTAGGGCACTGAATTCTGCCATACCAGCCTGCTAGACTGTTTGCACAAACAATGTGATTTGTAATGAACACCTGCTTTTCTTCTTGGAGTCTAGAACTTTGCTAATAGTGGCTGGTTGCTCAGGCAAAGAGTGTCTGCATGACCAGCCCGCAATAAAATCCTTGGACTCTGGGTTTTAAGTAGGTTTGCTGTAGCAGAAACACTGAAAACCTGCTGCCATATTTCACTGCTACAGGAAAAAGCATGTTCTGTGTGAGATCCCCCTTCCTCTGCCACCCTGTGAGGGAGAACTTTGGAAGCCTGCTCCTGGACGCCTCCAGACTTTGCCTTATGCCTCTTTTCCCTTCCTACAGTGTGTCCTTTTGCTGTAATAAACTGTAGCTCTAAGCACAAGGGCCTCCGAGTCCTGTGAGTCCTTTTAGAAAATCAACAAATGCATGAGTGGATATAGGGTCCTCTCCCCTCCTGTGACATATGGTCTCAAAAAGTTAATACCCATACATTCTTTATTGGGATTTTTCCCAAAACATGTTTATGCATGATTTGAAAAAGGGAGAATTAAATATTTTTAAAGTAATAAAAATGCAATTATCAAAATGACTTGAGACATATATATATATATTACATATTCGGGTAAAGTTATGACTAAAAATAGTGTGGAGGATTCAGCATCATAGGTTTGGCCACTAGAAAATAATTTGTTTATTAAAAACATAAAAGCAAATATTACAAATAAAATTACTGGGTTTTCTCTTGTATGTATATGCACGCACACACACATACAGCCCTGTCTAAATTTACCTGCATCTACTCATATCCACAGACATTGTTACTTCCATACCTCATATGGATCCTCTAGGACTTTATCCCTCTAATTATTTTCATCCTCTCTTTCTCTCTCCACTTCTTCTGAACCCTGATTTCATAACAGGAAATACAACCAAGTATTTTATTAGAGTTACCTCCCATTAATCTGAAGTTCAATCACTATATTTCCATTCCCAGCCAATCTAATGGAAAAGGTAATGTATATTCAGTGACTTCATTAAGACATAAATAATGAGAGCAGAAAAGGACTCCAAAATAAAGAATGCGGACTCTATTTCATAGACAATGGTCATGGTAGTATGCATCACATTGCCTTTTAGGAAAACGACTGGACAGAATGTGAAGAAAGGTTTGATGGGGCATAACTGCAGTCAGGAACCATGTAAGACGTGCATGGGAGTAGTTCAAGGATAAGCCCTAAACAGCAGTATTAGCACTGAGGATGCAAGAAGAAAAAAGATCTGAGAGAGACTAAAAAATAAGCTATGACAGTCAAGAAGTCTCTCAGGTTTTTGGTTAGGAAAAATATCTTCTTTGTAGGCTTACTATAAAGATTTAAAAAATCATCTATTTAAAGTGTATTGTAGAAGGTCAATAAATATTATTAGTAGTACTATTTAATTAGGCATATGCATTGTTTAAAGTACCAATATACATAAAGAATATTAATCTTTGAAATATAAAGCTGTTCTTATCAATTCAGTGATGAAAATATCAATAGAAACCTATATGATTCTGTCTCTTTTACATGGTTTAAGTAACCCATAGCTTTCCTGTCAAGGTCAGGATTACTGAGTGAATGAGCTTGGCACTGGAAACCCGGTTTTCCTTCTTTACTACAATGTCCATGATACAGAAGAACAAGCATTGGATTGGGGAACTAAGAAAGGACCTAAATCTTCGCTGTATCCCTGGCTACCTGTTTTATCAGAGGAAATTTACTTAAACTATTTGACAGTTCATTTCCTAAACTCCCAAAAGGGAAAAAGAATGTCTGCAAACCAGATTTTTGCAGAGTTAAGTGAAAACAAGGTGAAAATTCCAAGTTGGAAGGGTGCTCTTTTTCACTGCATAGGTCTTTTACTGATAGTAGATGTTTTGACTAAATTTTTCTCCATCAAATCTTCAAACATAAATTTCACAAGTTGAAAATGGGCTTAATTAGAAACTAATGAGCTAAATTTGACAAGAATGATGGTACTTCTACACATTTTTATTCTTTTCTTAGAATAAAAGCATGCCCCTACAGCATATGTTTACATTTGTTTAACTTCTCCTATAGTAAAAGCCATTCCAATTCCTTGGCTGTTTTAGCTGCTTTTAGGAAGGCTTTCTCTTTCTTGAAGTACAAAAACCAAATTACATGCAGAATTCAAAAGCAACAGAGTAGGTTCATTCTATTTTCATTTCATTATTTTTTTCTAAGGATACTCAAGATAGGATTGTTCTTATGTAGAGAGAAAATATCCTCAACCGATAGTGATTGAAAAGATTTTTGCCTGGCTCATGTCCACCACTTAGAGGTCTTAATTTTCATCTGTTTGGTTTGAATTATTATAATATTTCCGACTCAAAGTAAAACTTTATGCTTGCCTGCTTTCGAGTTCATCTACCTTGGCTTTCAGCATTCACACAGCCTCACGAGCAATTGCTGAAGTTTATTCCCATTAACTTGGCACTTCTCAACCCAAGAGGCCACGCTTTCATCTGTAAACTTGATCATCTCATTAAGTGCTCTTTCTTCCAGAGCTTTTATATTAAAAGATAGTTAAATAAATCTGCAGAACCCTAGCACAGATCCCTGGAGAATGACACTCTTAATAACTCACAAGTCAGAGAAGGCAAAATTTTCACTAAACTTTTTCTCATCTATAATACTAGTTGCAGCGTAATGACCAAATATTTCTCCCAATTTCATGATAACTACATTTATAATACGCATTCATACTGAACCTTGAAACCCTAGCCAAAATAGGCATCTAGCTAAAAACAAAGGACAAATCTTCAGACGTCAGAAGCCACACTCAGAAGGAGGAATAGTCAGTACAAAAGAAATATATACTGCAACTTTGATCCAAAGAACTTCTCAATTTATGTAATCACAGTTATGATACAGTTCCCTGAGTCTGTTTCTTCATCTATAAAATAAAACGCATAACACCAACTGCTATGGTTTGAATGTGTTGCCTGCAAAATTCAGATGTTGAAACTTAATGGCCAATGTGATGGTATTAAGAGGTGAAGCCTTTAAGAGGTGATTAGGCCATGAGGGCTTCTCACTAATGAGTGAGATCAAGGCCTTTATAAAAGTGGTCTCATATATTTGTCAGCGTTCTTGCTTTTCTGCCTTCTGCTGTGTGAGGACACAGAGTTCCTCCTCTCCCAAGGAAGCAGCCACAAGATGCCATCTTGGAAGCGGAAACTTTGCCCCTTACCAGGCTCTGAACCTGCCAGCGTCTGATTTCAGGCTTTCCATCTTGCAGAACTGTGAGAAGTAAGTTTCCGTTCTTTATAAATTACCCAGTCTAGGTATTTTGTTAGAGCAGCACAAACATACTAAAACAGAAATTGGTACCAGATAAGTGGGATGTTGCAATAACAAATACCTAAAATGTGGATTTGGCTTTGGAACTGGATAATGGGAAAAAGTGGAAACAGTTTTGAAGTAATGTTAGAAAAGCTTATACTGCCATGAATGGAGTATTAGCAGTGATTGTGTTGAGGGCCCAGAAGAGGAGGAGAGCTACAAAGGGAGCCTCAGTCTTCTGAGGCTAAGAGGTTCAGGGTGCTGCATGGCTTCTCTTTAGTGCTTATAATAAAATGTAAGAACAGAGAAATGGTTTAAAGACAAAATTTATAATATAAAGGGAAAAAGAACCTTAAGATTAAAAAAGTTCTCAGCCTAACCATGTAAAGAATTAAAAAAAAAAAAAAAACATGTTTATGAGAGAAATCAAGGCTGTGGCCGAGTGACCTTTGATAAGGAGATTAGTGTGGCCAGAAGGAAGTCAGGTGCTGTTAATCAAGACAATGGAAGAATGACCCCAAAGGCGTTTCTGAGATCTTTGGGGCTGCCACATCCATCACAGGCCCAGAGTGCCAGGGCTTTGAGGGCAGACTGGTTTATAGGGAGGGACCCAGGGCACCTGTGGGACCTCAGGTTTCACTTTCCAGGTCCTCAAGTTTCTCCGCTCTGCATGTTTGGGTGCAACCCTCTTTGGCTGCCCCAGTTGTCGTTCAAGTGAGTCCAGGTACGACTTAGGCCACTGCTCCAGAGGATGCAAGCAGTAAGCCTTAGTGGCATCCACATGGTACTAACTCGGAAGGACACAGTGCATGAGATGTGGAGGCACAGCTGCCTCCACCTAGATTTCAAAGGATGCCTCAGACAGTCTCAGGGATCAGGCATAGAACTGCTGTAGGGGTGGGAGCATCAAAGAGAACATCCGGAAAGGGCAATGCTTAGTATAGCCATGGGGACGGGGCCGCCATCAAGACCCTAGACCTATAGGACCACTAGCATACAATGCCAGCCTTATAGAGCCACAGTCACCCAACTCCAACCTATGAGAGCTGAGGTGTGGGCTGTATGTAGCAAGACCATGAATGTGTGGTTCCCTGGAGCCTTGGGGGCCCAGGCTCCACCCCAGTGTTTCTGGAAAGTGGGACATGGAGTCAAAGATTGTTCTCAAACCTCAAGGTTTAATGTATGCCTTGTTGAGTTTTGGACTGACTTAGAGCCTGTTACTCCTTTCTTCTTGCTTATTTCTCCCTTTTGTAATGGCAATGTCTATCCCACACTTATCCCACCATTGTATTTTGGAAGAATATAACTCGTCTGATTTTACCATCTCAGTTGGAGGGAAATTTGTCTCAGGATGAAAGGTGCCTTGAGTCTCACCCATACCTGATTTAAATGAGACTCTGGATTTTAGGGTTTTGAGTTAATGTTGGAAACATTTTAAACTTTTGGGGGTATTGGGAATATATTTTTCATTTCAGAAGGAAATGAATTTGGGGGACTGGGAGTGGAATGCTATAGTTTGAATGTGAGCCCTCCAAAATTCAGGTGTTGAAACTTCCGATGTGATAATATTGAGTTGTGGCCTTTAAGAGGTGATCAGGCCAGAAAGGTTTTCTCTCATGAATGGAAGTAAGGCCTTATATTAATAAAAGTGGCATCACACAGTGTTTAAGTTTCTTGTCCTTCTGCCTTCTGCCGTGTGAGGGTACAGCATTTCTCCTCTCCGGAGGATGCAGCCCTCAGCAGGCTACCAAATCTGCTGGTGCCTTGATCTTAGACTTCTGAGCTTCCAAAACTGTAAGAAATAAATTTTTGTTCTTTATAAACTTTCCTATCACAGCTACTTTGTTATAGCATAACAAATGGACTAAAATACCTCCCACAAAGACAATTGTAAGGGTACAAATATATATGCTTAGTATATGTTGGCTCTCAATAACTATGTGTTAAATAAATAAATAAATGAAATAATGGCATGCAGGTGACATGGAAAAAGAACCATTGTGCCTGCCTAATATGTGAGAAAACAAGTATGATTTTCTTGTTCATTAATCTACATACCTATGTAGATGGGGTCATTTATCATCAATATGTTCTTGCAGAAAAGAAAATAGATGGATAGATACAGCCTTAGAAAAGAAATCTATGTTAACATTTTTCTTAGCAGAATCTGTTGCTACTAAGGTGCTAACCCAGAGTCTCACGATGACTAGTTGAGTGATTCCAGAGTTGATGTTCACTTTGAAATGTTTTGTTACTATGGAAACAATTCAATCTTTGGAAAAGAAAGGTTATAATGGTCCCCACAAGAGAACTTCAAATTGAAAATGCATGTAATGTCTCTAAATACCTTACATATGTACAAAATCATATGAAGATGACTTGGAACACTGCGTCATAAAAATATATATTTTTAGCTATTATATTTAGCTACATATTTAGCTATAGATATTAGTAAATGATTAAAAATTGCACAGTTCAATTCAAATGTCCATTGAAGCCCTCCCTCAGTACCATCAATTAGAATTATTTTCTCCATCCTTGGTGATATGTAGCAGATAGAGAATAATTCAAACATTCAACACAACATCTGTTGTAGCTATTTGTGGTCATGAATGCTTCCTTCAGTAGTTTGTTACAAGGCAAGAGCTCTAATTTACAGATCCAATGAGGTCTCCAGTAGAAAGTTTAGGCCAAATTATATATTTAATGCATTTTACTTGAATTTTAGTGAGTATACAACCATTATTTGAATACTGTCTTATGGAAGTCCCTGTTAAACTATTGTTTCATTGAGTGTATTAAAGTTCATGGATTGTCTTTAATTCATTTTATTCTCTAAATTTTGTGTTCTCTATTTTAATATATTGCTTACCGATGAATAATTTATATACAGTAGTAATTATTCTTTTTAAAATGTGTAGTTTTAGGAATTTTGACAAGTGTGTAAGTCATACCCACCACATCAAGATATATTAGGTTATTAAGTATGGAATGTCCAATTTCCTTAAGTACTAAGTTTGGCAGTTGATATCTCTGACATTTCACTTTGACACTTCTGTTTTCTTGGTTTTTTGTTTTTATTTGTGAAGATACATCCTCATTCTCCCAAATGCATGTTTTGGCTTGTGATTGTCTTTTAATATTTTTTTAGAGCAATTTTTATGAAACCATGTATAAATCAAAAATTTGTGTTATTTTTGAATATGAGCTCTATTGTGGAACTAATGCAGCACAGACAGCTCAAAATATCAACAAGTGTTTGGGAAGGATATGGCTAATGAACACATGGTGTTTGGATGGTTTAAGAAATTCCATTTTGGTGATTTTAATCCTGAAAATGAGTCATGTGGGTGACCTGAGACCAAGGTGGATAATGATGAGCTGAAAGCTGTAACGGAAGTGATTCCATTTCAACCTACATGTGAATTAGCAGCAAAGTTTGATATTACTATTCCAACAACATTGGACCATTTTGAAACAAATGGGCAAGGTAAAGAAGCTGGATAGATATGTACTATATGAATTAAACAAGCATCAGAAGAGAAATAGTCTCGAAGCTTCCCTTTCTTTGCTGTCTTGACATAAATGCAAACCATTTCTACACCGTATTTTATGTGTGATGAAAAATGGACTCTTTTTGACAATTGCAAGCATTTGGCACAATGGTTGGATAAAGATGAAGTGCTGAAACACAGTACAAAACCAAATATTCACCAAAAAAAGTTAATGGTGTCTGTTTTGTTGATCCAGCACTGGTATTATCCACTACAGCTTCATGAAACCTGATTAATCACATACAGCAGATGTCTACTGAAACCAATTGGATGAAATGACTGGTCAATAAAGACAGACCAATCCTCTTGCAAGAACACATGTAGCAAAAAACAACACTGCTCAAACTACAGAAGCTGGACTTGGAAACTTTGTCATCCACCTCATTCACCACACTTTGCACCAACTGACTACCACTTCTTCCAGGCTTTGGACCACTTCTTGCAAGGAAAAACATTCAATTCTTAGCAGGTTGTGGAAAACGCCTTTTGGGATTTCATCACCGCTCACTCTCCAGGCTTCTTTACCACTGGCATAAGCAAGCTACTGCTAAGATGGCAAAACTGTGTCGATAGTTAAGGCATACACTTTGATTAATTGTACTATTTCTTGTTTGAGATATAATAAACTAAACTTTTGATTTTAAATTGGGCATTTCATATTTAATGACCTAAATAATATATGTCTACCACATACACACAATTTCCTTGTGTCCCTACGTAGTCAATTTCCTCAACCCAACCCAAGTATCTGACAGCATTTCTGTTTCTATCTCTATAGTTTTACATTTCAAGAGGCATACACACAAAATCATACAGTATATAGTTTTTCCTTGCAGGTTTATTTCAGTTGGAATAATGCCATTAGGTTACTGCATGCATTGGTAGTTTATGCTTTTTGATTGCTCAATCATATTCCATAGTATAGGCGCAATATCATTTTCTGTTCAACAACTAATGGTTTTCTGGTATGAAGCCCAAATAAATAAAGCCGCAATAAAAATTTCAGATACAAATTTTTGTAGTCATGTCTGTATTTCTATTGAATAAATACCTAGAAATGAGATTACTGAGTCATAAAGTGTACATTTAGCTCTATAAGAAACCAAAAAAATGTTTTCCAAAGAGGTTGCACCATTTTGCATTCCCATCAGCAGTGCTGTGAGTCAGTTGATCCACATCCTCATAAACCTGTTTTTGATGTATATGTTAATGTTGCCATCCTAATAGATAGATACTGATATCATATAGCAGTTTTTATGTCCACTTCCCTGATGCATACTTATGTTAAGCATCTGTTTCAGTGTTTGCATGGCACCCATACTTATTTTTAGTTATATGTATTCAAATCTTTAATAAATTTTATTGGTGTCTTTGTTTTCTTAACTATTGATTTGTGAAAACTCTTTATATAACCTGGAAACAAGTATTTGATCAGATATGCGTTTGTTTTGCAAAAAGTTTACTATGTCAATGACTTATTCATAATATTGACATTATTGCTCGATGAACAGAAGTTCTTAACTTTGAAGTTACATTTATCATTTTTTATTTTATGGCCTGTGATCTTACATCTTATCAAAGAAACCTTTGCTTAGTCCAAGTTCACAAAAAATTTTTACGGGCCGGGTGTGGTGGCTCACACCTGTAATCCTAGCACTCTGGGAGGCCGAGGCAGGAGGATCTCTTGAGCCCAGGAGTTTGAGGTTGCAGTGAGCTATGACAATTGTCTCAAAAAAAAATTTTTTTTTTCACCTATATCTTCTTTGAGACATTTTATAGTTCTTGGGTTTTTTTTTAACATTTATATCTGTAGCCAATTTTTAGTTAATTTTTCATGGATGGAAGTTCATATTTTTACACAATGATATTCAATTCTTCAAGTGTTAGTTGTTAAAAACTATAATTTTTCCATTAATATCTCCAAATAAGGTCACAATAAGAAAATAAAAAGAAAAAAATTTTTCCATTAAAATTGGTCAAAAATTAAGTAAACATATATTGGCGATTCTATTTAACTCAATTTTGTTACATTAATCTATATATCTATCCTTTTTCCAATAATTAATTACTATAGCTTTATATTAAGCCTCTAATTCATGTAGTATGACTCCTTCAACTGTGTTTTTATTTTTCAAAATTGGGTTTAGATCATTCATATTAATATATAAATTTTATAATCAGCTTGTTCATTTTTACAAAGTCTGCTCAAATTTTGAATGCCATTGAGTTTAAATGATAGATTTATTTTGGAGAGATCAGTATCCTAACAATATAAAGTCTTTTGAACAAGTGGTCCCCTACATTTTTGGCACCAGGGACTGGTTTCACGGAAGCCACTTTTTCCATGGACCAGTCGGGTGGGGGTAGGCAGAGCTCAGAAGGTGACGTGAGCAATGAGGAGTGGCTGTAAATATAGATGAAGCTTCCTTCACTCACCCACTGCTCACCTCATGTTTTGTGGCCTGGTTCCTAACGGGCCACGGACCAGTACCGGTCCACGGCCTGGGGGGTTGGGGACCGCAGTTTTGAACCATGAACATGGTCTATCTATTCATTTATTTGTGCTTCCTTAGATTTCTCTCATCAATATTTTCTAGTGCTTAGCATGCAGTTCTTGCACATATATGTTAGATTTATCCTTATTTCATGATTTTTATGTTGTTGTAAATAGCACTGATTTTTAAATTCAATTTTCATTTCATTTCTAGTTATATATAGAAACACAATTGATTTTCATATACTGGTCTTATATCCAAAGACGATGATAAAATCACTTATAAATTCTGTAGCTTCATTATAAATTCTTTAGGTATTTCTATGTAGAAATCATGCAATCAGTAAATACAGCCCACTTCTTCTTGTACAATTTGTGTTTGACTTTTACTTCTTTATCTTGCAACTTGTCACTGCCCAGAACCTCTGGTACAGTGCTGAATTGGGTGGCAAGAACAAAGATCCCTGACTTGTTTCCCATCTAAAGGGGGAGCAGTGATTTTTCGACTATCAAGTATATTAACTGTAGTATTTCATGGATACTGCTTATCATGTTGAAGAAGTTCTCTTCTATTCCCAGTTTTATAAGAGTTTTTAACACGTGTGGACGTTGAATTTTATCTAAGGCTTTCTCTGCACCTAGTGAAATCATTGTCTATCATCTATCTATCTAATCTATTTCTCTAGATAGGTTTATATACATATACATTTTTCTTTTTTAGTCCATACATGAATTATTTTGATATTCAACAGCTGAAAGAACTTTGCATTTCTGGAATAAACCAGACTTGACCATGTTATACTATTGTTTATGTAATAGCTGAGTTTTGACTACTAATGCCTTGTTAAGAATTTTTGTGCTTATATTCATGAAGTATATTGGTCAGTAGTAGTTTTCTTTTTTAATAATTTTCTTCTTTTGGTATCTGGCTACTTCTACCCTCATAAAATAAATTGAGAATTTTTTTCTCTTCTATATTTTAGAAATATTTGTATAGATTTGGTGTTATTTTTCATTTCCTTATTGTGGAATATTATTTATTTGAACCCTTTAGTTTTTTTTAATATAAACATTTAATGCTATAAATGCCCCTTCTCAGTACTGCTTTATTGGTATCTCATAAATTTTTATCTTGTATTTTCATTTTCATTCAGTGCAATATATTTTGTAATAACACAAGGTACCTTTTATTTCACCCATGTTATTAAGAAATGTAGTATTTAATTTTCTAATAAGTGAGAGTTTCCAGGTATCTTTCTGATTTCTTATTCCATTATTTTGTAGTCAGAGAACATACTTTGTATAATTTTAATTCTTTTACATTTATCAGAGTTTGGTTTTTACTCTATTGGTAATCCATGCAGAGAATGTTACATATGCACTTGAAAAGCTTGTATTCTATTGTTATTGAGTGAAGTGTTCTGTCAAATGTCCAACCAGTCAAGTTGGTTGATATTGCTGTTCAAGTCCTCAATATACTTACTAATTAGTTTTTATCTATTTTTCTATTAGTTACTTAGAAAAAAATATCAAAATCTCTAACTATAATTGTAAATGCATCTATTTCTTATTTAATCTCTGATTTTCATTTCATGCATTTTCAATCTGCTTTTAGTTCACATATTTTAGGATTGTTAGGACTTCTGTGCACATTGATCCCTATATTATTATCTAATGTCCTGCTTTATCCTTGTTATGAATTCTCCATTGATATTAATATAACCACTCGAACTTTTTAAAATCAGTATTTGTACGGAAACTCTTTTGTCCATTTTTTAACTTCTAATCTGTTTTTGGACATTTAAAGTACATTTTTTTTAGTACATAGTTGAGGCTTGCTTTTTCAGAGGGAGTTCCTGCCCTTTATTAAATATTTAGCCCATTTGCATTTAATATAATTATTTGTATTGTTGGCTCTAAATCTACCACGTTGCTAGGGTTTTTTGTTTTTTTTTTTAAAGTTTGACTCTTGATTTTGCTCTTTCCCCGTCTTCCTGTATTGTCTTCGTATTATTTATGGTCACATTTTATTTTTATTACTGGTTTATTAGTTATAAATCTTTTCTTATGTTTAGCATTTGCTCTAGGATCTAATTAGATAGACCTTAAAATAATATTGACCTTTACGTATCAGATAATAACTTTGCAACATCATATTTCTAATTGCTCCGTTCATTCTTTGTTATTGCTATTATGCATTTTACTTTCACATGTACTACAAACATATTACATTATTATGTTTTATTTATAGTACTTTACCTTTTAAAGTGATTAAAATTTTGAGACTATCAAATAGTCACTTTTTTATATTTACCTTCATTTGACTATTTCCTATAATCTTTATTTCTTTCCATAGATTCAAGTTTCTATCTGGTATCACTTTTCTTCTTCCCAAAGGACTTCCTTTAACATTTCTTTTCTCTAAGCTTTTTGGATTTGTGTTTAAATATATTTCATTATTTTTGAAAATTTCTAGTCTGTTTTCTCTTTAATCCTTCTGCTTTCATTCTCTTTTCTCCTTCTGAGATTTCAATTAAACTTGTTAGACATTATTATTTTTTCCCATAGATATTAAATTCTCTGTTCTCTTTATTCACTCTTTTTTCCTATTCTATTTCAATTCAGATAATTTCTGTTGACATGTCTACAAGTCCACTGAGTCTTTCCTCAATTGTCTGCATTCTGCTGATAAACCCATGAAAAGAATCATTTACCTCCTATACTGTTTTAATATAGTATTTTCCTTTAACTTTTTTTTTGTTTCCTTCTCTTTGCTAAAATTCCTCATCTGTTCATGCATATTGCTCGACTTTTCCAACCAATTAATATGATATGCTTTATCATTAATTAATATGACATGCTTTACTATATTAATCATAGCTAGTTTAAAATTTACCTCCGGTAATCTCAATATCTGGGACAACTCTGAATTCATTTCATTAATTGCTTTCTCTAGTGACAATGAGTTATTTTTATATTGCATTCTCATGTGCCTCATATTTTTTATTGAATGCCATATACCATGTAAAAGAACAGTGAAGATAGAGGCAAATAATATTACCCTTGGAAATGAGCACTCATCTATCAAGCCATTAATTTAGAAGGTTAAGCTAATGTAGTCAAGAGTTAGTCTAGGTTTAAATTTTGTTGTTGTTATTATTACGCTTAGTGCACTCTATTTTCTTTAGTGCTAGACTACTGTTACCTGGTGGTTAGAGTGGATATGATAGCACCAGGCTATCATAGAGGGCTTTATGCCATGCCCCTGCTCTCCTCCTCGGTTTTGAGCAATCTCTGCACACCTAAACCAGAGAGATGGTATCTCTCCCTGCTCTTTCCCCTTGTCCAGGGTATCTTGGTGGAGACAGGAGGGACTCTGTTTTCCTGCTCCAGCCACAGTGCTAACCAAACCCTGTGCACCAAGGTCTCGGGGGCAGGGCATTCTCGGTGTCATCTTGCTCCTTCTTGTGGCGGCCATATTCTGCCTATCTGTGTTTGGTCTTTGGTTGAAATTTCCTGCCTTTCCCTCAGCTGCACAGACTTCTGTGTGGTTTCAGTACAGAAATTAGCCCAAGAGAGTTCCCAGATTTTCCCTCAGAGATAGAGGTTTTTTGGTTTCTACCATGTACTCCCGGTGATAATGGATTTTTATGTTTTAGGATTGGGATTTTGTATCCTTCCAACAGAGGTGGATGGCCAGAGGCAGATGGATTTTGCTTCTGTTCCTCCCCAAGAAGCAATGGATCTTTGCCTAAGCCTTATGGATTGGAGCACGTGCAACTCCTCCCCCAGTAGCACACAGCCTTTACTTATATGATAGCAGAAGTGATTGGGAAATAGGTGGGACTCTTGGCCCCTCTTCTCCAGATATCATCACTTCTTTCCTGCCTGTTCCATGGAGGAGGGCTCTCTCTACACTGACCTCATTCTTCAATGTGGGCTGCTGGAGGAGGTCTCTGGGAAGAACTTGACAGTGTCTATGACCTCCCCTTCTGTTATTCCAAACCAACACTAGCCTACATTTGGCCTTTAATAATTTGTTAAAATTTTAGTTGATTTCTTGTTAACCACTTGTATAGTGGCAGCATCTTTCTTTCATCTGCAAAACCTGAGATCCTTTGTGGTTCCATCTTTAATTGGAGTTCCTCTTTCTACTTCAGTTTCTTTGCAACTTCAGTCCTCTGATGAGCTTAGAAAGTTGGGTTTGTAGATTATCCATATTCTTCTCGTTGTTGTGCGAGCAACATTTTTGGCAGCTTTCTACATTCTAAGCAAAAGAAGTCTCAACAAAAACATTTTAAAAATTAACTATGTTATTGAAAACAAAACTATGAATTACTAACTCAAAAATAACTGTTGAATTTTTAAATTAAAAATATTAATGAGAAGGAAAAATAAAATGTCACTGTGAAGAAGGGCATTTTAAATTCATATTGATATTCCAATTGTCTAGAAAACAGCCATCAGTGAAATAAATAAACCATTAGGTAGAGAGAAGGCATAAAATATATAACCTACTAATTTGCTATTCTTGATAATGAATTGATATTTAACTCTGACAAAAAATTCACAGTACACAGATAAAACACGGTAATGTAATTTTTCTCAGCATTCTGTGATAACATCAGTGTCAAACAGTGGCAATAAATTTCCTTCTGCACTAAGAAATACTTATCTGAGAAATTCTTTTTATAATTACTGAGTCCTAGGGCTTCAGATTTAAAGTTCTTCTTAAAGTATGAGAATAGAGAATAAAATAATTTCCACAAAGTCCAACCAAAAGAAGATCAAGGCTTATTTCTTGGAATGGGCAAGATATCTCTTACCTGCTTTGATTTATAATGAAAGTAGTGTTGTTGCATAAAAAATTAAAGCCTCCTGCTGCATTGTAACGTGGAAATAAAAACTAAATCAAGAGATTTATCAAAAACTATATAGAATTCTGAGTCCAGAATAATCATAGCCCACTTATGTGTGAAGAACTGGGTATTTCTTATGAGTATTATATAAACAACATTTCATGCTGTTTAACAGTTTTTCCCAAATATTTTAAAATTAAAAGAGAATAGGAAGCATTATGAATCAAACCTCAGGAAAATATCATTTATTTTACACCAACTTCTATTCTATAAATTTTGGAGAAAATATTTTAATAGTGTCTGAATTTTTTTCCTAATATAACAGTTAATCAAAATGTATCTGGATTCCTGAATTCAACTTAATTGGCTTGCTTTATATTATTAGATTTTAAATGAATTATATTAATCTAGCTTACTCACTCTAGCATCCATGAGTCTGCTATGGTTTGAATGTTTGTGTCCCTTCCAAAATTCATATTGAATCTAATTGCCAATATGATAGCATTAAGATGTGGGGCATTTGGGAGGTGGTTAGATCACGAAGGTTCTGCTCTCATGAATGGGATTAGCAGCCTTATAAAAGGGCTGGAGGGGAATAGCTAAGCTAGTTTACCCTCTGTGCCTTCCTCCATGTGAAAACACAGCATTGAAGTCATCAACTTGGAAGCGGAGACTAGGACCCTCACCAGAGGGTCTTGGTCTTGGACTTCCCACTCTATAGCCTGCAGAACTACGAGAAATATTCTTCTGTTCTTTATAAATCTCCTGGTATAGTAGCGCGAAACTAAGACTCTAACAAATTTCTTATGCACTAGGACCTCCAATAGTTAGCCATACCATTTTTGTACCATTTTTAAGAGCACTTCATCATCATGATGTTTTTACTTCCTTCTTTACCAGTTTAAATTCCAAGATCAATCATACTTTGCATAGGTATCTAATTCTCTTGACCTTTGATGATACTGGCTTCACAAAATCTGAACCCAGCAAAACCAACTCTAACTTCTTTATTTTTTCTTTTTTTAAGTCAGGATATTATGGTGGTACAAACATTTTGATACGTGTAATGCGTTTGCCTCGCCCAAGCCAAGGCTACAAGCTTGTCCTTTCCCCATACAGTGCGCTCTGTTTCCATTAATTGTGGGTTTCCAAACTCTAATTTCTCCCCATCTGTACTAGCAGCTGAATATAAACACGGAAAAACACTGAACCCTGTTGGCTGGTCTCACTTTAAATTTAAAACCACAGATCAAGTGTGAGCCCTCAGCACTGGCAGGCTGTGAATCACCTTATGTTAATTTTGTATTTCAATTTCTACTGTCTGACATGATTTTTTAATAACATTTTTCTTATGAAGACTCTAATTCCCCTCTTCTTATTCTACGCTTCCTTGTCTCTAAGAAAAAGAAAAGCAATTAGAAGAGAACTATTTATTTTTGCAACAGCAAATGGACCAGACAGCCTAGATACATATTCATCTACTCTGCCTTTTCCTTCTGCTAAAGTGGGCCCACTGACCCTGCTCCTAGCTAAGTCCAGCCCTTCCATTTGCACGTTGAATCCTTCCCATTTGCCTCAGTCACAATGCTCCTGCAGCTTTCCCATCCCTCCTGCATCAAAAATATATTCCTATTTTCCAGCCTATTTGTATCTCCAGAAAAATATGCTGTGATATCTCCCACATTAAAAATACAAAAATGATATATGTCCTGAAATACCACTTCCCCCTGCAAATACTGCCCATTTCTCTGTTTGCCTTTGCAGAAAAGCTACTCCCAAGCTTTGAATCCCAAAATTCAGAGTCCAATATCCAACTATCTACTTGACTTTTCTTATTAGGTGTGCATGCTATAGGTGTTTCAAATTCTACTTGGCCACTCAACTCTTAATTTTCTTTGCATCACATTTCAATAACTGGCAACATCATTTACTTACTGCTTTGGTCAAATAATTAGGATTCATCTTTTGCCCTTATCTTTCTGTCATACTTCATGTCGTATCTTCACATCTTGCAACACACTCTTTTTTCTTCCATCAAAATTAGCCCTGACTTTGAATTCTTTTCATGACCCCCACTGCTAGCATTCTAGACCAAGCTATCGTGACAACCTGCCTAAAGTAATATAATAGCTTTCTAACTGGTTTCCTTACTTCCACACTTGCCTCTTATTCACATAGAAGCCAGCCAGAATGAGGGTTCAAAACATAAATTTATACCCATCAACCCCACATATATAAACAACCTCAAAGGCTTCCAATTATATCTAGAATAAAATAAAAATCTGTACCAAAGTATAAAAGGCCCTCTGTGACATTACAACTCTATTTTTCCTAAATCCTTTCCTCTGCCTTATCTATTACAGTATTGACACGCTAGTCTTCTTGCTGTTTTCAAAAACACCAGGCTTTTTTTGCATATTTGGGTTTTTGTACTCATGTTGTCCTCTTGGTCTATAACACTTTTATTCCAAATCATCACATATTTTGATTATTCATTTAAGTCTCATTGAATATTACTATCTTAGAAAGATCTTCCCTGATTTCCTCATATAAAAATAGTACTCATGTAGAAACTGCCCATCCTATCTCTCTAATTTCCTTTATGTCTCCTTTCACTTCCTGACCTGGTATCTCATGCTTCTTTGTACATGTGTTTACTGTCATTTTACTACAATATGTGCCCCAAGAAGACAGGCACTCTCTTGATCTTGTACACTGTTACATCACTGCTACCTAGACTAGTGCCTGGCATATGTTAGGGATTCATAAATACTTGTAGAATAAATCAACAATTGTATTAGTTTCCTAGGGCTCCCACAACACTTACCACAAACTCATGGCTTAAGAAAACAGAAATCTTCTCTCTCTCTCTCTCTCAAAGAAAAAAATTTAAAAAAAGACAACAGAAATCTATTCTTTTATAATTAGGGAAGAAAGAATCTTAGATCAAAGGGTTAGTAGAGTGGATTCCTTTTTGAGGGCTCAAAGGGAGAAACTGGTCTGTGCTGCTTTCCTAGTTTCCAGTGGTTTCCAGAAATCCTTAGTATTTCTTGTCTTATAGACTAGGGGTCCCCAACCTATGGTGAGTTATATAATTATTTCATTGTATATTACAATGTAATAATAATAGAAATAAAGCCCACAATAAATGTAATGCTTTGAATCATCCCGAAACCAGTTCCCCCTCCCCGGTCTGTGGAAAAATTATCTTCCATGAAAACAGTCCCTGGGGCCAAAAAGATTAGGGATCTCTGTTAAATGCGTCTCTCCAATCTCTGCCTCCATTTTGACAGAGTGTTCTCCCTGTATGTCTTCACATCAACTTTGTGTCCAAATTTCCTTCTAAGTCCACCAGTCATTGGATTCAGGCCACCTTTATCCAATATGATCTCATAATTACATCTACAATGACCCTATTTCCAAATAAGGTTACATTCTGGGGTTCTGAATGGATATGAATTTGGAGCAAATGAAGGGGGACACCATTCAACCCACGATAACTAAATTAATATCAAATAATGATTAAAATAGTTAATTCATATGAGAATAATTGCAGAAAATAACTTGAAGGCCATGTCTTATCACTATTGAAAATCACAACAAAGGATTGAAAGACTTGAGTGCCTTTTCAATCTTCACATTTTCCTTCAAATGTTTGTTCTTTTATTTAAAAAAATTGTGTGGTTCTATATTACAGCTATTGTGCCAAGTAATGGGCACACATTGAACAAGACAGATTGTTCCTTTTCTCAAGAAGCTGAAATTTATTGGAGCAATAGTGTTATTTTTCTTCAGAATATTTACCATCACCTGAAATCTTTGTCTGGTATCAGTCAGAATTTCATCAGTAAATAGATGGCACACTCCAACTGAGTAATATGAGGAGAGTTTAATGAAAGAACAATTTTTAAAACTTTAAACAAGTTTTAGGAAAGCTATCAAGAAATAACACAGTACCACAGGCAGGGCTAGCAATAGAAGAGATCATTTACCATATTTAGGCCTGTGGGAGCAAAGAGAAAAAGGGTCAGAAAAAAGGGATCTTTTGTAATATCTCCATGTCTAGAAGACAGTTTCAGTTTATAACTATAGTTCTCTATGTGCATGTTTTATAATGTGCCTGTGTATATTGTGCACTAAGTTCTATTTTTATTTTGCAATACCTAAGCTCTTTAACAGTCTTGAGATGACAGTGTATTATAAAAAATAGAAATAATGAATTAACCAACTCATAAATATCTTTTTGTTATATTTAACAGAAAACATCTTAACATGGAACTGTTAAGTCATCTCTAAACAGTATATATCAGGACTTGTTTATCATGTTGGTGGCGAGAGGGCAGAAGCAAGTACAAGGAAGGGGGTGTGTGCATATGTGTTCATATTTATATTTTGATATAACTACTGGTAAATGTGTGCATTTCTTTTGGCCAGATTATATGAATAGATTTTTATTTTTTACTTCTATTTTTTTCAGCATTTTATGTGGGTACAAACGTTTAGGTTACATATATTGCCTTTGCCTCGCCCAAGTCAGAGCTTCAAGCATGTCCATCCCCCAATGGTGCACACTGCATCCATTAGGTGTGAATATACCCATTCTTTCCACCCCCTTCCCACCTGACCGACACCCAGTGAATGTCACTACTATATGTGTACATAAATGATCAATTAATACCAATTTGATTTTAAATAATTAAATGACATTCCTTCCTGCTAATATTTTGGTAATACACATCTTAGAATCTCTAAAAAGCATCATGCTTATTGTACGCTATTGCATGGTATCTCATTTTAATTGAATATTAAGGATATGCAGTATTTTAATTATAACTCTGCCAACATCTATATCCACAGGTCTGTTGCCATTTTTCCTTTAAGAAATTCTTGTTCTCATGAAAGGCTGGATTGTATTTCTTTCCTGATTGTTGTGGTATAATGTATTCTTGATAATCAAACTGCTCATGGCTTTTGGACTTCGAATTAGTAAATACTCATGATATGAAACAAAAATAAGACATTTACTCCACTGTGTATATGTACACACTCAAAAAGACTGCTTGCAAATATGGAGATGGCAGCAGAGACTTAAGGATACATCAAAATATTATAATTATGAATGACTTTGTGTTTTATGTGTATGCTTCACAGTTTTCCATAATGAGCACATACACTTTTAAAAGATGGGCGAAAAGTGTTATTAAAAAAGAAGTCATGGTAGATAGTGCTCAAGACAAGTGAGCATGCTCTTGAAAGAATTTAATAGTACAGAATTCAGGGGGAAGTTAGGAAAAACAAAACTCAATTTTTGGTACAACATGATATTAATAGGTAATCACATGATGAAATATCAAGTATAAGAAATAAGAATAGTACGGTATCATTCCAATTGTGCATGTATATAAATATACCTATATCTGTATCTCTCTTTCTACAGAGAGAGAGAGAAATACAGATGGAAATTGACTCTCTCTACATCTATTTTCCCTCTCCCTACAAAAGTATTCTGTCTGATTCTCCATTGGAAAATTCGCCCCTCCCCACCTCCAGATTATCCAGAATGTGGTCTCGGAGGAATTGATTCCTTGGGTAGATCCTGACTGGTTTAGCATGCCCCATTCCTCAGTTCAAAATTTCTTTGGTAAATGTAAATGCTCATTTCACCAGATTGTAATCACTGAGATGAGAGGACATGTTTATTGAGATTTCTGGTTAGGCGGGGGTGGGGAAAGGAGGCTGCTTCTTTGTCATTGTTGTCTTGGTTTTTATCATTGTTTCCTTGTTTGTTTTATGGTGCTACAGTAAGAAACTCTCTTGTACTTATCTTACACAGGAAGAAATGAAAGCTCAAGAAATAACAGCATTCATCCTCTAAATATATTTTGCTCTTTGTTTTTAACCAGCAAGACCAAACAGACAACATCCTCTAAATATAAAGGTAGGCCTACCCTACAGAAACAAAACAAAGAAGTGAAGATAGAAAAGCAAAATCCTGCTCACAATTCTTTTCTTCTGGAATTAACGCAAGCCTGTCATGAGATAGATCTACCTCTTGTCTATTTGGTTAATAAACCAGGCCAATTTCCTTATTATTTAAATAAATTTGATTTTCTGTTACTTGAAAAGCATGATTTGTAAAAACATTCTTAATTCAAATTCTAAGAAAAGTAAGTATTATATAAATTTGCATACATTGATTTTTTTTTGGTGAATATTTGCTTGTTTCATAAAACACAAGGTGTGACTTGTGTTCTACATAGGAAATGCAATGTAAAACATGTATGTTTCCTTGGATTTCCTGGGCATATGTACATTTCAGACCAATTACTATACTTGACTTACTTTATCACAGGATTTAGTAGTGTTTGTTTAAAAGTATAAATACTAGGTAGTCCCATTCTAGTATTGACAAAGTTTATTTTATAAGGTAGTAAACTTCATTTCCTTTGCCCAAATAAAAATGATAATAAAGAGTATATATCAGTCTCTGTGAGGCTTTCAGCAAAATTGAGGTCTTCAAATTACAGGAAACTTTGAATTTATGAAATATTTATGAGAAATCACATCATGTTTACAGTGGTTCTCAGCTGTGACTCCAGCATATGGCTTATAAATTGAAACAGGTGTGAGAGAACAGGTGGTCACAGCCAAACAAAGGAAGGATTGGACTTTACTGTGGGGAAGCTACATGATAAAATACCACCATTGGCATTGAAGGCAACTTGCTGATTTGATGGCTGAACCTAAAAGATGCTCAGAGGGGTAAATACACATGACAGCACTTAAGATGAAAGTGCTCACCTCTCGCTGTGGAAGTCAGGAAGCAGTCAGCATCATTTCCCAAGGTGAGCAAATGCAAATGAATCCTCCTACTGAATCTGGATACTATGCAACTCAATTGCATTAAAAGAAAAAAGGAATAAACCCTTCCCCTTACTTCTTTTAATATAAAACTGGTCCACATAAGGTGTAGGGCCACTTTCACCTCTGTCATCTACACTACTTGTAAGGATAAGTCCATATATGCCGGCTTGCACCCGCAAACCACAGGCATCAGAAAAATATGCCCCCCCTTTTTGGAGGGGTGGATATAATGTCTTCCTGTTATTTTGGCAAATACTTTTAAAATAATCCATCCCAAAATTTCATATTGTTTACACAATAAAAGTAATAGAAGATAGTATGCATGATTTTTAATCCCCCTCATTTCTAGTACCATATTCTACGTTCATTCAGAGCTCTATTAGTTCATACTAATAGAAAGGAGATAAAAAATATTTCTAGATGGATTTGAAATAAGCATCTGTGCTTACTTTTATCATATTCTAGGGATTCACAAGGTTTCATACCAAATATTTTATGCAGTTATATTTTAAAAGACAGCATATAAAATCTAGAGAGTAACTTACCTTGTAATCATCTTGTTCTAAGCCATACCCTGGCACGCATTCAAGAAGGGACACAAAAAGTTGTGCAAAATTTCAAGGAAATTGAACCATCCTCCTTTATCTTTCTAAAATTCTCTCTACAATTACCTATCTTGTCTTAATGTAAGTAGGAGGGTTAATTTTTAGAACAAAAGAACATAAGGCGGAGTGAAAAATACCAAAGGACTTTATCATCACATACTGCAGTCACTGAATGCAAAGCAAGTGTAGCGGATGTGTACAATACCCAACGCGGCTCCCCCACCCACCCACACACACACATGCTTTAGGACTAAGCATCTTTCTCCCTTGTTGTTGAGGGGGATGTTGACCACGGACAACTCTCACGTGATTCTTGTTTCTCAACAATTGTCCTGGGATAAAGAGAACCTTGCTAAAGGTAGCCTCCCTTCCCCAGAGGCATCCCACACCCAGTGAGGAAACAGCTCTGCAGGGCCCTTCCAGACCCAGAGCTCACCTTGGCTGTGATTCCAAGATAGCCTAAGGTCACCCTTTACCCATTTCTGCCCTCTTCACCTTCCCACAAGTATTCAAACCAAGAGCACTACATAATAAATTTCCTGCACATAAATCTCTGTTTCAAAGCTATAAAACATAGTTTGCAATAGTCGATGCTAGAAGTGTTCCAAGAAAGCAGATCTCCTGTTGCCCAGCTCCCAACAAAGACTCCTTCACTGGCAGCAGGCAGAGCACACATATCTCTTGGTATGCAGTGGCAGTGAAATTTGTTAAAACATTCACTACTAAGAACTGGTATGCATGGGAAGGGAATGCACTGATAGAAGTAATGTATTGTGCTTTTGAGAAGCATATCAAAATAGTATTTATAAGGCTAACAGAATCGGATTATTTTGAGGGAAATAGATTACTTGGAGAAAAAGAAAGACTAAGGTGATCAATCAGCAATTAAATCCTAAGAGGTCCTCCTAGGCAGCATATGAAGAGCCTCCCATCTCCTCAAGCCAGAAGACAGAAAAATCAGATTTAATTATAAGAGTACCAGAATCTCAGAAAAGGCTGAGAAGGTTGAATTCTCATCCCCATCAGATTTGCTCTCTCAACAGGGTTTCCGTATAAAATATAAAGATATATGTAGTTAGATAATAAAACACACTGTGCCTACGAACAAGATAGATGGGTAGCCATCAAGAGTTATTTCTCAATATATGGGAACAGAATAAATCAAGGATTGATGATCAGAAATCTAAAAGTAGCTTCTCCAATAAAAATTTGCAACTCTTTGCCTCGTTACTGAATTTGAGCCAGTTTTTGGATCCAGAATTCATGTACTGAAGTTATTGAGTTTTCAGAAGGAAGGGCCTTATAACAGTATGACATGGGTATGTGGGCATTATTCCCCTGTTCCCTCCTCAAAGGAACCTATAGCCATTGTCTTCAGAAACTGTACAGTGAGGAAAGCAGATGTCCAAATACATTAAGAACTGTCATATATGAGTTCTAAACTGGCATTGGTAACCAAGACCCAAAGCATCATCAGGCCCCTTTGTTGGAGAGGGAGTGTTATGGAGGCCAGGTAATAAATGGAGCCCTGCCAAGTCTAGTTCTCAGTGGGTCCACTTTGCCTGATAGTAATCTTCCTAGTCCCCATATATAAAATTGCATGAATATACTTACATACTTGTAGCTGGTAGGCATGGAGTAAGAACTAACATACTGGGGAACATTAAGTTGTAGCTTCTAAAAACACCTGTCCATCAGCCAAAACAGAAAAATTAAAAGCAATGTATCCAAAAGAGAATGATAGAGGCAAATGCTCCCCTTAGGAGCATTATTTCTCCATTCAGTTCATATTTCTGGTTCCTATAAAAGCCAGTTGAATTCTGGAGTATGGCATCAAATAGTGCCATCTCAACCATGCAGCTATTGTGTGGAATGGGGAATCTTTGTACACAGTGGTAGTAAAATTTGCCATTGCATCAGGTATGTGGTATGCAACCACTGATCCCACAAATATATTCTGTTTTGTCCCTATAAGGAATGAAGATCAGAAATATTAATAGTATTGTAAGTGTTCACTTAGAACAGATAACAGTATCCCTTTTCGTTATAGGCCTATGACGACAGTATTGCTGTGTTACAAATAGTCTACAGGGAATTGGACTGTGTAGAAATTCCATGGATAGATGACTCTCTTTACCTTAACGAAACCACGTGAACAAGAAGTGGCAAGTAGGTTGGAAATCTTGGAAGACAAATACACTGCAGAGGATGGGAAATGATCCTTACAAAAATTTGGAGGCTGACTACATCAGTGAGGTTTGGGGCAGGTTTGGAATCTTGGGGTATACCACAAAAATCTCTCCAATCTGAAGAATAAATGTTTGCACTTTGCACCTCCCATCACTAAGAACAAAGCACAAATACCTATTAGACTGCTTTAGGTTTTAGAGGTAGAATATTCTATCTATTACTCTTATCCATATACCGGGTACCATAAACTGCTTCCAACTTTGAGTAGAACCTAGGAGGAAGATGCTCTCAGACTGACACCCATGAAGCCCTGTCACTTTGGTCACATGAGCTACTAGGGTACTATTAGAGATATCTGTACTGGGAAAAGAGGTTGTATGGACCTTATGACAAGCCCTAAATATTGAATCACAGAATAGACTCCTAAAGTTCTGGAGAAAGGCCATGCCATCTGTAGCAGAGATTTATACACCTTTTGAGATAAAAGGTGATGACACATTTCCTGGCCTTGGAAGTGATGGGGCACATGACCCTGGGAAACCACGTTACCATGAGGGTAGAACTTCCCATCACCTTCCCATCGTCATCTGGTGTATCCAGGTTTCAGCAAAGAAACAAAGCCAGTCTCTAGGATATATATATACCCATATATGTATATAGACGACAAATCCATAGGCCAGCCCATTGGGAAGGGCAGGCTAGAAACTCAGGCAGGAGCTGAGGTTTCAGTCCACAGTAAAATTTCTTCTTCAGAAAAACCACATTTCTTCTCTTAAAGCCTTGAATCAGTTGGGTCAAGCTGACCCACTTTACCTAGGATAATCTCCTTTACTTCTGCCAACTGATTGTAGGTGTTAGTTACATCCATGAAATACTTTCACAACACCACCTAGATTAGTGTTTTAATGAGTAACTGAGGACTATAGCCTAGCCAAGTTGACATATAAAACTGAACATCACACTTGGCTCTTGCCAGGCCCAAGGTCATAATGTCAGGTGTGTCTAGCAGAAATCCATTGTGACACAGGAATGGTACACTCAGAATTTTACATGAGCAGGGTGGGAGTGCACGAGCAGGGCCCCCATGTCACCCACCACTCTTTCACCGGTGACTCGCCTTTAAATAGACTTGGCTGCCATCTAGCCTCTCTTGGGGTGGGGGGTGGGGGCTGAAAAACAGCAGTGTGGGGAAATTATCTCAACAGACAGCAATTTGAATGGTTAACCTGGCCATCTACTTTGTGTAGAAAGAAGTGTCCATTGTTTAGAATGTACATAGACTCATGAACATGAGTAAATGCCTTGGCTGAGGGGTAAGGGCCTTGAAAGGATGCAAACAGGAGAAAACAGAAGTCTGCAGAATAAGCATGTTGAGAACAGGCATGAACTGTGAAGATCTGTGCATTATATGTCCACATCCATCTGAAAGCATCCACCACAGAAGCACTAACCTCTAAACAGATTGAATAGGTCAGTTGGCATCATTCAGTTTCTGTCCATCAGCTACCTTGGTGTTGGCACAAAGGGCCCATGAACTGGGTAGCCCAGACTACTGAGGATATTTGGGTCCAATAACATGGGTACCCTCTCACCAAAGCTGATTTAGTGATTGCCACTGGTAAAAGTCCAACTGCCAGCAAAGCAACCAAGACCAATGCTAATTCCTCAATATGGCACCATCCCTCCAGGGGTCAAAATAGCCATTTGGTAGAACAATGACTTAATAAGACACATTCTATTCCAGAAGTTCTTTTTGTTTGGCATCAATACATATTCTGGGTATGATTTTTCCTTTCTTCCCCAAAGGGCCTCATCTAGCACCACTAGTCAAAGACTATCAGAATGTTCAATCGTAAGTAACTTTGTATAAACCCACTTTACAACAGAGGAGGCACAGATGTGGGCACCTCAAAATGAAATCCATGTCGCCCTCACATACCGCATCACCTTGGAGCTTCTGTGATTACCCTCCGCGGAAGAGCGCTGCCTGGTTCAAAACATGCCCTGTTCTTGGGCAGCCTTCATTCAATGACTAATCTAATCCATGCAGGAATACAAAGACCCATGGGTTGGCTAAAACCTTTACTGTTACCGTAACACAGCCCAACATCTCCTCCTGCCCTATCCTGCTTTATTCACTGCTCCTTCACTATTGTCGATCCCAAGAGTAACATTGAATAATATTTCTGAATGTAAATTTCAGTTTCATAAACTGCTTCGTGCAATACCTAATCTGTTGTAGCACATTTATACAAAACCATATAATTACTTTCAAATAAAAGCAAACTGTTCACTTAATAGCCCTAAAGAGACTTATCATTATTTTAAATAAACTAATTCCTACTTTATGCTTTGAAAAATATTAGCTAAAATCTTTGTTGTATATTTACTTATAAATATAAACAAGCTATTTCTTAGTAGATAAAAAAGACCTTATAATCTTTTACAAATAAAATAACTTGTAAAGTATTACCTTAACTACCATGTTGCTTTGATGAGGAGTAAATTATTAAATTTTCAAATTTAAAACATTTAGCATCTACTAGTGCTAGAATTAGGGTTATCACTTCAGAATGAGGACTTAGACCATATTTAAAGAGTTCACACACACACACACACACATACACACACACACACACACACACACACACACACACACACTTATGACCCCTGCAAAAACAAAAATAAAATAAGTGTATTGAGTATATACTATGTGTCGGGAAATATCTCCTAAGAGCTTTACATACAGTATATAATTTATTTCTCAGGGTAACTATGAAGTATATGGATTATTATAATATGTCTCAATAAGAAAACTCAAGATTAGAAAGGTTAAGTAATGTGCCCAAGGTCATACAATTAGTAAGTGTCAGAGCCAGGAATACATTTGTAGTCTGCCTAAATTTGAAATTATGCTTTCAAATATTATGCAGAAAATTTAATCAGAAAGAGGAATGCAATAAAAAATGATTTAAATATATATGCTAACTATGCAATGCAACAGAATAAAATACACACCTTCAAATGCAATTCCCTTTTTTTCAAAATTTCTCACAAAAACTATTTTATTTTATAAAGAAAAAAGCAGAAATTCATAATAACTTTGAACCAGGGATTCATGCACTTGGAGAGTTTTAAACTCACCTTCTCAAAAGTAGTCACATTTTAATGTATTGAAACCTTGCTCAAACATTAATTCTTTAAACACCCATCTAAATTTTTACCAGTCAATTAACAGCATCATGCCAGAAACTTGAATTTCTTTCCTAGCTGAAAATAAACACAATTTATCTCTCGTTCACTTCCCACTTTAAATAAACTAAAATACACTTTGCAAAAGATGTTTGTTGGACTTAAAGGTCACTAAGAACTTAAGTTAAATAATGTCTCGAGAGACTGCATAAGATGTTTATCAAAACTCAGATGTCTTTATAAAACCCCTTAAAGTGCTTTTGGCTTCTCATGCAATGGCCTCAGATCTCACACTTTACAAATGTGTGGTAAACACATTGCATTTTAAAAGAATATCAAAGCATATTTTGACCATTATTAACTCTTCAAGATCTTTCCTAATCTATAAAAGGCAGAATATATTATAGCTGAGTATCTGTCATAAGTAGATGGCTTCTAGTGGTTGTATCTTGATTGTTTTGATAGTTAGCCGAGTCATGATGAAGAGGTAAGTCATGTCATCCTTACCAAGCTATGATAATAAACTATTCAAAATTCTGTACTTTATTCTGTCAATAATTCAGCAATCTTTTATTGAACTCTGATTTTGCTCCAGGTACTCACCTGACTGTTTCTGATAAAGCATTGAACAAACTGTACTCTCCCTGTATTCATTAAAACTATTTTCTACTTTGATGGAGTTATAGAAAAGAAATGAAGAATCAAATTTCTGACTGTGCATATGCATGAATAAGGACAGAGAATCCAATTTTACTAAAGAATTCTATATGTTTTATCTTCTCTGTTTTTTATGGCTAGTAATTTGTTGAATTATAGCAGAAATGTGGACCCTTAACTAAAGCTGAAGTCATTCCCAACATTTATGCGTGTTTCAGCTGCTTAAATAGCATATATCATATACAACCCAGGTTGATCAAATTAGAATGATTGTTTTTGTCAATTCTTATCTGTAAATAGAACCAAATCAAATCTGAGCAAAGACTGGTTACTTACAGTATTTGAGAACAGAAAGACCATTAAGGGTCCTAAAACTCAATAATTTCCAAATTTGAATCTGCAGAGCCCACAGAGGAGACCTTTCCAACTCCCTTAAATTAGACAATTTCACGAATTATCCCTTATTATACATATCAGTTTTCTAAGTGAAGGACGATTTGAAAGAAGAGCCCCGTGATTAGTCACCTGAAAATGTACAGTAGTCTGGAAATCCCTAATGTTCCAGTAGCCTTATCTTCCTACTCTGGATAGTGTGTCCCAGAGAAGTTTGTCAACTTTCTAGGTTCAAAGAGCTAGAAAATAAGAGAGTGACACTCTAAATTGAGGTTTCTTAATTCTTAATTCTAATTTGGATTTTAATCATTTCTCTTAGTTTCTCTACGTTTTTCAGTTACAGGAGGGAAAATGGACTAATGTGTTTTGGAGGTAACCACACTGCACTAGAAGATGTGTGTGTATATGTATACACACATAGACATAAATACATATACATGAATATATACATATAGGTAAATGTGTGTGTATATATATGTATATGCTCCCATTTATATATACTCCTGTAATCTTCACAACACTATGAGTTTGGTATTATCTTCTCATTTTACAGACATAAAACCTCCAACTCAGAGAAGTTAAATAGTTTATCTTAGATTATAGAGGCAAGAGTGGCTGAGATAGGATTTGAAATTAACACTGTCTGACTTCAAAGTGACATTTTGTTCCTCTTTCAACATATTACCTCCTCGAATGATAAAACTCCAGTTCTCATTTGCCGTTTCTTTTTGGATGTGATTTCATACATGGTGTAAGCATGAACTATATTTATATAATAATTTGGAACAAATATTATGATTATCCAAGTTCTCTCCCCGCCGTTCAAATTACCTTCCAGAATGTTTCATGAGTATTGAACTCAACTAGTTGAATCACTATATGAAGTTTTTACAATACCTTAAAACAGAAAGGTAATTCCTGAACCAACACTTTCCAGGTTCTCAACACAAAGATAGCCACACATCTCGAAATAGATAGAACACTACCTTTTAGTTTCAGACCAGACTTCCAGCTTCATAATTGGCCCAACTTCACAAAGCCATGTGATAATGATAACGGGTTTATCATTCGTAAAGAAACAGAAGGGTTACACAGCCAGCCAAATCGGAACCCCTCGTGAGACATGTCAAACCAAGTGATAACGCAGTAGAAAACAGAGCAGGAAGAAACAACTAAAACCAGGAGGGAAGGCATTGCCATCTGTCCTATCTGATGTCTCCCCCATTCACCCATGACTGTGGCTGCTTGATGGAGTGAAACAAACCGGCAGAACACTGGGGAGGGAACCTGGAGAAATGAAAGTTCACACTCACCATGCAGGGCCTTCACTCTACTGGTTTGTATCTCTTTCCCTTTGAAGGGCTTATGATCCGGTAAGTAATATATGGGGCCAGCCTAGGTAGGTGGAGAGGGATTGGTTGCAGGAAGATCAAGCATAAAGAGTGTGTACGAACTGAGTTCAAAATAAACAGAGCAAAAGAAAACGGAATTACATGATAGGTTATTTGTTTCCTGTTGCAAGGATGAAAGCAGGCAGAAATGGGTTTCAGTCCCAATTCCTAATCAGTTATCAATTATTTTATAATAGAAATAAGACCTGATAAGTTGATACTCCACCCTGATTTGAATCTTCAGCATATGAAATAGGGTCTATTTTCAGATAGTATGCATATGGAAAAACTGTAAAGGTCAAGATTTCTCAGCTTTGATATTGTTGATGTTTGGAACCAGATGATTCTATTTTGTGAGGAAATATCCTGTGTATTGTAGGATGTTTTGCAGCATCCTTGGCCTCAGCCCACTAGATGCCAGAAGTGACCCCCTACAGTCTTAGCACCCAAAACTGTCTCCATAAATTTTTCCTGAGTGCAAAATGACCCCTGGCTGAGAACCGCCGGCCTAGATAATCCCATCAAATGAACACACGAAGTGCTTCAACCGCAATCATGTTGCCCAGCTGCATCAAATCAGAGTGCAATAGTATTATTTACCATACTAGGCATTCAGGTATTGGCCTGATGGCTCATTAAGCTAGCAAAACATTAGATTTGGCTATAAAAAAGACATCCATACTTATTCCTAGGGCTGGACCTTCATGGGCGATAAGTGAGGTAGATTGATCTTAGGAGAAAATTGCCTGTGTCTTTACTCCATTTACCTTCTTCTTCCATAAAAGAAGGCGACACAGTTTGCTGAGGTATAGCACAGACCCTAATATTAATATTTGCATAGTATTTCTTTTCTTTTTTGAAAGGTCTTTCTCTCATTCTCACTTTCTGTATCTCTAAATGTTGGAAGGAAAGGGAGGAGTTAAGCATAGATAATAGTTGCATTTGTGCAATTCTCCTGTTAGCCAAATCAGAAAATTAATATTAAGTGGTTTATCTAGCAACCTTATTTTTCCACTGTGCTCTTTTAACATAACGTTAAAATGAAAAGATTTCAAAAGTCTTGTTATGATTTGTACATATTTTTAATTTTTCATCATATTCCCTAACTTACCAGAAAAAATTAAGGTCAATACTTTAGTTCACTGAAATTCAGATATTTTTTATCCTTAAACACAAGAGGCTTTCAATGCAACAAGGTGAATCTGATAGTCACAGTCAAAATATGTTCTTTGCAATGTGAAAATGACCTGCCATAGAGAGCAACTTTTAGCTCAGGGAAATGTGTCTCTGCTGATATATAGATAGCATTTTAAAATGTTTGTAGAACCATTCATTTTTAAAAATATTCAGCCTAGCACATATTTTTAATTGATCTTTAATGTTTAGGGAAAACAAATGTGTGCAGTAATATTTTGCTGATTTCTTGAGTTTAAATGTAGAATAAAATTGTTAAGCAATATGGAAGACAAATTTCTTTATAGAACGCTGTAACTTAATTTGCTGAACAAATTACGGTAAATTCAACCTTATGAGTTGCCTTATAACCTACCTTACACTAAGGTAAATGCAATCCAATGAAATTTTAATACAATGTGTTTATTTCTAACGTGAAATTTTTAAAAAATGATGAGTCTGTGTTTAAGAACGTTTTCTAAGAGAGTAATTTTTTTATTGAGTAGCTTGCAATTGCTAGGTAGAGCAACTTACATATGTATATGTATGTGTATATGTGTATACATGTATATGCATGTACATAGCACATAAAGGTGAGCTTATAAGAAATAGTACAGTATAATAATTTTTTGATAACTGTGGTTGATTCTCACCAAATGTAAGTTTGTCGTTCCTTTTGTATGTGCGTGTGTGTCAGGGGCAGCAATTTAATTTAGATTGCATTTCTAATGCTTCCTAATGATACGATGCAGCCTTGCAACTGAGTTTTGGCCAATGCCCATAAAACTTGCTGCACAATCAATTCCCTACCCTCTCTTGACTCCTGAGCTAGCTACACGCATGGGACCCAGAAGAGGACTGACCGTGCAACTCTGGACTGCAAAGAACCTAAATGGAAGACATCTAGGCTGAGAATGACCCTGTTGCTTAGGAACCACCACCCACATATGCACTTCATTGAGTCGTAATGAGAACAAGAAATAAACTTTCGTTAATCAGCTGAGATCTGGGAGTTATTTGCTAGCCCCCTCTGGAAATGCTGTACATGCTTTGCCCATGTCCCACGCCTTTGCCACTTCAGAGATCTCCAGCCTGAATTCCAACTGCCCACACCAGCTTTTTCTTCAAACTCAAGGCTTGTTTGGCCACCAAAGCCTACTTGTGCAGCAGGCCAGAAATTCCAGAAAATTAACTGGCCCCTTCCTTCCAGCATCCCTCAACCAATGACTGATGGGGTTTTGTGCAAAATTGCCCCTCTCCCTGAACTGTCTCGTGGGACACTGCTGATGTGAGCATTCTCCCCTGGATCCTAGAATTTCCCCAGCAGGATCAAGCTCCAGCCACCCACAGTGGCACCCGGTTCCTGGCTTAGTAACACACACACCCTTGGCTGAATGCCTGCCTTCCCTTCCTGATCTCCTGTCCCCACTCCTCTCCACGGTTTCATGTCCCAAACCACCCATCTACACTCAAATTCCTGTCCGAGGTCTAGAAAAACCCTAACCAACACAAACATTTAGCCTTCCCAGACTGTTATAAAGAGTTTTGCATTCAGAAACATATAAATCCAGCTTTCCCTGGACTCTCTCTTCCTAGCTCTATAAATGTGGATAGCACAATAAAATTCTCTAAAGCCTCAGGTTTTCCTCTGAAAAATGTGGGAAACAACAGTAATTATTTCATAGTGTTGTTATGAAGACTAGTGTTATTGCCAGAGGTAAGAAGAATGATAACTTTATAAATTGGTATATAGTAATAGCTGGCTAAATTATACCATTTTCATTTTTGCTTCATAGCTAGTGGTGGTAGTGCTATTTGAATTTAGTGTGTCTTGCTGGTAAGCTAGTGTACTTTCTCCCATATTATGCCAACTCCTTGATAATTACCAAGCCATTTCCGAAACAATTTATTTCAGTTTTATTTTTTATTTTGTATCAAAGCTGTACCCTACATATTTTATAGTCAAGTAGCTTTACCAAGTTGGTTCTAAGAAAGAGTAATTGCCATCCATCTCTTCCCTTGGTTTCACCTCTCCAGAGACAACCACTTTGATTCGACTAAATGATATTCTGGTGTTTATTGCCACTGTCAGTACACCGTGCTCATATTGCTATTTGTGGAGTTTTCGTTTTCAGTGTTATCTACCGCTTTCCCACTGTGCAGAATGATATTTTCCCTTCTTTTCTTCCCCTGCCCTCATTACACGTGCACAGCTTAGCCATTTTCCCCAAGCTCACGACATAGCTCCACCATAATTTGATATTAATATTTGATATTAACATAATTGAGACTACATAAAACTGTGCATAATCAAACCGCATTGGTTGGCTTCCTTTTCTACATAATCACCAAGTCAGTCCCAAACTGTCTATTGTCCAGTTGCCCCCAAGGGCAGTAAGACCTAGCAGGTACTCATCCATTTTGTTTTCTTAGAAAACTCTCTCAGAGAGTCACCCGAGGTGCACATCTTGCTGGACTGTGCCGTAAGCACGGCCCACGGCCATCATCCAGCTCTCCTCCTTCACCTGTGTGCCGGGGATTCCCTCGACTTGCTTTCTGTGTTGAAAGACAATCACCTGCGCATCACGCCTTCTTCATCGTTTTACTTTGTCTTGGCTCGGTACATTCTACCATAGCATCATGAGGAAGCTTAACTGGGAACTATTTTTTCAAACTTATGTGTCAAGGTGATTTTTTATTCTGCCCTCATGCTCAGTTCATAATTTCACTGGGGATGGAATTCAAGAATGAATATCTTCTTCCATCTCAGAATTCTGAAGTGTTCCTCGGCATCGAACTGCTAACTTGACACCTTTCTTATTCCTCACCATTTTTGAGTGAATTTTTTTGTTTTGGTGGTTGTGGTTGTTTTAGCTTCTCTGCCCACTCCCACCATGTAAGATCTTCTCTTTGCCTCACGTTTCAAAATTCTATCATAATGTACTGAATGTGGGTCTCATTTCATTTATTTTGTTCTGAGCGTTGTCCTCTTTCAATCTAGAAATAAGTGCCTTTTCTTTTATCATAACATTGTCTTCATTGTTTTGTTGACTATTCTTTCACACCTCTCCTCTATTTTCACTGGTTCCTTCTTCTGTCTTGAAATGTATTTATTCATATTGGGCCCCCAGACTGGTTCTATAATCTTCTTGTCTTTTAATTCTTCTTCTTCTTCCTCTCACTCTCTCACATATGTAATATATACATACATATGTAGGTATATTTATGTATAATTGGGAGACTCTACTTTCTGGTATATTTCTGCAACATGAAGCTTCTCATTTTTGCTATAAGATATTTGATTTCCAAAAGGTCTTGTTATTCTCAATTTTTTTCTTATACATGTTTGTAACATATTCTGCTTCTCTTCTGAAGGCATTAATAATTTTTTAAGCTTTCTCACCCTAAATATACTCTTTTATCTACAGATAGACACTTCTTTCTGTGTGTGGATTCTATCTTTCCTCATTTGTTTGCTAATCCTAGGCTGGGTGCTTATACTTAGAAGTGGAAAATTACAAAGATGTTTGAGAGCTCAAAGTGCTCATCGACTTCAAGTGCTTCTATGGGATGATCAGTCTGAAATTTTTTGTGAGAATTTTTAGTTGCATTCTAGTATCCATAAGACTCATGGGTAAAAGATCTTCTAATGCTCTGCCAGGAAGGAAGCAACAGGACATCTATGGTATTGGTACCCAGCAAGTTATTGACAACTGGTCTGCTGTCCTCCAGTCCAGATATATTTAATTTTACTTTCTCCAGAGATTAAACCTTCAGTCCTTTGAAATAGGGAATACAAGCACTGAGGTGCACAAAATAGTTCTAGTGAAATGGGTGTACAATTTCTTTAACCAAATTTTGATTTATCCTATTAACTTTAGCCTCTTGCTCTACTTGTGAGGTATCTGCCACTGTGAATTCCTAAGCCTTCTGGAAATTCCACAATATAAATCAGGTCGTTTTTCAGCTTTCCTCATTGCTGATTTGGGATTTATGGTTTTGAGATCAGCCATATTATTTTCTACTCATCTACTTATTTTTTAACTTTCACAATTCTTTTGTCTTGTCTTTTCTCCCATTCTTTCATACTTACAGGTTTGTTTTTATATAATTCCATTATTATAAGCTTAGTGTAGTTTCAGTAGGGTATTAAAGTAGATTTATGAATAATCTGCCATATTTACAGGGGAGTTCTGTGTGAAAATTTAGATGATATGATTACACAGGAAGAGAATTTTGCATAAAAAAACTGGTTCATCTCTATGTCTAGCCAGCAACAATCATTAGAAGCTTAAAGACCGAATTAGTTTCCCTGGAGTATAAATCACAACATTAATCCTAAAAGTATTTTCAGTACATAACTTCAGGTATTAAATATGCACCCAAAGAAATAACAAATTCAACATGCTACACATACAAAAAAAGATTTAAGAATCATGCCTGAGAAATTTTTATGGTTTCTCATTCTAAATGAGGAAAAGCCAAAATTTGACCATTACGACCTGCCATTGTCACATCACATTCTACCTTTCCAAGTTTGAATTCAGTTTCTCCAATTTGCATACTATTCTCCAGGCAAACTGAACTGCTTAATTTTCCACATACCTACTCAGGATTTTCCCAGCTCCTTGACTGTGCCCATGAGTTTCCTGGACTTTAAAATGTCTTTCCTAATGAAGCTATCCAAGACTCTTCTGGGAACAGTCTTTTCTGCTTCTGAACTTAAACATCGATACATCTTAATGAAAAACATATGTTATTGTTATTTGTACATCTTTATCTTCTCTTACTAGAATATCAACTACTTGGATACAGGACAATATTTTATTCAGCTTTTAATTTCTAAGACCCTTCTCACATCCAGAACTTAGAAAAAAGCATAGCGTAAAAGTCATCTGTAATAAATTTGTTGACTAATTTTGTCACACTTTGCAAATGAAAATTGTATTGCAAGGCCAAGAAAGGAGGATTACTTGAGGCTAGGAGTTTGAAGCCAGCCTGGAAAACATAGCAAGACACCATCTTTACAAAAAAAATTTTTTAAATTAGCCAGGTGCGGTGGCACATGCCTATAGTCCCAACTACTGAGGAGGCTGAAGCAGGAAGATTGCTTGATCTTAGAAGTTCAAGACTGCAGTGAGCTGTGATCACACTACTGCACTCCAGCCAAGGTAACAGAGCGAGAACTTCTCTCTAAAAAAATCGATCAAACTAAAACAAAAACAAATTGTGTTTGCAGGTATTGGTAATGGCCTAATTCAACATATATTCCCCAATCTACTTAGTAGGAAAATTTTGAATTTTACCTGGATACATGGATGGATGAAATAAAGCATTCTTTTTTTCACCTGTACTTGTAGCTGTGTGTAACAATCTGACTAAATTCTAGCAAATAAGATATAAATTATGTAATATATCAGGAGATGATAAAGAGGAATGTCTCATGTTAATGAAATCTCTAAAAGAACAACTGTTTTTTTAAACTATTTGCTTGGAAAGTTTTATATATTTTGGATGCAAATTCTTTATTAAATATGTGTATTGAAAATATTTTCTTCCAATATGTAGTTTGCATTTCAGTTCACCAATGGTTTCTTTTGGTGAACAGATGCTCTTAGTTTTAATTAAGTTGAATGTATTCATTTTTTCTTTTATGGTTAGTGTATTTTATGTTTTGTTTAAGAAATTTACACAAAGATATAAAGATATTCTCCTATGTCTTCTTTGAGAAACTATCTTTTAAACTTTCAGATTTAGGTCTATTACCTTCTGGGATTAGCAATTATTCTTATTTATGTAGATATTTAATTTCTCAACACTATTTATTGAAATTGTTTACATCTTACTTTCATTACCATTCCTACATATTTATCCTGAAGCACTTACTAATAAATCACTTTCACATGAATCCTCATCCCAGGATCTACTACTTCAGAAACCAATTTAAGACAGCCCTTATTTTTTTTTTTATTTCAGCATATTATAGGGGTACAGATGTTTAGGTTACATATGTTGCCCTTGCTCCCCCTCCCCCCCTAAGTCCTAGTTTCAAATATGTCCATCCTTCGGGTGGTGCACATTGCACTCTTTGTGTATGCATATACCCGTCCCCTCCTCCCTCCTCCCCCCTCTCCTCTCCCCCCTCTCCCTGCCCAACATCCAGTAGATGTTATTCTTATATGTGCATTTATGTGTTGATCAGTTAATACCAATTTGATGGTGAGTACATGTGGTGCTTGTCTTTCCATTCTTGGGATACCTCACTTAGTAGAATGCGTTCCAGCTCTATCTAGGAGTATACGAGAGGTGCTGTATCACCATTGTTTCTTCAAGCTGAATAGTACTCCATGGTATACATATACCACATTTTATTAATCCACTCATGTATTGATGGACATTTGGGTTGTTTCCACATCTTTGCAATTGTGAATTGTGCTGCTGTAAACATTCGGGTGCAGGTGTCTTTCTTATACAGTATCATTTGTTCTTTTGGGTAGGTGCCCAGTAATGGGATTTCTGGATCGAACGGTACTTCTAATTGTATCTCTTTAAGTATCTCCATATTGCTTTCCACAGAGGTTGCACTAGTTTGCAGTCCCACCAACAGTGTATGAGTGTTCCTATCTCTCCGCATCCATGTCAACATTTATTGTTTTGGGACTTTTTGATAAAGGCCAGTCTCACTGGAGATAAGTGATATCTCATTGTGGTTTTGATTTGCATTTCCCTGATGATTAGAGATGTTGAGCATTTTTTCATGTTTTTGAGCCATTATTCTGTCTTCTTTTGAAACGTTTCTGTTCATGTCCTTTGCCCACTTTTTGATAGGGTCGTTTGATTTTTCTTGTTGATTTTCCTGAGTTCTAAGTAGATTCTGGTTATCAGCCCTTTATCGGATTTGTAGCATGCAAAAATTCTCTCCCATTCTGTAGGTTGTCTGTTTGCTCTTTTGACAGTTTCTTTGGCCATGCAGAAGCTTTTTAATTTGATTAGGTCCCATTTATTTATTTTTGTTGTTGCTGTGATTGCCTTTGGGGTCTTCTTCATAAATTCTTTGCCTAGGCCAATGTCTAGAAGAGTATTTCCAACATTTTCCTTTAGAATTCTAATGGTTTCACTCCTTAGGTTTAAATCTGTTACCCAGAATGAGTTGATTTTTGTGAGAGGTGAAAGGTGTGGATCCTGGTTCAGTCTTCTACATGTGGCTATCCAGTTTTCCCAGCACCAATTATTGAATAAGGATTCTTTTCCCCAGTGTGTGTTTTTGTCTGCTTTGTCAAAAATTAGGTGGACAGCCCTTATTTTTGAAGAAGAGTTTTGCTAGGATGTTAAAAGATTGATTTTGTTTTCTTGAACCTTTGACGATAGTATAGCATTGCCTCTCTGTTTTAAAGCAATGGTCTTGAGATGCCTGTTGTCATTCTAACAATTGTTCCTTATAGTTGGATCGAATTTTCTTTCTAGATGCTTTTGAAATATTTTCTTTGACTTTGATGTTTGCAGGATTATATTTATGTGTCTAGGGATGGATTTATTCTCATCAATGCTTGGAATTTATTGTTTGTTTGTTTGTTTTATTTCAGAATATTATGAGGGTACAAACATTTTGGTTACATTTTATGTCTTTGGCTCACCCAAGTGAGGGTTAGAGGCTTGCCCTTCCCCTCTACAATGCTCCCCATGTCCGTTAGTGGTGAGTTAACCCCCCCATCCTCCAAATCCTGGAGAGGATTTCTGCCATGTGAGCACCATAATGTTAATCAATTAGTACCAATTTGATGGAGAGTACAAGTGGAGCCCATTCCTCTGATCTTGTGATACCTCACTTCGGAGAATGGGCTCAAGTTCAATCCAGGAAAATACAAGAGGTGTTAGATCACTGTCGTTTCTTATAATTGAGTAATATTCCATTGTATACATATACCAAATTTTAATAATCCATTCATGAATTGAAGGGCACTTGGGTTGTTTCCACATCCTTGCAATAGTCAATTGTACTGCCAAAAACATTCGGGTGCAGATGTCTTTATTATAGAATGTCTTTTGCTCTTTGGGGTATAAAATTAGAGTTCAATTCCAACAGAAACACTCACCACCTCACAAAGTCATGGAAATTAAACAATCTATTGTTGACTAACTATTGGATCAAGGAGGAAATACGGAGGGAAATCAAGAGTTTCTTCGAACTAAATGATAACGAAGAAACAAGTTATCAGAACCTGTGGGACACAGCAAAAGCATACCTAAGAGGAAAACAAATAGCAATAAATGCTCACATACAAAAAATGGAATTTATTGTTTGTTGAAATGAAGAATTCCTGTTTTTAATCAGCTCTAGAAAATTCTCAACCTTGATTTCCTTCAATATTTGTTAACTATATTCTAAACACAGTTGCTACCTCTGATGCTGTTAGAAATACATTGCATCGTCTAAGTTCTTATTCCTTGGCTTTTAGTCTTCGTATATTTTCTATTTCTTTAATTCTTTAGTGTTGTATAATTTCCTCCTCATACTTGCTTCAGTTCCACTAATACTTTTCAACAATGTCATTTTTAAGAAAAAAAATATGATTATTTTTATTTATAGAAGCTCTACTTCAATATGTTTCAAATCTGTTTTTCATTCATTCCTCTTTTATGTTTGACTTTCAAGTCCTTCTTTTATAATTGTGTCCATGCTTGCTGTGTGTTCTCTCTCTGAATGTGTTTCTATTATATTAAGCTCTTGGGACTGAGAATTCTTTGTTTCTCAACTTTGAGAATGCCTGACAAGAGAAGTTTCATGTCTATTTGCTTCAGCGAGGCCCTCAGAAGTTTCACATTTTACCTGCCTGAGAGGGCCCCTCCTGTTCTCCTCCGTTCTCCTCCCTTCTCTTTTTCCCTCTCCCTCTCTCTTTTTTCTTTTTCTCCCTCCTTCCTTTCTCTCTTCTCCCTCTCCTCCTTGTTTTGAGAGTTCTAAAAACACACCAGTGTTATAAAATCAAACCGCAAATCTAAAGGAGGTATAAACTTTGGCTTTCTAAATCTCAAATTAGACTTCTTTTTATTTGACTAAATGACAAAGTAAATAAACATAATGGATTTTTAAAAATATTTTTCTTGATTATAGCTGTCATTGTTGTGCATGGACAGGCACACTTACAGTATACATTTTACTGAAAGTGCAGACACTTAAAGATTGTGGTTTTATCTCCCGTCCTGGCTTGCCTTAGTTTCCTGTATCTGATCCTATTGGTGAAGGAGACAGACCCCCATATCCACATGCACCCAGCCCCAGCCCAGACGCAGCCATGGCTTCAGATCAAGTCCTAGTTGCTCTGGTTTTCATTTCTCTCTTAGTTTTGGCCACTAGAAGAGTTTCTTTGCCTTCTTCATATCTTTTCCTTTTTTCTTCCTTTATCTCTAGTTCAGGTAATATATAATATACATTTTGCTAAGTTTTATGCATCATTTCTAAGTGCTGGAGGGTTTAATTCTAGAGGGTTGTCAGTTTTTATTATCTGTCATAAACCTTGAACCGGAAGTTCTACACCATCGTAACCTTAAGGCTGGAAATCGGGGCCATTTTTCTCCTTGCAAAGGCCTGTTTCAGATAATGTGAGTTTCTGTGTGTGTTGATCTACACATGCTTTTCCTAGAACTGCGGACTTGCATTGCTTGGGGCGGAGAACATCATGTTGAATACACAGTCTTGCAGAGAAGTTACATAACTTGCCCACGCTAAGCACTAGCTACAAGAAAAACACTAGGCTAGCATTCAAGGTCTCTGTCACTCAATCCTGGGCCTTTTTCACACACTATCTGAATGCTCCTTTCTTTAGAAGCAAGTGTGTTTCTGCCTTTGAAAGTAGATCGTATGGAAGAAACAAACAAACAAAAAACGTATAGTCTTTAGACATAAAGAGAAAAAATTTTGACACCACGCTTAGACAATTACAGAATGTTATGTTACTTGGCAAACCAAACCACAACACTCCTTGATCCAACTCAGGTCCCTCATTTGTATAACAGTAGTATTAACCTCTCTGTGCCATTTTGATAAATAGACCTAGTATATGTACAATATTTTTGCAGAATTTTATACACAGAAGATACTCAATAAATGAGCTATTCTTGATATATTATTACAATTAATTATATTAGTAGTAAAGGTGATTTATAGTAGTTAATAAAATTATTGAAAACAATGCCTTTTTGAACCTTTTCATCTCATATGATACTGTGTTTATCATAAAACAGCCACACCATTTCAGTTAAGCCTTCACTGAGTTATTGTCAATGTCATGCTCCTATTTGATTTCACAGTGAGCCCCTTTTATTACTCATTAAAATATAAATGAAACTGATTTTGCACCTGCGTGTGAACCCCAGTTTTTAATCTCTAAAACATTTCACATCAGAACTTCTAAAATGCTTTATGGCTTTCTGCATTCTGAATCTTATTTTCAAACTTACTAAATGTAGCCTAATTTAGCTCTGGTTACTTGATTTTCAAAATTCAGTCTAATCAAGGCTCTGTTCACTTCTATTGAGAAAAAAAGCTGAAAACTTGCCCAACTTTTCACCAGCACAAGTACTCAAAGCCTGATCTCCTATGACCCTGGATATAGTTTATACAAATGAGGAACACTTCACACGGAATTCAAAGGGAGGGAGAACTAGCACTTCATAAAGAAAACATTGATTTTCTTTTCCAAATCTCTCTCAATAAACCTCTCTAACTTGTTTCTCTCTTGTCCTACAACAACATTGTTGGCTTATAGGCCTTTATGGATTTTTTTCCCATATAACAACAACCACATCTTTCGTGGTCAAAATGCCATTGCACCTCATCTTTGAGAATAAACAGTTCCTACTTTGATTCTGTAATCTTTTATCTTTCTTGCCTTTTATCAAACTACTCTGCCATCGGCCATTCAAGTCATCTGATCTCAATCTTCCTATTTCGTGTCTTACTGTTTGTCACTGTGTTTGTGCTTTTAATCTCAGTATACAGACTATCAGGCAACCCATCTCAGACAGCCACATTTCTCCCTTGGATATTTGTAATGCAGCTAATTTTCAATGTCAACAATTAACATGGTTTCTGCTATTTCTTTATATGGATACAAAATCTATAATAAAAAAATCTTCATAGTTTTCACAGCATCACTTCATAATGCTTCTCTTCTGTGCAGACAATGGGTAAATCTAATAATTAATTGAATATTATTTAGTTAATATTATTATTTTATTCCTCTATCTATAGCTTCGTAAGTTACAAAATGCTTTCAAGTAGATTAATTTGTTTTATCCCAGTTACAATTATGGGGCACATAGAACAGGATTTTAAAAATGTTTAGTTTCTTTGAAAGATAAAGAATTTAGTACTCAGGGGTTTATGCAGCTCACCAAAGCTCTCCCTAGTAATAGATGCAACTGACACTGAAGCCCATATTTTCTGACTTTTTGCCCTCTCTGCTTCATTTTATATTAGTCACTGCACATCCCCATTATAAAGTACATACTTTAAAAATTTGAATATTGAGATAATCAGTATAGATTTTCAATACTATAAAATCTGTTCTTAATTAGGCTTCAACAAACAAACGGCATAACAGTGAAATGCAAAGGATTTGTAATCAGACAAAGCTAGATTTGGGCTCTGATTCTATTAATTAATCACTAAGTTATCTTATGTCACAGATATCTATTCAAAGCTAAAGGTACCTATGATATAGAAGTTATTGTGAGGAATGGATGTAAAATGTAGGGAAGAGGTTAATAAGCATGGCATCTGGCAAATAGCAAGTAATCAATAAATGGTTATAGCATTGCATCATCATTCTCTTCAATCAGACCTGGGAAAATTTTTGAAGTTAAGAATTCCTTTTGAACTCTGAGCTCCAATATCTATCATCCCACCTATATGTGTATTTCTACATCCAATTTGCTACCATTTTTTCCTATCAAAATCTTTTTGTTGTTGTTATTCCCTTAGTCATCTCTATATAAGCCATAGAATATCAGGATTAGAATGGAATTTTGAGATAGCTCATTCAACAGCTTAGTTTTACAATGGAAAGCTGGAGTCACAGACAGGTTAAAAAGCAGAGAGATAGATGATTGGCTTGAACTTCAAATATGGCCTGACCTGGAAGTCTACACATTTCATAAGAAGTAAAAGAGAATGAAGGTTAGAGTCAATTTTGTATTGCCATATTACAGAAGAGGATTCTGGGCAGAGGGAAGAGATGCTGGAATCAACTATCTCAGACCATCCCCCATTTCACCCATGTTAAAAGCTTTCCTTGACCATGTAGAACTCTTCAATTTCATTGCCTGTCCCAAATGCTCATCTGAAAAGTCTATCTAGAGTGTAAAATATGAGTCAAAAGGAAAAGAACATCTTCAGCAGTAGCCTTTAAGCAAAACTCCATTATCTCTAATCTTTTCTCTTTGTTCTTCCCATTCTCTCTCTCACCCTTATTCACACTCACCCTGATATCTTGTCTCATTTTCAATTGTGAATATCCATAACCATGGTCTCCAGTTCTGGTCTCTTGGATTAAGGCTTGATTTTATCCATTGAGATCATTGTCTAAGTCAGCAGCTTTCGCACTTATTTGACTGAAGGAAGAGATAAAATTGATGTCAAACAATACACACACATATTCACATACACATAAGCAATTAAAACAAAAGTTTCATTAATATACTTACCCATTTTAAATGCATTCTTATTTATGATATTTTTTGCAGTTATATTTCAGTTTTTAAAGTTATCTGTCCGCTAACTTGATATACTATCATCCTTAATAAATTAGAAGGTGCACTCTGAAAAAAATGTCTAAATGAAGGCAGAGAAGAACGCTGTTCACTTTAACGTGGATTGTGTTTTTTTTCTGGAAGCAAATTATTGAATGATCAACACTTTCTTTTTCTGTACATTTCTGTTTTACCAGAATTTGTAAATAAGTAATTATTTGGTAAAATGAAGTGACAATCAAAAATCAATCAAAAGGAAGCATTGGAATTTGAAGACCAGAAATAAGACATATATAGTTGTAGTTATTAATCCTCCAGGGATCAAGTAGAATACTTCTT
>NW_012154951.1:6422651-6425229 GCF_000956105.1 Propithecus coquereli | reverse complement strand
TTGAGAGAAAACATAGTATCACATGAAATTGTCATTTCTGGATTAAAGAACAAAGATAATAAGCCTCACTAAGTTCTCTGTCACTTATCCACACTTGAGAAGTGGTAGAATCATTCATCAAGTTGAAACCTAGAAATCATAGGGAGAAAAGGACATTTTTATTTACCCACAATATCAGAGATAAACAGAAATAAAACTCTCACTTAGTCACCTCAGAACCAGATACCAAACTTTTTAATAAATGGACGTACCATTGAACCACAATTGATTTTCTTATATCATTCTTCAAAAAATCTCCTTTCATCTTCATACCTCTATCTTTTTCACATGCTGATCCCTCTTCCTGTATTCTCCTCCACACCCCATTTCCCACCCTACCTTTTCAGCCTCTTCCCCCTCCTCTGTGTGACATTTTTTCACTCATACTTGCAGTATAATTTGATAGCTATTCCAGTCCAGCCTCTTTCCCCAACATGTTCATGCATCACTACCTCCATCAGCTTACAGTATGATTCATACTTTTGTATCTCTGTGAAATGCTTCCATCTGCTTCTCAATATCTCTAAACCCACACCCACTGTAAACCCCCACTAAAACACTACCAGGTTCACGCCAGCAATATCACTTCTCAGACACAATATGTTTTTAATTTAGCACCTCACTGACTTAGCTTTATAGAAGAATACAGGACAAGCAGTTCAGCATTTTTTATCCTTATGGGAGGTGCAGAGCTACTCCCATACAACTTCTTAACTCATCCCACCGCACCCAACTCACCCACAAGAAAGTATATGCCTGTCAGGGATGAGATCTGTGTGTATGTGGCTTACTTTGACATAGAGAAGCTATTGCCTTGGTTTCCTACCCATCTTTTATATTATTCCAGTTACACAGAATTAAGGTCTGTAAGCCAACTCAGAGCTACCCCAGGCCATGCATACTCCCATATATCAGGTGTTGCACAGCAAACAAGAACAGCAATTAGGCCCTGGAATGAATCCATCTGAACTCTATCATGTTCTTGGAAATAGTGTCATGGCATGTAGATCCAAGATCATCTTCCTAAGCAGCTCTAAGGTTTTGCAGGGCCCAGGCCTGATGATAACCATATACTTATGCCAAGAAAAAGCAATTTCTTCTTCCTCTTCTTACATTTTCTGTATTGTTCATTTGAGAACTAATCATATACCTATTTCTGTTGCTATCATTGTTATTAGTATTGTCCAAGTTCTTTGTTTCTTTTATTATGGTTATAGGGTGATAATATTTGAAATTGCTGTTTATTGTCTTATTCTGTTTGCCTAATCTTAGAAAGTCTGCCTTATTTTTCTCCCTTATCTATCATTGCTGTATAGTTATAGCATTGGGACCCCTAATATGATGCTTGTATTACTTCCGTTTTCTTCAAGACTTTCTATTTTCATTTTGCTCCAGAAATTGTTTTAGAACCACACAATGTCATGTTTGGTTACTTATCTAGCTAACCACCTTTCACTTGACTATTCACATCAATATGAGCATGTTTTATTTTCTGAGTCATCATTGGCTCTAAAATATTAGGGAATGAACCTATATACCTTTATGCAACCAGATCAAAGGCTTGAATATCTTCTTATAAACATTATACAGGCAAATGACAAACAGAAAGACCAGAATTTGCTAAACTACAAGAAACAATCTCAATTTTATGTACTCAAAAAATACATATTTTCTATACAAAAGAAGGTTTGGTGTTTAACTGGGAGAAAAATACCTTCTTAGAAACAAATTCTGTCATATATAATCTCAGAAATGGAGAATGCACACACTGTGTTTTAAATATATTATTATTTAATTCCTTTAAACAACACTCTGACATGGGAATTCTTATCTCTCTTTCACAGATGAGGAAATGGATAAAGAGTTTAATCAGTGTTCCTCTGATCAAATAGCATCAGATATGCTGTACAAAGTATAACTCAACCACAGGCTGCTGTCTCTGAGTCCAGTGGTCTCTTTTCTTAGGTCTACAGTGATTATTGTGTATAAAAGAGAAACACATGTAATTCATAGGCAAAAAGTTTGCCTTAGTTGAATAAACTATGACTTAAACTTAAGTGGGAGGAAAGTGGAGGACTCTCACCTGGATTTTAGTCACCTTCCCATCCCTGAGTTAGAAAAGGACAGCTGTGTCAATCAAGCAGTGTACTTGGCCCCAGTGTGAGAGCTAACCATATGGAACTTTGAATCAAAAGAAGATACCAATTGTCATCTAATCAAGAGGATGGACAAAATACATACAATCCTAGTGTATTGCCAGCAAACAAACTTTAGATCTGTGGTCAATTAAACTCTACTGCACAGCCTGGTTATAGCACCCTAGGAAGCAGTAGCTATAGGGAGACAATTCACTCTGTACAACCTGGGAGAAATATGACTCCTTCAAAATAGAGTAGAGGGGACATTATTGGAACTAATTCCAGACTCAAAAACATTCATTCAAAAACCATTTTTTTTACCCGTGATATACCAGGCCCTGGCTAAGGAATGAATATAAAGAAATAACAGTCAGGGTCCATTCCATAAACAGCTTTCACAC
>NW_012154951.1:6421570-6422601 GCF_000956105.1 Propithecus coquereli | reverse complement strand
CGGGGCTGCTTGTCCCTCGCTGCCTCTCTGTAGATTGACGAAGCCAATCCTGCAGGGGAGCGCCTCACACGCTTGTGGGTGTCCACGTTTTTCACCTCGCGCTCTGGGAGCAGAGAGCCAGGAGGTCACCCCTAATCGGCCATCTTCCCCCTCCCCCTCACTTAAATCTTTATATAGGACTTACTGTTCATATTTTTTTAAGCCTTCCATTAAACTTATTCTTTTATAACCAAGCAGTATCCTATCCTCCCCCCACCCCCGCCTCACACACGAATGCAGAGAAATATAAAATAATTATTTTATGGTTTGCTCCTTGTAACTCCTTTGTCTTGGACAAAGAAATACCAGACTCCTGTCCTACCACATGGCTCTCACAAAAATCCATCCAATTCACACAATTTGCCTTGTCTTTAAAGCAACTAAACAGTGTACCAAACTGATGTACCTGAAGTTATGCTTAATTACTTTTTACTCTCTTTTTAGTTTCCTAGTACTCAACAAGTTTCCACAATTCTTTGAGTTCAGGGATAATAGGAAAAGCTCAGAAAGGGCTGGAACACTTTATATTCAGAGATTGGGACAGGACTTCAGGTGTTATATTTTAGGTATGGGACAAGTAAGTATTTGCTTACGCTGACAAGTCTAGAGAGAAAGCATTTTCTCAATCCAAATATGAGCACATTATAGAATAAAAATGTTATACTAACATACAAATTAGAGAGGAGTATAAAAATTATAACTCATATTGATTATAAATTCCATCACGTCTTAAATAAGTCATGCCATCACTTACTATGCCCTATTAATTTTTTGTTAGATTGTTACAATGAAGGACATCCACACATCACAAATATCAGCTCAAATTCTATATATAGGTTACTAAATCAGCCTCATTCCTCGAGCTGAAAATGTTTATCTTGAATATCTACAGCTAAACCATTTTCCCTAGAGAAAATCCTCTAATTCATATTCAGGAAAGCAGAACAAAGTTGATGTTAAAAACTGTACAATCTAAAAAAAAAATCAACCAA
>NW_012154951.1:6404836-6406557 GCF_000956105.1 Propithecus coquereli | reverse complement strand
AATAAAACACTGTGTCTCAGGGAAAATTATTGTTTCTAGTGTGGCAGTCAATGTGATAAAAAACCCTGCAATCTGGGTCCTGCCTACTTCTCTGATCTCCTTATACTGTCCTCTCCCTGCCCCTGGTACTTCAGCCTTAGCAACCTGCAATATTCCGAAGACCCCACAAGTTTGTTCCAACCTGGGTCCTTTCTATTTGCTATTCAAGGAAAGCTCTGGCTCCTTAACTTCTCTCATCTGGCACTTGTCACTTTTCAAGGCATGCCCACTGTCACCCAGTTCAAACTCCCTACAACACCCCCCTACCAGTCAGTCTCTAATAAATGACTGTTGTGAGTTGAATTCTGGCCCTCAAAAAATTTTTGTTGAAGTTCTAACCTCCAGTACCTCAGAGTGTGACCTAATTGGTAAATAGGATATTTACGGGGGTAATCAGGTTAAAATGAGGTCATTAGGGTAGGCCCTAATCCAATATGACTGGTGCCATTATAAAATTTGCACACAGAGATACACACACAGGGAGAATGCCATGTGAAGAGGGACACAGATATTGAGGTGAAACTTCTATAAGCCTAAGAATGACAGAGATGACCAGTAAACAAACAGAAGTTAAGGGAGAGGCAAGGAACAGATTCTTCCTCACAGCCCTGGGAAGGAGCCAACCCAGCTGACACCTTGATCTGGGACTTTTAGCTTCCAAAACTGTTAGACAATACAATTATGTTGTCCAAGGCACACAGTTGGTTGTACTTTGTTATGGTAGCCCTAGGAAACAAATACAGTAGCCCAATTATTTTTTATAACATTTATTAATACCAATACTTGAAACTGTCTTACGTATTCATTCATTCCTCCACTGGAAGACAAGCTTCAAGGGAGCACTAGCCTTTTCTTTCTTGCTCATAGTACTACCCTAGCACTCAAAACAGAGACTGGCATGTAATAGCCACATTATAAATATTTTGGAATGGTTGACAAAAGAGAAAAAGAATGAAGGACTACAAAGAAGGATGGAATCTATATGGAGACACAATCTGGAGAGGACAATCCAGGACCATTTCCTGAGGATACATAAGCAATATTATTTTACTATTCTTCCTAATTATTCCAAATTTTTAAAATTATTAGGATATTTAGCAGTAATAACATTGAAACAGAATGAAATTATTTGCCATATTTACATTTTCTAATATTTTAGAACAATTTGAGTTTTTAGAATTAGAAAGCTTATTATTTCTATTTATTTGGGTTTCTTACTCATGGTTGTTTATAAATGTAAATTTCTAGAAACTCCTCCTTTTGTTTTCATCTACTCCTTAGGTATTCTAGTTCCATTTTCATAATTGTTCTTCCTTGGTCTTCATTAAAACCTGTCAGAAATGTAACATCCACTTGGAGCTTTTATTGTTTCACATATGTGGTGTTCCACATGGTGTATTTTTAAATTTGATTAATATGAGAATATAAAGGCAAACCATCTCTATCAATGAAAAAAATTACATTCTGTTCTTGTTTACATTGTATGAAAGCAATGCAGAGATCTGATGTCATTGTCATATCTTTCCTCACTTGTCACAAATATCCAAAATTAGGCAGAATAATTACCTAGGCTTTAACTAGTTAAGAAAGCTACAATAACACTTCTAAAGGGGCAAAAACCTTTTCATTTTATGCAATTACATGAAAGCGCTCATTCCAGATGTTTTATATTATGTGCCCAG
>NW_012154951.1:6400605-6403254 GCF_000956105.1 Propithecus coquereli | reverse complement strand
CTCATTGTGGTTTTGATTTGCATTTCTCTAATGATTAGAGATGTTGAGCATTTTTTTATATGTTTGCTGGCCATTATTGTGTCTTCTTTTGAAAAGTTTCTGTTCATTTCGCTTGCCCATTTGTTGATGGGGTTGTTTGCCTCGAAAGCAGCTGTGTTCTTGTTCCCACTCAAGCCGCAATAGGTCAATGCCCTGCGAAACAGACCGAGAGACAAAGTCACCGCCCCCTTCAGGGAAAGGTATGGGGCATTGCAGCTCTCGTTCACCAAACGTCTAATATCCCTTTTCCTTGTTTTCTTTGTGTACATTTTAAGAATATTTTATTTGGTTATCTTTTAAATACTATTTTGGGGAATAAAGATGAAAAAGTAAATATACATGAATTTTTAAGGATGAAAAAATTAATTCTTATCAATAAATGTTTTTAGACTTAGTATGAACAGTTAGACTGGGACTGCAGGTCTTTGCTGGGGTACGAGACTTTCAGTGCTAAAACTGGAACAGTCCTAGGCAAACCTGGATAAATTGGTAACCCTAGTAGTCATAATTTCTGCCTTTCTTATGTTTAGTACATTGTAGAAATGCAATGAATTTTGGATGAATTTATCTTTATCTTCTTTTGAGATGTCACTAACAAGCTACTGTATTTTTGCATCAAATATGGCCCTATGGCAAAGAAAAAGATTATTAAAGACTGGGATACACAAAGTGCAAAGCATGCAATGCCCATACAATTCACAGGGCATAAGTAGCATCAGTGGAATTTCTGCTTCCAGAACAGCACCCTTATTCATGTCAAAATACCTAAGAGAGCAAATTAATAATAGTACAAGCACTTAAAAACACAATTCCACCCTTTCCTTCTTAAAGCATGTATTGTGATTTACAAGTTTTATAGATTTATAAGTTTATATTCACAAACTTGAAGTTCAACATGCATAATAAACAGAAGGTCTAAAAGTTACAAATGAATAATTTAATAGTGGATACATCTCATCCCCTCTGTTGGAAAGTGAAAAGAGAAAAAAATATCTATTGAAAGTTGTTCTGAGAAGCAGAAATAAGAGAGACACCCACTGTAGAAGATTCAAAGGTTCCAGTTTGTTCTGATGATGAAGACCAGATTCAAAAAAAGCAAGTCACTTTTGGAATGAGGACGTTTCATCTGGAAAGTCTATAATGGATGTAATAAAATCGCTACAAGTCTGTGGTTAAAATCTCATTGTTTTTATGTGTCTTTAACTTTTTTGGTTGGTAGGAAATGTAGTTCTTTTGGAAAACAGCTCTAAGTAATACATTGTAATCAGCAAAATGCATTAATTTCTTCCCGTTGTTAGAGATTGTGCAACTTGCTGGTTAAAAAAAGATGAAAAACAAATAAAATCAAAGGTCCTGATCTAAAGGAACTCACAGACTGGCCAGGACATCAGATAACAAACAAGTACAATAAAATATGAAAAGTGTTAAAATTCAGGTTTGAACTATGAAGGAAGCAACAGAAGCTATGGGAACATTGAGGTAAGCATCAAAGAAAAGGTGAGATTCAGCTTGGACCTGGAGGATGAACTTTCACCTCTCTGTTAAAAAACAAAAATTGATGAAGAGTTTAATCTCTAAATGTATTTAATGTATATATAACCAAGTGATATCAAGTATAGCAACCAATTAGTATCCTGCTTTGAAAGAAGGATCTTTTATAAAGATGAGAGTGAAGGCTTCTGTGTGAACATAGAAACCTACCAGTGTTTTGATTCCTTCACTTCTGCTATCAAATCCGTGGAATGAGAGTGATAAATGATCTAGGTGTTAAGAAAAAGAGAGATTACAAAGAGCTGAATGGATTAGACAGCCTTCCCTGAGAGACAAGAGAGATGTCAGCCAGACTGATCTTTTAATATATATCAGATCATGTCACCCCTTATTTAAAACCTTCTAGCTGCTGACTCTTGAAAGTAGATTAACTCCACATTCTTTCTTACAACCTTTAACACATTGACTGCCATGTGAGTTGTATTTAACTCAACCGAGCTTTGACCCCAGGTCTCATGAAGCAAAATCCTGCAGTTGATTCTTGAAAATCTTACTTGTTGATGTTCTTATTGTTACAATTAATATTGACAATTTAATTCTAAAAACGTGGGTTGTTTCCGTATCTTTGCAATTGCGATTGTGCTGCTATAAATATTCGAGTGCAGATGCCTTTATTATAGAATCTTTTTTTTCCTTTGGATAGACAACCCAAGTGCCCATCAATACATGAGCAGATTAATAAAATGTGGTATATGTATACCATGGAATACTACTCAACTACAAAAAAAACAGTGGTGAACTAACACCTCTTATATTATCCTGGATAGAGATTGAGCCCATCCTTCGAAGTGAGGTAGCACGAGGATGGAAAAACATGCACCACACGTACTCGCCATCAAATTGGTACTAACTGAGCAACACTAAGGTGTTCACATGGTAGTAATACTCACTGGGTGACGATCAGGTTGGGGAGTGGGGGAGGTAAACTCACAACTAGCGGAAGCGGAGCCCACCGTATGGGGGAAGGACGCACTTGTAGCCCTGCCTTGGGGGAGGCAAATGCATTACATGTAACCAAAATGTTTGTACCCCCACAATATCCTGAATTAAAAAAATAAA
>NW_012154951.1:6399258-6400555 GCF_000956105.1 Propithecus coquereli | reverse complement strand
GGAGAAATATGACTCCTTCAAAATAGAGTAGAGGGGACATTATTGGAACTAATTCCAGACTCAAAAACATTCATTCAAAAACCATTTTTTTTACCTGTGATATACCAGGCCCTGGCTAAGGAATGAATATAAAGAAATAACAGTCAGGGTCCATTCCATAAACAGCTTTCACACTGAAGGAAACATTGAAAACTATTAGATAGGGAGATAGAAAGAATGGCAGAAATTTGCAAGAGATACTATGGGACACACAAAATATTTTCGGCTAGGTATTGAGAGGTAAGGTTGGAGTAGGGCATAAAAACCTTATTGGAGATGGTAATATTGAACTTGGGTTTTGAAGGATAACTAAAATTGAGTTAGGTGGAACAAGAATAGAGGCTGAAAGCACAGAAATGGTGGAAGCAAGACACTTCTTCACTATTTGAGCCATTCTCCAAAGATTTTCATGCCTTGATACTTATTTCACAATGTCCCTTCACCTGGTGATTCTTTACATTAAACATCTTGCTTTGTCTTGTATCCAATGGTTGGCCATCAAAATAAGAAAACAGCAGGAATTGATTTGCATCTTGTGAAAAGAGAATCAAGTTTGATTAAAAAGTAACTAGTTATTCAATTCTGCTTGATTTTCTCAAGTATTCAAACAGAAGACCTGAATTCCCCGTTTCCTGGGTGATCTCTCTACCTTTCTCCCCATGTCTTCACCCATTAGAAACTGCCCAAAATGTGTTGAATCTCTATTATGTGCCTGTCACTGTGTCAGGCACCAGAAATAGAGAATATTGGCCACTATGCTCAAGAATCTTGCGGAAGAAATAGAAATAAATAAATAATAATAAAGTCCCGGAATTGCCATGATAGAGCATTAGCAGGGAAGGAAGAGGGGAAAGGAAGGCATGACCACTTTCCCAGTGTGCCAGGAAAGGCCATAGAGAAGGTAGCACTTGGGTTGAGTCCCATGCTAATATTTAACATTTATTGACTATTTGTTTTTGTCTAGATACAGATGCTCTAGGAAATGTTATACCATTTAAATCTCACAATAAATCTGTAAGTATTCAAATCCTCCCTTTATTAGTTCAGAAAACAAGACTGAGAGAGAAAAACAGAACCTTGCAAAGGTCATGCAGGTGTAAAGAGACAGAACTGGGTTCTAAATTTATTACGCCCTTTTAAAGAAGAGTGGATGTTCTTCAAAACATGTGGAGAAAGGGCATTTTGGGTAGAGGTGGTCTAAATCTACTCTGTCACAGAGCCGCCAGGACTGTCCCATAGTTTTTTGTTTTTTTTTTTT
>NW_012154951.1:6385344-6387298 GCF_000956105.1 Propithecus coquereli | reverse complement strand
ATTTTAACAAATTTACCATCTGAACAAGAAGTTAGAAAGACATTTCATCAGAAATTTCTTTACAATAGCTTTGAAAATTCTAAGCCATCTATGTTTAGCGGATCTTTCTGGGGTTTTTTGTATTTTCTGGAAGATCTTTAAGTGTATACAATTTTGAAGACACAGTTATCAGCAGAAAATAGTAGAGACTGTAGTGTACTCACCTAAATTTTGACTTCCAGCAGAGAAAAAGTATGAAAAGTATTGCATGATAACTAAACAGATAAATGAAGGAAAGCACAAATCCTAAAAGCCTCCACTGTCTGCTCCCAAATCTTTGTCATTCAACATGGAAAATTGGTCGGGAAACCAAGTATAGTGTGAATGAGGTGGACCTCCCAAGCTTGTGAAAAAGTTGCCTTTTTTGTTGTAAATTTCTGGTTATAAAATTAAAAACTCCTCTCTTCTCAGCCTTTTGGCTAAGATCAAGTATAGTAAAAAATTAAAAATCCATATACAAATAGAGCAGAGCAGAGAGGCAAAGTTAACTTCAAGAGCTGGTATGGCCACTAATCCAGCCAGACTCTACTATAATCTGATTAAACACACACACATTTAAATGCAGTTGTCAATGAGGATGGCTATTGATTATTGTTGATCTCTAAAAACAGCAATATCACAGTGGCAAATCTGGCAGGGCCCATCCTGGTACCAAAGGAGGGAGTGAGCCTCTCCTTTTGTTGGAATTTGACTGTCTCTCTCTCTCTCTCTCTCTCTTTCTGGGCAAGGAAATTCTCAGTGTGACCGGGGATATGAGCAGTTGTGGTCACTTACCCTGAGTGTTCTGGTAATTTTTACCTGATGCCATTAAAACTTCAATCACAGTATGTACTTAATCTTGAATCCATATTTAAGAGTAAACTTCTCATTATAAAGTGGCTTCCCACGTGGGTTTACTTCTACCTTCAAGAAGAAAATATGTTGAGTCTAGAGTTTCACAGGAAGGTGGTTCACAGGATTTTCTGAAATTGCGTACCAGTCTTCGGACATGCCTAATGTGAGTCTGTACCTATGAGCTACATCCACTATTGAGGAACCAACAAGTCAAGTGTTCAAGACTGCAGGGTAGAAAGCCAGACATTGGATAGTAGAAAATTCATATGGAAATCACTACCACCTGTGAAGGCTCTTAGGGGCTTTTCCTTGGGACACAAATGCTGAGTTTGTACCATGACTTGCTAGAGTTATTTACATTTGCAGAGACTCTTTAAAGGAACACAAATGAAACCAAAGGAAAAAGGTATTGTTACATTACCAGTACAATGCTTATTTAAGAAAAGAATGATGCAATGCTCTATGGTTGTAAACAAAACTAATTTTAAAAGGCAATTGGGGCCTCTAAAAGGTTAAAAAAAATGTTTAATCCACATGCGTACTACTTAAATGGAACAAGAAATAGACTAGGAAGGAAGAAAATGGTTTGTCTGGAAGAGAATTGAAAGTCTACTTCATTATTATCAATCATTAACGCTCTAAGAGATTTCCTAAGTTCCACAGATCTACTTTGCCGGGAAAAAAAGGAGGTAAAAAGATACTCATGAAATATACTTTAAGAATAATTCTATTATTAGGAAGCTAGTATGAAGATTTAGTTATTTCTGCACCTCTGCTATTTCTTTCTCAAGGAAGATGGTAAAACTGCTTCAATTAAACAGTATCTAAAAACTTAATGATAGTAATAATCACAGTTTTCAATGTTACCTTTCCATTTTTGTAAACATAAATGTATAACATTAAAGAACTACTTATGGGAAAAGTTAATGTATTATGTGTCAGAGTAGTTACTTTCACTTTCAATGTGCATATTTTCTTTCACTATATTTATGTGTATATAGTACTGAATTTATGTTTCTATATTACTGCTCTTTCTCAAGTCAATAGAACTTTAAAGGAGTAGATATTTAAGTGAAACCAA
>NW_012154951.1:6381587-6384361 GCF_000956105.1 Propithecus coquereli | reverse complement strand
TTTTCAGATGTCTATTTATAGTATCCCCATGTTGAGACCAATGAGAAGTAGTTTTTCCATTAGTGAAATATTGATGCAATTTAAAAATGTAACTTTATTTATCTGCCCGATTTTAATTATGATGATAAGAGTTTTCTAAGCTAGATTGAAAAGTCTTTCATAAGAAAAAAGCAGGTCCTTTTCTTTATCTTTGTTGTATTTTAAATGCCTTTTTTTCCTCCTATGGTTATTAAAATATGCATAATTTTTAATGGGTCAAATCCACAAGCCAAAACTGGAACAGAATTTCTGTTTTATTGCATGTCCCAACCTCAGGGATTTCCATAAGCCTTGCTTTTGTCCACGTTACGTGTTGTAAGGAGAAGACTCAGAGACAAAAGCATTTAACAGACAATGTGTTTAGAAAGTTGCTAAAACAGATCCAACATTAATATTGCAAAAGTCAGGAGAAAGTTTTTTGTGAGGAAATCAGCTGATGACAGTGAACATTCAGTGGCTCAACCACTTTGATGAGAATGAAGCAGGGTGACCCTGTTTATTGTTGGTGGATCTCCAGGTGAAAAATTGTTTGTTTTTCCCTATTTAGTTATAATTGAGACTTGTGTTCCATTCACCTTTCCTAATGCACGTTAAGCTTGTTAAACGATTTTCCCAATTCAATATTATTAATTTGATGTTTTGCTTTATTTGACCACATGTGAAATATACTACTTGCTCCTTAATAAAGGACTTGTCATACCTAAATACATAAGATTTTTGGCACGGCCTGGTTTACAACTCTGATTTATTAAACTATGTCTCAGTGAGAAGGAGGGTAGATTCTTCTTGCATCTACATAAATTACAATAGAGCCATGAAAAATAAAGATGCTCAATAATGGCAATTTCTATAATACTTAACCATGGTTTTGAGAAGTTTTAGGCCAATAAATATATGACATTATTTTCTTTTCCATAACATTATTTTATGTCTCCTTGATGATTCATTAGCTTTTAGTTTATATTACGATCTTTTCTAAAAATTTTTTTCTGAATTCTCTGGGGTTCCATTTCCATCATCTATAAAATTGTCAGCACTTAAATTGAGGATTAGTGATTAAATTACAAAGAAATGTTTTTTCAGATATTCATTTAAAATATAAGTAGAATTAGAATATGAATTATAATTAAATCACTTAGTTTAGTCTCAGATAATTACATTTTGATTGCTAATCTGGATTTAAGAAGTCCACTCTCATGAAACCATCTGTCTCTGCACTAAAAGAGTCCTGGAATCAGGACTCAGTTGCTTGGTATAGGTGCCTTATCATAGTGACAATGTCACATTAAACTAGGAAATCTGCTTCCATAATTTCTTAAAGTATTCAAAACCTGGCACTGTCTTTAATGCAGCATATAGCACAATATTTAAGCAAGAGAAATGAAAACAAGAAAATTCCTATGTGCAAAACTAAATGACGCAGTCCAATTTTTATAATAACTGACAATAATAGTGGATGGCGAATTCCCCTGCTAGGATTAAAGACAAAGTCATTTCAAATGTTGCCTGAGTGTTCTGGACCAAAGCTGTGAGTAGAGTATTATTTTCTGAAAATAGCGTTGCAAAGGCCCCTTCTTCAACTGCAAGGGACCTGATCCTTGGTAGAGGAGAGGGAGTATGAAATTTGAAATGAGACGAATGTGAATTTGAATCTTTGCTATGGTTATCATTTTTGTATAAATTTTAAAAAGTTGAAAAATCACTCTAAGCCTATTTTTCTTCTTTTGTAAAATAGAAGTAATGCTTATCTCACAGAATTATTATAATAATTAAATAAGCTCTTCTATAAAGTAATGGGCTTTCTGTCCAGGATCAAAAACTGGCTTATATGTCAGGTTAATAAACGAGTTACAATAGAACTAGAACCACATAAAAGAATAAAATTTCATACATTTAGACATTTAAAGTCCTTTAGGTTCTTTAGAAATTTTTTTGGTACCAAATATTTAAATACTCTTTATTTACTTTTGACTCTTAATTGATTTTATTAGCCATTTACCATTTTTGATTCAATTTTCATTGATAAAGTTGGTGGTCAAAAAGAGTCTTTGGTATCTGAATGTCAATAAAAAAAACAGATCATGGACTAAAATTTCATAATCATGAAGACCATGTCTGTTTTATTCATCACAAAGTCTCTAAAACAGCTCTGTCCAATAGAAATATAATGAGTCATAGGCACTTAAAATTCTAATAGCCATATTAAAAAATGTAAAAAGAGTCAGGTGAAATTTATTTAATAGCATATTTTATTTAAACTAATATACACAAAATATTATCATTTCAATTTATAATCAATACAAAAATATTTACACTGTTTCAAATATTTTTATTTTAATTAACTGAATTTAGATAAAATTAAAAGTGCATTTCCTTGGTTGCACTACTTGGTGCTCAATAATCCCATGTAGCTAGTGGCTCCCTTATTGGGCAGTGCAATTCTAGAACTAGCATAATGCCTGATACAGAGGAGGCACTCAAGAGAGACTGAACAAGTGAGTAAATAAATGAGTGAAAATAATTCCCCTATCATTCCACGTATAAGTCTCTGGTCAATGATCTTCCATGAACAACATCACTCTCTTTGTTCAAAAGACTATTAATTAGAGTCTTCCTGGTAGTAATCACTAACTAAAACGTCAAAAGTGGTTGTCCTAGAATTCAGATGAAGATATTTTGTTTAAATTATCTCCCCAGCCTCATATTTGGGGTCAGGTGACTTTTCATATAAATAA
>NW_012154951.1:6378196-6378832 GCF_000956105.1 Propithecus coquereli | reverse complement strand
GAGATGAAACACGGCTTTACCAATAGGATTTTTTTTTTTTTTTTGAATTTTGTCCCCAAAACCACTCTCTTCTTTACTTCTCTATTTCACACCATAAATAGAGACACACAGGAACGGGGAAGGATGTGCTCTTTTAATAAGTGTGGGGCAGCAGCGGGTCTATGGAAGGCAAGAAGTGGATGGGGAAAATCCACGGAGATCCAGCACTCAGATCTCTCTTCAAAAGAATCTGCGGTCTAGTTTCATTCTTCTGCATGTAGCTATCCAGTTTTCCCCGCACCATTTATTGAAAAGAGATTCTTTTCCCCAATGTATGTTTTTGTCAGCTTTGTCAAAGATTAGATTACCATATGCAGATGGTTTCATCTCCAAATTCTCAGTCCTGTTCCAGAGGTCAATGTCTCTGTTCCTGTGCCAGTACCAAGCTCTTTTAGTTACTATAGCTTGGTAGTATAGCTTGAAGTCTGGTAGACTGATATCTCTCAGTTTGTTCTTTTTACTTAAGATTGCTTTGGTTATACAAGGTCTTTTCTGGTTCCATACAAAGCGTAGAATTATGTTTTCCAGATCTGTAAAGAATGATAATGGGATTTTGATAGGGATTGCATTAATTTTGTAGATCACTTTAGGTAGTAT
>NW_012154951.1:6364327-6366372 GCF_000956105.1 Propithecus coquereli | reverse complement strand
TTTTATATATATATATATATATATGTATACATATCACAATGTCTTTATCAATTCACAGGTCAACAGACACTTAGATTGTTTCGGTATCTTGGCTATTGTGAATAATGCGGCAATGAACATGGATGTGCTGATATCTTTATGAGAAGATGATTTCATTTCCTTTGGGTATATGCCCAGAAAAGGGATTACTGGGTCATATGCTAGTTCTATTTTTAATTTCTTTAGAAACCTTCATACACTTTTCCGTAGTGGCTGGATTCTCATATTCCTCTTTTAGTTCTATCAGTCATTGCTACATATATTTCAAAGCTCTATTATTATATGTACACACATTTAGCATTTTCGCGTATGACTGATGAATTACCACTTGTTTTATTATTAAATATTCTGGTCTCTGGTAATGTTTCTTGTCTTAAAGTACCCATTAATGTTAAACTTTCTTTAGGTTACTGTGTACAGAATACACCTTTTTTCAAACTTTTTAAAAATACTGTCTGTCACTTTATATATAAAGTACATCTTTCCTAAACACTAAGGGTGGTGACTTTGTGTCCAGTCTCAGATTTACTACCCTTTATTTAGCGTTACATTTACAATTCATATAACTGTTGTAGACTAAAGAAAAAAAAATCAAGCTTTTAAAGAATTAAAGTCAGCTGTATTCAGAAGTCGTACTGAGGACTATAGACCTGGGAGCAGCCCTTCGGAGAGGCCGAGACTGCTTGAGCATAGTGTTTTAGTGCACACTTTACATACAGGTTGTGGAGGTTAGGTTTGGTATGAGAATACATCTGATTATAGATTACAGAAGAATAATCACTAAACCCGTCAGACATTGTCTTGTGTAGGAAAAGGCAAGGAGTAGGGTCATTTATCTTTTAAAGAATATACTGAGTCAGATAAGAGACAAGGGGGGCACGTACTCTATCCCGTTTTGTCTTCCAAGCACCCCTCTGGAGAGCTGCACGTCATCATAGAGACAGGGGCTTCGTGAAATCATGCTGCAAAGCAGAAATAAGCAAACACGGCTTCTTACGTTTCTTATATTGTCTCATATTGTCAATACGGTGGGTTTAAGTACACTATCTAGCTGATATTTCCCTATTTATTTTATTTATTTCTGTCTCTCTGCTTTTCCTTTCCTGCCTTCATTTTAGTTTTTCATTTCATATTTGCGCTTTAGATATTATTCTTTGTATAATTTTACTGGTTGCTTTAATATCGCAGTATATGTCCTTAACTATGACAGTCTACTTAGAATTAATGCTGTGCCATTTCATGAAAAATGTACAAATGCAACGATACTTTACTTTTTTAACTTCTGCCTCTGGCTTTTATGCTATTATTTATATTTTACTATATTTTACTTCTGTTCATGTTATAAAGCCCTCACAACAATTTATCTTTGGATTAAGCAATTACTTGTCTTTTAAAGAAATTAAGATAGAAATTATTTCTGTTACTTAGACACATATTGACTATTTCTAGTGTTCTTTATTTCTTTTTATTCAATCACATTTCCATCTGGTATTGTTTTCTTTCAGCATGAAAACGTATTGGATCAATTCTTATAATTTAAGTCTACTGGCAAAAAAAATCTCAGCTTTTGTTTATGTGAAAATATACTTATTTCGCTTTCAATTTGTAACTTTTTTTTTCTTTTAGCACTTCAAATATAAAGTTGTACTGATCTTTGACCTCCACAGTTTCTGATGAGATGTAATTTGTAATTCTTTTATTCTTCCTTTTGCAGGGGCTGATATATTGGTTTTCAGCAGTTTTATCATTATGTTGGTTTTCTTTATATTTATCCTGCTTAGCCTTCACTGATCTTTTGTAAATATAATGTGATGGTTTTCACCAATTTTAGGAAATTTTTGACCACTTATTTCTTTAAACATTTTTTGGTCATGCACTCTCTCTCTCTCTCTCTCTCTCTCTCTCTCTCTCTCTCTCTCCTCTTTTTCTATTAAAAATACATGTATTTTAGATTTCTTGATATTGCTCCAAAGGAAGCTGAGGCCCAACATATTTTTTTAATATTT
>NW_012154951.1:6360980-6364277 GCF_000956105.1 Propithecus coquereli | reverse complement strand
TGTCAACTCAGCTAGTAAAACTGTGAGGATGGAGAGGAGGCATTCTACAGCATTCGCACACCCTCCTCCAGTTATTCTAATCGAGCATTAATCCACTTGCTGCTGTGAGGGGATTTTGCAGATGTTAACTAAAGTCCCTAATCAGTTGACTTTAAGCTAAAAAGATCATCCCTGATGAGCCTGAGCTAATCAGGCAACCCCTTAAAAGGGACTTGGTTTTCCCCGGCAAATGAGACTTCAAATGGCAGTTGAATCTACAATTGCTCTCCCTTCTCTGCACCTTCTTATCTGGATGGCTGTAGACAGAAAACTTCAACTCACGCATGTAGGTTCTAGCCTGCCTGTGGGCTTCCTTTCTGCCTGACCTACAAACTTTGGACTTGCTGAGCTAGCCTCCACTATCACATAAGCGAGTTCTTTGTAGTAAACTTCTACTTATCTTTTCTTCTCTTCCTCCTCCTCCTCCTTCTCCTCCTGCTCTTCTTCCTCTCTCCCTTGCTCTCACTATCACTCTGGCACACGTGTGCCCTCTCTCTCTCCCCTTTCTCCCCACCCCCATCTCCTCTGGTTCTGCTTCTTTTGTTGAAATTAATACAGACCCACATACATTAGCTGCTATGCTTTAGCAGCTATCCTTTCAGGAAATGCTGAGTGAAAAGTGCAGAATGGAATAAAAGCTACTGTAATGCATCTGTATCATTTTTATGCCCAACAAAATGGCATTCATTTAGAAAATAACATATATTCATTGATTTATTCCACAAAAAAATGAAATCCTGCCTAATTCTACTGTCTGTGTTGGGGATATAGCAGACTAAAATAGTAAAGTGCTGTTCTCATGGTATTTACAGTAAGAGTTGAGGAAAGAGACTGATAGTGAACAAAGAAAATACAGAAGTCACATGATAATGTGTGCTACAATAAAACGTAAGCTCCTGGGGTGGTTATGTAAGTCCTTGCTTTATAATAATTTATTATTAATATATTACACATTATATTTTACCCATGATTCATTAAGTGTGTTATATTCGCAACTTAAAGAAGGACAAAGAGTACTAAAGGAGGTTTAGTAGAGTAAGGAATGTCAGTGGGTCTGGTTGGAGAGAACGTTGTTTTCCACATGCTGGTCAGGGAAGTTAGTTCTGAGCAGGTTGGAGACACAGCGCTTTGCAGTTCAGGATTACCAATTTGTGGTCACTGATACCTAACAACGGTAAGAATTCTCTAGCCTTTGTGATGGAGGAACATGATGGGCAAGAGTCTCTATTAGTGCGATGCTGCAGCAGGGCTTAGTGGTGATTTTAAAGCATATTTGGTGTGATGACCTTTCCGTTTTTATCCATAACGTTTACATTGTATATCACAACCTAAGTCAGACGTAGTTTTCTGTGTAGTGATTTTTCATTATCCTCTATGATATACTTGAATATTTTCTTTTCCTTTCTCTTCTTTTTCTTTTCATTGTTTCTTTAAGGATTTGTATATTTGTGTTTTGCTTTTCTCTTTCATTTTTCAGAATGAAAAATGGTCAGAATGGTCAGACCCGCTAAACTGGTTTCTAAACCCATTATTAGATTGTAGCCTCAACTGGGAAAAATATTGCTTAAAAATCCTTTAAAGTTTATTACAGGAACAGTGAATAAAGATTTATTTAAATAGCATGAAATTAAAAGCATTTTGCTAAGCCAAATGTTCGAAATTTGAATGGCGTTTGTTTTGCCATTGCCTAGACCTTTTAACCAAATGACATTCTATTTTATTTTTTTTGTATTTTTTAAACCTTTTATTTTGACATTTTCCAAACCTTCACAAAGCAGAATCTAAAACAAACTTACATGAATCTGTCACTCAGCATAAACAACCACCTACATTTTATCATATTGTTTTATTTACCATTCCAAGGTTGCATTTTTTTGTTTTTTTTTTATTTTGGGGGGAATTTATTTTAGCTGGCATATGCTAAAGCACTTCTCAGACACTAAATAACCAAATGTACATTTAAATATTTCATAATGTTTACCCCAAACAAAAAAAATTCTTCTGTAACTTCAAAGCCTGAAATAATTAACACTAATTTCTTAATATCATTCAGCACAGAGTTTATATTCAAATTTCTCAATTTGACTAAAAATTATGTTTCACAGTTGTTTTGTGTGAATGGGGATCCAAACAAGGAATAGTCATTGTATTACATAACTTGTTGTTATGTCTCTTTAATCCCTTTTAAACTGATTTAATCTAGACCAGCCTGTCCTATTCTATGCAACTGATCTGATAAGTCAATATTGTGTAAACTGTGTCATATTCTATATTTGACTGCTTTCTTATTGTGGTGTTTAACTTGTTCTTCTATCCCCTCTGCTTCCTGTAGACTGAAAGACTGATCTAACGGTTTGATAAAGTAAGATTCCAATTTATCTTTGTAAGAGTAGTTGATGGGTGCTACCATATGCATCATATTTCACCACATCTTTAGACAAATTATGTCCACTTGCTAATCTTGTCATAATTCTAAGGATGGATAACAGAGTCTGATCTCTTTGCTATGAAGTTCCCTTTGAAATTGTCATCTAATTTCCTTTACTGTCTGCTAAGAAGCACTGCTTAAATCAGATATTTCATTTGGGGTTGCAAAATTGTGGTTTTGCTAATTCTATCATTCCTTCTATATTTCTTAGCTGAAATTCTGAACTAAAGGTTGATCTCTCTCTCTCTCTCTCTCTCTCTCTCTCTCTCTCTCTCTCTCTCTCTCTCTCTTTCTCTTTTTTTCCATTGTGGGTATGTATATTATCCTAAAATGCCAAAAAGGCAGAATAATTTCTTAATTACTTCCCTTTAATTAACAAATTTTAGATTAATGAGCTGGTTCCTTATCAAGATCCAATAGTGACTGGTGAGTTTAATTTTTAATTGTTCTTTTAATTTTAAGAGCTCATGGATTGTCTATATTTAAGAATGTGTTTTAATCAATTACAGTCATAATTTTATTTTGATTCTGAAATTGTACCATTTTGGGCCAGTTGGGGGCCTTTTCAAGTGAGCTTCTGTGATTTTTAGGAATGATACCATAGTTTTTTGGGGAAAAAAAAATATTTCAGTTTCATCTTTACCATTCTTCTTTCCCAGAATGTAATGAGTTATTTCTCCAAAGATCCATGGATTCATTTATGGAAAAATTCTGTTTAGATACCAACCTATGGGTACTGGTGGTGGTCATTCCCTCTGGGTTGTCATTGCTCCTAGGAGTTTTAGATGAATAAATTAATAAATAGGTGCTGTTTTTAAAAGAAAATAATT
>NW_012154951.1:6358930-6360465 GCF_000956105.1 Propithecus coquereli | reverse complement strand
ATTACAGGCATGAGCCACCGCGTCCGGCCCCTATCATTTTTTTAAATGTGCTATTCACAAAGTTTTTGAGCGTTCTCTTCCTAACCCCCTTTTCCCCATGAACCCTATGTATTCGAGATGCTACCTATATCAACTACTAATTTCCAAATATACTTGAATCTTTCTAAATTTTAATTAATTCCATTTCTCTTTTTGTCTACTCCTACCCAAATACAGCATTCCTATGGTTATATAGCCTTTATAATTTATTTTAATATCTGAGAGGGCCAATCCCCTACCCCATTTTCTTATTTTCGATGCCTCTCACAGCTATTTCCTTGCATATTTTTCCATATGGACTTCATAGTCAATTTCCATAGCTAAAGAAATAATATATTCTGCTGGTAAGTTTATTGAAACCATGCTAAAATTGTAAAAAACCAATTGTGAGAGAATTCACCTCTTCATCATACCACTTAACTTCCCCAAAACATGGCATGTGTTTCCATTTGTTTAAACTGTTTTATGTTTATCAAGGAAAAAATTAAACTATTGATTTTAAGACTAAGTAGGGATCAACTCACACATTTATAGTTTTTCCAAGGACCTAGAAACTGAAGTTCAATTCAGAATAAAATAAAATAATATAATGTTTGCATTCATCAATAACTCTATTCTAGATACATTCCAGAATATAACAACATATACTGATTTTAATAAGAGCTATAATACCAAGCCTGAAAGTTTGCAGAAAAGCTGCTTTTAGACTTCTGTCTTGAGAGATTTGAATTCTGGGACAACAGGGATTCTTTTGTCAGAAGGATACATTGAACAAAAATGAAAAGATGAAATTGTTCCTCTGAGTTCTCTTAGTAAACACTATTTTCTGGTAGAAATTGAATTTCAAATGGCTACTAATTATAGTACAGTATTTCCCATGGCTTCCCAAAAACACCTGGCAGCAAGTATGCTTGCAGAAATGCAAAATAAATTTTTCAGAGAAATGACAATATGTCTTGTTAATCTCAGATACTGCGAAGGCCTACTAGAAACAAAGCAAAGAAAGCTAAGAAGTAAAAATAAAAGCAGTTAACAACTTTTTCCATCCTCATACTCACATAGGGGGCTTTACAATTTCAATGAGTACCTCTCAACTATCTCCCACGCATGGGAAATTCACCAGACCTTTACAAGTCAGCTTCTTTTTCTGTTATTTAACTATTGTCCTCTCTTTAGTTGTCATTACAATAAACAACTACGACTTTATTAAATTCTTGTAGGAAAGCTGAAATATAAACACATCTTACAAGAGCATCTGCCTCCCTGATGAGCAGAAGCAACAAGGTATACTACAAGCAAAACAAACTAAGCTGAAAAAAATCAGGAACCTTTTAGACAAAAATGTCTAGCCTTTTTGATGCAACATACCTGTCTACCTACTACCTTGCCATTTGTTAGGTAATTTGAACTTTATTTGCTCTCTGCAGTTTTCTGAGCTATGTTTGTAAATTTGTACTTTTGTAAAATGGTAATAACTGAACTTATCCTATATAAAA
>NW_012154951.1:6355859-6358880 GCF_000956105.1 Propithecus coquereli | reverse complement strand
TTATAATAAGAGTAGTAGACATTAATGATAAATTAGTCCACTAATTAAAAGTTTGTACCAATAGGATCTTGAAGACAAACACAATCAATGATATCGAGAGGTAGAAGTGGTCCAAAGCAAAACTGTACTGGTCAGGAGCAAAGGTCAAGACAACAATTTTGGGGGCATGCTAAAGGCATTTTGCTTTTTGATTTTCTGGAGCACCAAAGGATGCTAACATCTGCTTACTGTGAGAGTGTTTTGAGAAAGTTAGTCAAAGCTTTAGCAGATAAATGCTGGGAAAGCTTCACCACAGAGTCCTCCACTAGGATAATAACAATGCTCCTCTTCTCAACAAAAGAAAGCAATTTTATAAGAGTTTTGATGAGAAATTATTAGGCATCCACCTTACAGTCCTAATTTGGCTCCTTCTGACTTCTTTTTGTTTCCTAATCTTAAAAAAAAATCTTTAAAGGGGAGAGTTTTTTTGTTTTTTGTTTTTTTTTCAGTAAACGATGTGAAAAGACTGCATTGACATGATTAAATTCCCAGACCCTCAGTTCTTTAGGGATGGACTAAATGACTTGGCATCATAGCTCACCAAAGTGCCTAGACCTTAAGTCAGAGCTTATGTTGAGAAATAAAGTTTATATTTTTCTTTTTATCTTTGAATTCCATTTTTCCATGAACTTTTTGAAGTCCCTTGTATCTCCCAAGTAGTGCAAAAAGAAAAAAAAAGTCTTTCTACAAAAGTAAACATATGTGCTTGAAAGCTTGTAATCCAATTGACGCTAAGCATTCTAAGTGCCTTCCGGGCATGGATCCCTGGCTATGTAATAAAATACATAGTCACCGTCAAGATCACCGCTGATAAAGGATAAGCATGCAATGCTATGTTCTCCTTTGAAAATAATGACATTTTCAGCTGAAAGCTGGGTGAATAGGAGTTTTCTAATAAAAGAATTCCTATGAAAGTCAGAATCTAAATAACTGCACTTTAAAGTATTACTTGCTACTTTTTATCCTACAGAGCAGTCACAAAATCCAGCTATTTTTATACAGGCTTGCTGATTTCCAACTTTTCTCTCACTTGGGTAATTCTTATGGCCAAATTTCTCCAGAGTTTGTGTCACAGAGGAAGGGGAATTGTCTAAGTTACTGAGCAAGGAAGGTAATTTCATTCTGTTCAAACTTCCTTAAGCCATCAGGTTTTCACTGAAACCATCATTACATGCAATCATTGGGTTTCTCTTTAATTGGGTAACTGCCTGCAAGTTAATTTGGATAGGCTATCAATGCTTCGCTTTCAGAAAACCAGGGAAAGTACAGTATGCTATTCAGCAACCAAGATATTATGGAAATTTAGTATGAAAAGCACACACTTGACATTTAAGTGACCCTATGAGATTTCAATTGGCATCGTTACTGTGATGGGAAGATCAGATGAAAGACTGAAAATAAAATGTTTATGAAATGTGGCTTAAACTCTGTTCTGTTTTTTAAAAGGGGTCCACCAACATCAAGTTCACGGTACTCTGTCTGCAGACTGTGAAAAATCTTGATTCTATGAGTGATTTTTAACTAGTCACGTTAGAATAAGAGTATGAATCTAATTTAGAATTCCAGTGGTCTCCCCTTGAACCCGACAGTCCTTGGTACTTGGACTTGAAGTCTGAAAGTTGGCTCCTATTCATTTCCACTCTGTAATACTTAGTCCTAAGTAGCAATGCATCTTTGCAGTGCAAAATTGCTTCATAGGAACCCAGGCTGGGAGATGCTGCCGTATCCTTGGCTAAAACTCTTAGAGTAGACCCAAAGCTCTCATATTCAGGAGAATGTCAATGAGACATTATCAGATTGACATGAAATAGTGATTACTAACATCTTCACTTGCAAAAATGTCCTGACCCTGTAACGGTTTGTGATATGTCAACTCAGCTAGTAAAACTGTGAGGATGGAGAGGAGGCATTCTACAGCATTCGCACACCCTCCTCCAGTTATTCTAATCGAGCATTAATCCACTTGCTGCTGTGAGGGGATTTTGCAGATGTTAACTAAAGTCCCTAATCAGTTGACTTTAAGCTAAAAAGATCATCCCTGATGAGCCTGAGCTAATCAGGCAACCCCTTAAAAGGGACTTGGTTTTCCCCGGCAAATGAGACTTCAAATGGCAGTTGAATCTACAATTGCTCTCCCTTCTCTGCACCTTCTTATCTGGATGGCTGTAGACAGAAAACTTCAACTCACGCATGTAGGTTCTAGCCTGCCTGTGGGCTTCCTTTCTGCCTGACCTACAAACTTTGGACTTGCTGAGCTAGCCTCCACTATCACATAAGCGAGTTCTTTGTAGTAAACTTCTACTTATCTTTTCTTCTCTTCCTCCTCCTCCTCCTTCTCCTCCTGCTCTTCTTCCTCTCTCCCTTGCTCTCACTATCACTCTGGCACACGTGTGCCCTCTCTCTCTCCCCTTTCTCCCCACCCCCATCTCCTCTGGTTCTGCTTCTTTTGTTGAAATTAATACAGACCCACATACATTAGCTGCTATGCTTTAGCAGCTATCCTTTCAGGAAATGCTGAGTGAAAAGTGCAGAATGGAATAAAAGCTACTGTAATGCATCTGTATCATTTTTATGCCCAACAAAATGGCATTCATTTAGAAAATAACATATATTCATTGATTTATTCCACAAAAAAATGAAATCCTGCCTAATTCTACTGTCTGTGTTGGGGATATAGCAGACTAAAATAGTAAAGTGCTGTTCTCATGGTATTTACAGTAAGAGTTGAGGAAAGAGACTGATAGTGAACAAAGAAAATACAGAAGTCACATGATAATGTGTGCTACAATAAAACGTAAGCTCCTGGGGTGGTTATGTAAGTCCTTGCTTTATAATAATTTATTATTAATATATTACACATTATATTTTACCCATGATTCATTAAGTGTGTTATATTCGCAACTTAAAGAAGGACAAAGAGTACTAAAGGAGGTTTAGTAGAGTAAGGAATGTCAGTGGGTCTGGTTGGAGAGAACGTTGTTT
>NW_012154951.1:6351517-6353612 GCF_000956105.1 Propithecus coquereli | reverse complement strand
GTCTTCTGTAAGTCCTTTCAGTAACGCAGTGAAGAATGTTCATCCCTTTAAACTTAAAGCTCATACAGCTGGAAATGTTAAAGCTGAGTTTTAAACCCACATCTAACTCTAAACCCAAAGCTCTTCTCAATAGTGCTTGAAACCACACTCCACGTTAAGTTAAAAAAAAACAACACTATTTACATGTAATCATGTAATTACACCACTCAGCAGAATAATTATAAATTACTTCACAGAAAGAACAACCAGCAGTTCGTTTGTGCCCTCGTCCCGTAAGCATTCTATATATCTTAAAGCATTTCTTCTTTTATTTTTTTTTATTTTTAACATTTTTTATTACAGCGTATTACGGGGATACAAATGTTTAGTTTACATATATTGCCTTTTGTCCCACCCGAGTCAGAGCTTCAAGTGTGCCCATCCCCAAGACGTTGTGGACTGCACCCATTAGGTGTGAACATACCCATTCCCTCCTCCCCCCTCCCACCTGCCTGACAGCTGATGAATGTTACTACTAAATGTGCACATAAGTGTTGATCAATTAATACCAATTTAATGGGGAGTACACTTGGTGCTGGTTTTTCCATTCTTGTGGTATTTCACTTAGTAGAATGGGCTCCAGCTCTATCCAGGATAATACAAGAGGTGCTAGATCACCATTGTTTCTGTGGTTGAGTAGAACTCCTTGGTATACATATACCACTTATTATTAATCCACTCATGTAGTGATGGGCACCTGGGTTGTTTCTACATCTTTGCAATTATGAATTGTGCTGCTATAAACACTCGAGTGCAGATGTCTTTTTTATAGAATGTCTTTTTTTCCTTTGGTAGTTCAACTTGTAGCTGTGAGGAGGGAATTCTGTGGCTAGCGTGTGCTCCAGCACAGGCTTTGGAAATTGGAAGAAAAGGTGAGTGGCAGCAGGCAGGCAGGTGAGACATGCTCTTTATTGTCGCAAGGATACAGCAGCAGTGAAAAGCATGGACGAGAACATGGCAAGCACTTATGTATGGCTCTGAACAATAGTGACAACATGCCATGGGAAAGCATGATCACATGGGTTCACATAGAAGATAACACCTTGGTTACATGAGTATGCTGACTCACGTCTCCCCGGAAGGCCGGATGGGGTAGGTGGGCTGGGCTGGAAAAAACACAGTGGCAGTCTTCTTAGTTTGGCCTAAGAAACCTGTTGCCTACACAAATGCATTTTCCTTACAGTAGCTCTTTGAGGTATCACTATATTACTTTCCACAGAGGTTGTCCTAGTTTGCAGTCCCACCAGCAGTGTATGAGTGTTGCTATCTCTCCACATATGTTCAATTTTTGGAAGACAAGATATAGTCACTTTTTACTTTACAAAACTTATTTGTCACACTTGCCTATTTTTACATTCTCGATCTTGCTTGCATCCATACACCTTGTTACATAACATTCTGCCTGTTTTCTGCAACATCTTGGAATGATTTGTTTCAACACCATCCCAATGCCCAATCTGTTGGTACTCTTAAGAATGAGTGGGCCCTTCCTCAGGTTCAGCATCTGGTTGGTCAGTGAGCATATTGCATGCAAGGGGACCCTGATGTGACACGACTCCACATTCTTCCTCAGGAGAAGAGCACTAGAAGGATCACCTCTAACAAAATCTTGGAATAAGTCATCTCTGGTTGGAAATTTTAAGGTTTCTGAATGCCAACATCTTAAAATAATGTGTCGTAAAAAATAAGCAAATAAACACAAAACAAATGGACAACACAATAAGCTGCCAATTAGCAGAATTAAATCTAATTTTATATGAATCTTAGAGAATACGTAGATGAAAAAGACCTTTATTAATATGTTTTCTTTTGTCACAGAGTACCTCTTGCCTGCTGAGCCTGTATGTAAGCCATATATATGGTTTACTTTTGATTTAAACAGTTAACATTTCTTCATTTAAACCAGTAATGTGCGTAGCAAAACACTGTAATGTAAGATGTAAAAGCAATTTTCTCTTTATAAGATACTGATTTTTAAATAACTAATCAAGGTTTGTGGTTCTCCTATGGAAAGAAACAAGACAAAAGTAAAACTAGGATTAATAAAGCTATACAC
>NW_012154951.1:6349677-6351467 GCF_000956105.1 Propithecus coquereli | reverse complement strand
TTAGATAATGTCTATCAATTTAACTTCAAGCACTCCAATTAACCCTTTCTTTTGCAGTATTAAATCTGCTGTATATTTTTCATTTCCAATATTATGGTAGAAATCTTCATCTAGTTTTTTTTTAACATTTTTCGTTTCTCCTCTGTTTGCTTTTTCATGATATACATTTTCTCCTGTAAGAACCTTATACACACACACACACACACACACACACACACACACACACATGCTATTTTAGTTTCATTTTGTCTGTTTCATTATCACATAGCAAATTGACTTTTGGTACAGAGTCCTATGAATTTTAACACACATAAAGGTGCATAGATCCACCACCACTATCAGAATACTGAACAGTTTTATCACGCCAAAAAACTCCCTTGTGCTCTTCTTTTGTATCCACGCCCCCCGCCCCACCCCAACGCCTTGACAACCACTGCTCTTTTGGCCATCACCATAATATTTTCTTTTGAGATTGTTATATAAGTGGAACCATACACTATGTGCCATCTCATTATTTGAGATTGGTTTTTCTTTTTCTTTTTTAATCAGCATTCTGCCTTTGAGATTGCGGCATGTAACACTAGTTTGTTTATTTTTGCTGCTGTGTATTGTTGCATATACCACAGTATGTCTATCCATACAACCAGTGAAGAACATTCAGTTGATTTCAGATTGGAGACAATTATCAATATAGCCACTATAAAAATTTTTGTTACAGGTTTTGTCCTTACTCTATCCAGAGCCTTTACTCTGGGATGTGGTTCTTATTTCTAAGGTATTTGAGGTTCTCAGTGAAAAGCTAAAAATTTCAGTGATTTCTTTCACTCTTGCTAAGCTGGAACTCCATCGTCTCCTAGCACTACATGGCCTCTGACATTTCTCTCCATCTCTCAGTCCCGGAGCAACATCTCTCCACTGGACTTCACGTGTTTAGTTCTGTGCATATACAGTCCAGCTATCAGCCAAGGACTAAGGATCATGTAGGAAACCCCAACTTAGACTTCTCACATACTCATCTTTGCTGCTTCCTCCATTCTAGGACTATGCCTTGCAAATTTCAGCCACTGAAGCAGCCCGAAACTCAGAATTCTGCCTTCCCAACTCAACTAGACTCTTGTCTCTTGCTTGTGCGCTGTCACCTTGCACTGATATCCAGAAAGTGCATCAGGTGGAATTCATGTGTTTTTCTTCTCTCAGAAATCACAATCCTGGCCAGGCACAGTGGCTCACACCTGTAATCTTAGCAGTTTGGGAGGCCGAGGCTGGAGGATTGCTTGAGATTAGGAGTTTGAGGCTAGCCTGAGCAAGAACAAGACCCTTTCTCTACAAAAAATAGAAAAACTAGCCAGGCATGGTGGTACATGCCTATAGTCCCAGCTACTCGGGAGGCTGAGGCTCACTTGAGCCTGGGAATTTGAGGTTGCAGTCAGCTACAATGATGCAACCGCACTCTTGCCCAGAGCAAAAGAGCAAGATCCTATCTAAAAAAAAAAAAAAAAATTCACAATCTTGTATCTGTTATTGTTCAAAATGTGCAAACAGTTACATTTTGTCCAGTTTTATAGCTATTTGCAATCAGAATGCAAGTCTCATATCAGTTACACCATTGAGGCTGAAAGTTATAAAATGAAGTATTTATTTTTGTGCTCTTTTTCATAGTTGGAGTACCTCTGAGGGCTGAGAGATTACATGAGTAAGTAAGTAACTAATAGAGTTAAGACAATTTTAGGGAAACCAATTTTGTAATTTTTATTAAGAGCCTTTAAATTTGATATGGCTTTTTGACTCAA
>NW_012154951.1:6334658-6337897 GCF_000956105.1 Propithecus coquereli | reverse complement strand
CAACCTTCTATGTTTCTCAATATATGGACCAGAGAGGAATTCCTTAATATGGAATGTGGAATGAGTTGCCTCTGGGACTGAATGAAAACTACTAGGCTGCTGTACTTCCCTTTGTTTTTTTGTTTGTTTGTTTGTTTTTCCTTGTGGTAGGAGACACAAGATAGCACAATTTTTTTCTTTTACTTTTGAGAGGGTATCCCAACATGTCCCTGATCCCTTGACTCACCTGAACCTTTGTAATTTTATCTCCTGCCTTCTGGAGGGCATGGATCTTACCAAGGTCATCAGGGTTTTACCCACCTCTTGGTTGTCCTGTCCAATCAACATGATGTTACCTACATAATGCATCAATGTGATATTCTGAAAGATGACCTGAAGGCCGTGTGCTTTTTGGACTATATAATGACAGAGTGTGAGATAGTTAACACAATTCTGGATAAAACTACAGATAAATATTGGTGGTCTTTCCATATGAATATTATGTTTCTGAATCCCTTTTTTTATTAGAATGGAAAAGAATGCATTCTCCAAATCAATGGCTGCATATCAAGTACCTGAAGGCTTAATAATCTTCTCTAATAGCAATACCATGTCCAGAAAAGCAGCTGCACTTGAGGCCACTACTTGGTTAAGCTTGCGGTAGTTTACAATCATCCCCAAGGATCCATCTGGTTTCTGCAGGAAACAGAATGTTGAATTGAATGGAGATATCCTTTAGGGAAATGTGGCACTAATATCCACCATTAACCGTGGAATGTGATATTGGCGTTTCGTTTGCTTTTTGTTTGTTTGTTTTGTTTTTTGTGCTTGGTTTGGTTTTGGTTTTTTGCTATCTTGGTTGAGGTCAGGGGGCATTTGCAGAAGCTTCCACTTGGTGTTCCCCAATTTGATAGATCTTACACCACAGGCCAAGGAGCTAATGTAGGCATCCTTCCAATTGCCAAGTGTGTCTATCCCACTTATACTCTTGGAGACCAAGCAAAAACCAACCAAGTAGGCCTAGGGACCCAGTGGAGTCCCAGTAAGATGGAAGTTATTCAGGATTCCATTCATTAATAGTCCCTATAAGCTCCCAAGCTTACAGGAGACGCAGGAAGAGGTTTAGGGTTTCCAGATTTCAATGTCAACTCCAATACTGTGTCTAATAGTCCTCAATATATCTTGATAATCTTCTTTTCCAGCATGCTCACCTGAGTAAGTAGCCATAGGTCTCTTTGGAGAAGGTTTGGGGGTATCAATATGCCGTATACTTGTTTTTATGTTGCAGAGTCATTCTTTGTTCATTGTATCCATATCTGAAAATGGATAAGGTCCAGGAACTGAAGAAGGAATCATGACTTTTTTATCGGGCTGACTGCCCTCAGCCCCATAATCCTCCATTCTTGCCTTCTTCTGATTATATACAATAAATAGCACTCTCATTGGCTGCCCATCTATCTTTCCCCCAGGAAGACCAAGTCTGTTAACCATCTCTGAAGGTCAGCTTTACTTAGCTGTCTCTCCACTTTGCCATTTGTCTGAGTAATTGCTGCTCTCTTGCCCCCTGACCACCTCCTGGCTTCTATTGCTTTTGAAGCCCCATCATTCTCATGGCCATTAACAAGCTCAACACTAAGACTGCCTAATATCTATTCTCTCCTTATTTTAGTAATAGAATCCACAAAGTTTAGCTGGGAACATAGCCTTACAGATAGTTATGGCATCTGTTCCCAATGAGACATGAACAAAAGTACTGTAGTCTACTTCTAGGTGGCACCCTTAGAAATTATGCAATCAGAACTTCCCTTGCCTGTTTCTCCTGGATATCAAGTGGGCCTAGCAAACATAATGGCATAGCATTTTGAGTGCAGGAATGAAGTGATGCTGGAGCAATGAGGCAGAGAGTTTAGGTTCCTAGAACACGTCAAGGAATAGACACTCTATCAGTACTGGATACCTACCTCCGAACTATCCTACAAGAAAGAAATAAACTTCTATCTTGTTTAAGCACTTTATCTGTTGAGTACTTTTAGAGAAGCTAAATCTGTATTCTAACTAATATTCAGCTCTGTTGCTTTATCATAGATCTATTTTTAACTGGACTTATAACGTGAGGAAGGTAATTATAGGTGCAGAGAAAGCAGAAGTCTGGAATACTCTGAAGTCTAAGCATCACGCAGTCAGTGGCATAGACATAAGTGCTTCCCCAGTAACTCTCATAAAGCTCTTGTGACAAAATTGATATCTCAGCACATCTTCAGAGAACCACGTTTTCTCAGTTTCTGAACCTCTTCACTTCGAATCATCTTTGCCCTTACTCTGCCTCAAACATCCACTCCCATGTCACAGCCTAGATGTGCCATGACCATTAACTGTTCTGCCTTCAAAACCATCATCTCCTATCTTCCAGCTTCCTACCTCTATTAGCCCATCTGTGAAAATATTTGAACTTCATAGGGACTTCAATATTTCATTGTTTTATGTTCTCTTTAGCCTTCTTGTGACTGTATATTGCTCCTTAAACCAAATAGTGGCTGTTTCTTATAAATTATTCATTCATAATTCTTTTGTTCAAGAAATATTTATCAAGCAAGATCAATATATCAGACATTCTTCTGGGTATTAGGGATGGAGAATTCAACAAAGTAGAAAAAAGACCTCCTCCTGTGGAGCTTACTTACTTTGGGTAGACAGAGATACATAAGTAAACAGTAAAAATATATCTTCTATATCTTCATAATATATAAATACATATATTCATCTATTGTCTATTACATATTATGTCTTGATGGTATGCACCAAATTTCAGCCTCAGCTCTAGCATATGAACCAAATCTTGTATTTAGTCTCAAGCTTTGAGGCTTTAAAAATTGAGTCACTGAATAACTCCTTCCATATAACTTCTGGTGTCAGTGAAATTTGTATGGATAATTATTACATAATTACATAGGTTACCATCATATTTATGCACAACAGTGTCCATAATATGAGTAGAGAATTAAATTCAAATTGATTTTTGATAACTTAATATTCAATTTCAACCATAAGTATTCATTTTGTATTTAAGTTTGAATAAAATTCACTTCATGGGCTTCTTACAATTTCCACACATTTGATATTTATCTATGTATTATCGAAATAGAAAATACTGTGATAATTAAATACAATGTGAAGCCTATTACTTTTATGAACAAAAGCAAATTTTAAGCACTTTAATTAAATAAGCTGATAAATAAAGTTATTAAAAAATTAGGGGAGTA
>NW_012154951.1:6333329-6334587 GCF_000956105.1 Propithecus coquereli | reverse complement strand
AGAACAATATTTAGTCTTTAATTATTGAATTCCATTTTTACCATAAATCTTTAAAGAACAAGTTCTATTTAGATATATTTCAACATTTAGAAAGGAAAACTAAAATCAGAGAATCAATTTGCCAGCTCAAAATGTCATGAAAAGGAGAGACACCAAAATCATACACAGCAATATGCATGACAAACTATATTTGAGCTACACATTATGTAGACTATAAGAATAAAGGAAAAATAAGGTATAAAAACACAGTTTGTTTTCACTAGTCAAATGAGAAAATAAGACATTACAAAAATGCTTTCGAAAAATTCCTTAATGTTTTGACACTGTGAATGCTAAAGTCTTAAAATTCTTGTTCAAATGATTGGGTTAAACTGGCAATTTTCTTTAATACCTAAAAAAGAAAGAATTTGGGAGATTTACAAAACCTATCAATCCTAGATTCAAAGTTCCTTTTGGAAATGAAGTTACCAAAATTGTTTTTTCTTCATTATATTTCGCTACACATGCAATGTCTGTCATATTAAATGCATTCTTTGCAAGATATACAGAAACAATAGATGATTTTTAAAAATGTTTGAAAGCATGTGGGTTCATGATAAATTCAACAATGCTTTATGTTTACCAGCTAGCCGAGAGATTTCTGGGATTCACATAGATAACAATATGATGATTCTGACAGAAGAAATATTTACAGAATAGAAAATAACACTGTTCGGTTGAATGTTCATAAAGTAATGCATGTCCTGTGTAATATAAATGAACTACTGGCCATTATCAGAAAGACAGCTAACAACTCTCATCATTCTTTTTCAGCCAAAGACAAACCCCTAACATACAAGAGGTTTTGTTATTGCCTTGTTATGCTCTTATATATAATAATACGTGCTAACAAGATGGAACAGCAGCAATTACATCCTCAAAAATATATTCTGGAACAAAAGAATATATTGTGCTTTACTTTGAAAATGTAATAATACTGAAAGGGTTGGACTTTTGTTGGCAGAGAAAATAGTTTGTATGCTGGAAACTACAAATAAACCTGATAAATCTTGACAGTGTGTATATTTCTTATCTGGTAATTTCTATAGCATTTTATACCAGAGAAGGTGCTAAAATGAGTGCCTATGCAATGAAAGCTGAAATACTAATAGAAGTTGAAAGACAATTTAGTTATCTTTAAGCCATCTTTTCCTTCATTTCTATATTTCCAGATATACATTTTCTTGTTATTTTATAAAGAAAACATTTATCTGTATAA
>NW_012154951.1:6330993-6333279 GCF_000956105.1 Propithecus coquereli | reverse complement strand
GTTTTCAAAAGGAAATTGTGAACAAGGGGTAGTGATTGAAAGGGGCCATTGCAGAGGCTTTCAGGGGCTGATAATAGTCTATTTCTTAATCTGGATAGTGGATATATAAGTGAGTTTCAGTTGATCTCAGGATCTCAACGGGTATTCATTGTCTACCTCCTCTACTATCCATTCAAAATTCTTCTCACCCTCAGCTATCGATGTCTGCAAGTCTTGGTGGCTTATAGGTGGTGTGACTCAAGGCTTCATTCCTGAGTGATGACTATAACCTTTTCAAGCCAAAGTTGCTGTATATGTCCATTCTTGGTTATAATCAGGTGAAGGAGTATCAAATAGTACCAAAGTGGATCACCTGGGTCCCACAAGTGTGCTTCCCTCTCTTCACTTTGTAAAAACAGCTCTTTCTCATGCTACTGATCTGCATAAATTGTCTCTGCCAAAACAGTGACTTATCTTCTTGCTTGCTGGTTGCTGGAAATAAAGAGTCAAACGTATAGCTTATGTATCAATAGGACCATTTCTGGATCACTGGAGAAAGTTCTTTTCTTTTAGGGACCAGGACATCTAACCTTACAGATTCCAGAATGGTAGGAACACAAATATAAAGTCCTACAGAAGATCTTTGGTAAGAATGGTAAATAGGATCACACCTTTTTCTACCTCTTAGTTTCTGGCACATATGGAAATAGCACCATACAGAGGTAGTTGCTTCAGTGCATATAGTGTGCCTTGAAGAATGGGACTTCATTCTTAAAGAGTACCACCTCTGAGCTCACGCTTCCGCTCTGCCTCAGTAGATCATTCAAATGTTCTATAGAACTAGTGGCTTCTGAATGGTTTTGTATATGATACATTGAGTGGATTCCAAAGTCACGGGCCCATTCCTGCACCTCCTTGGCTGTGAAATGAGTCTACTGATCTGTGTGAGAACCATGCCTGTGGATCAGGCATCCTTTAATTGCCACGAGAAACCATAAACCTCTGGAAAGTGGGGTTCAGCAGACAGAAAAGGAAAAACTATACCCAAAATAAGTGTCTATCTTTGAGGACAAGCCACTGGCCCTTTCAGAACAGAAGGGGCCTGATGTATTCTACTTGCCACTAGAGACCGTTCTCTATTGGTGTGTTCGGGAATAGGCCTTATGAACATCAGTCTCTGTGGCTTTAGGTTGGACATTCAAAGATGACATTATCTAGGTCAGCCTTAGTAAGTGATACACCATGGCAGCATCTCTGCAACTGCCCACTCAATCTTTATAGTTCTGGGGTGGCTGTTGATACAAGGTCAAGACTTACACATTAGTAGCTTTTCTGTGATGGGTGCTTTCTGGAGGGCATTTATATGTGATAAAAAAATCTTTATACTTTGAGTATATTACCATATGGTCATTCATGTAACTCTCCCCAAGACCTCCTTATCTTTGAACTTTCAATTATTTTCTTTCCAGCCACCCAGGAAGCTGGTTAGATTATTGGACACTGCCCAGAAGTTTGTATATATTTCTACCTCAGGCTACTTTCCTTTCACAAAAGTAGATGACCAGGCACATGGATTCTATCTTTGCCCATTTGGAAGATTTTCTCTCTCCACTGTCTCTCAAGGCAATTTCCAAATGTACTTGTATTGCAGTCACTATTCATTTTTGGCTTGCAGCAATTTAATGGGCTAGCCCATCCTTACACTAAGTTTGGGCTTTTTCTCCTCTTTAAGCTGGGTCTTCTGGAAACTCACAATGGCCCTAGGCGTGTGCTAGTGAATAGGCACTGTAAAGTCCATGGTAAGTAGATGGCAACTCTGGGGCTACCAGCTATACAGTTTATTCCTGCCCTCTCTGACCCAAATACACTATTTCCATATTACAATGAACTACTACTGGGTATGTCCAACTTTATGATTTAACAAATCCAAAGGCAGCCATCACACAATAGGAAATTTCAGATGCTTTGTTATTTAGTGCACCATGGTCAGTAACATGCCAGGAGCTCTTTCCTGAAAGGTGTCTAGTTCTTTGCTCCAGATAGCCTAGCCTTTCTTCAGAACCCCTCTTGGATTTACCATACACTACCCATCACTGATGACCTCAACGCATAGGATTTGCTGGATCATATGGCCCAAGAAGGAAAACAGCTTCTGCTATAGCCTACACCTGCTACAGAGTATTTTTCTACTTCAGGCAATACTCAAAACTGGCAACCTTCTATGTTTCTCAATATATGGACCAGAGAGGAATTCCTTAATATGGAATGTGGAATGAGTTGCCTCTGGGACTGAATGAAAACTACTAG
>NW_012154951.1:6329518-6330943 GCF_000956105.1 Propithecus coquereli | reverse complement strand
AAATTCTTTTTCATCTGTATTCAGTCTACTAATAAGCCCGCCAAAGACATTTTTTATTTCTGTTACAGTCTTTTTTATCACTAGCAATTTTTTTATTTCTTATTTAGGATTTCCATCTCTCTGCTTACATTGCCCATCTGTTCTTGCATGTTGTCTACTTAGCATATAAACCATAATTGTTTTATATTTCTGGTAAGATAATGCCAACATCTCTGCCATATCTACATCTGGTTATGATGTTTGCTCTGTCTCTTCAAACTGTGCCTTTTTGCCTTTTAGTATGTCTTGTAATGTTTTCTTGATACCTAGACATGATATACTAGGTAAAAGGAACTGCTTTAAATAGGCCTTTAGAAATGTGTTGGTAAGGTGTGGGGTTGGGGGAAGCATTCTATAGTCCCATAGGTCTCCTTAGTTTAGCTTGCCTGTGTCTGTAGACTGTGAACTTCATGAGTGATTTTCACTCCCCTCCTTAGATGGGACAGGATGGCTAGAGTAGGCTGGAGTTTACTACTCCTTTTTCCCGTATCAGTTAGGCTTGATTAATTCTCCTGAGGGCAGGCCTTGTTAAGAAGATCAGAGTGCTGTATTATATTTCGAAGTGTTTCTTTTCCCCTGTCCCTGCCAGAAGCACAAGGGTATTTTTCTCCAATATTTGCTATGAGAACCTGGTGGAACTTCTGGGTAAAACTCGCAAAAGCATGGGGATCTCCCTATGACTGAGTTCCCCTAGAGTTTTTTAACTTTCGGAGTTGTTTTAGCTGAGCCTCCAACAGTTTGTCAATTACAGTTTGGGTTTTCCTACCCTGGCATTGGTTCATGTACAGGTTTCAGTTCATGAGTCTGTGATCCCTTAAGTTTTGATTTCTTGTATCTGCCTATCTGTCTTTTTAATTCTGGGGATAGCAATTTGCCCTGTATCCTCACTTCTATTGATCTATGAAGAATTGTTGATGTTTCACTTTGTTAAGCTTTTTACTTTTTGCTAGGATGAAGTTGAAATTCCAAGCTCCTTATGTATGGAAACAACTTCATTAATTTTCCTACTGTTAGTATTCAAATAAGTGTTGGCAAAAAAGCAGATCAACTAGAACTTTGATTTATTGCTGGAGAGGTGTCAATTGATAAAATTGCTTTGGAAAACTGTTTCGTATTATCTACTGACTTTGACTGTATGTTTATTCCATGAACTAGAAATTTTACTTCCAGGTACATACTCAACAAAAATAGATGTATTATGTATACATTCCAACCAAAAAAATATGTGCAAGAATGTTCTTGACAGCAATATTTGTAAAAGTCTCAAACTGAAAAAAATCCAAATGTCAATCATTATAACATGAGTAAATACATTTTGGGAGTGTATAAAATGGAATAGTGTACAGCAAATAAACAAACAAACTAGTGCCAAATACTACCATATAC
>NW_012154951.1:6291282-6310883 GCF_000956105.1 Propithecus coquereli | reverse complement strand
CTATAGCATTTTATACCAGAGAAGGTGCTAAAATGAGTGCCTATGCAATGAAAGCTGAAATACTAATAGAAGTTGAAAGATAATTTAGTTATCTTTAAGCCATCTTTTCCTTCATTTCTATATTTCCAGATATACATTTTCTTGTTATTTTATAAAGAAAACATTTATCTGTATAATATACAGCAAAAATATTAGAAAGAAAATAATAAGCAGAACAACATTCTAAAATTTGCTTCTGAAAATATTCGGTGAGCATCTTTCATCAAGCAGTATAAAAGGTGTGATTTATGGGATTGTTTCAATGAAACTACATCACCACCATTGACAAAATCTTCTGATCTAGGTGATGAAAATGAGATGAATTTACCTAGTTATCTACTCACTCACAAAAATAAATAAAAACTTTAAAACCTATTGGGAATATCCTCATCCCAAGTATCTTATGTTACCAGAGCTAAAAAAAAATTCTTAGTCTTTGAAAGTGAGCATGTGCTTAGCATCATGAAGATGCAATATAGTTACTGTCTGAACAATCTAGCATCTGACAGTGCTGAGGAGGTATTGGTACACTTCTGTAAGGTCAAGTTTGCAAAACTGATGGCTATTTTTACTAATAAAATTGAAAAATTATAAAAGTAGACAGATATAATTCAGATTTTTTTATTCTATTATAGTCACACTTGGATTTGGCCAATTATTGCCTGAAACACCAAACTATGCATTCCAAATGTGAGTTCTGTACATCATGTACAAGTTAAATGGAGTAGAACATGCCAGGGAGGGAAGCTAGGAAGTGCCAGGGGTAGGGGTAGTCGATGCTGCATTAAGTAGGGTGGCCAGGTTAGGGCTCACCAGGAAGTCAGCCATGCAGATATCTAAGGAAAGGAAATTCCGTGGAGGGCTATCCCTGAGGAAGGAGACTCACTGGTACATTCCGGGAATAGCAACCGGTCTAGTGTGACAGGAGGAAAGTGATCAAAGGTGACAGTAGTATGAGATGAGACCAGAAAGAAAGGAGCCAGAAATATAATCCCTGTTAGACTATTTAAACACTTACCTATTTTTTGAAGTGAGCTGAGGAACCATCGGCATGCTGCGAGCTGAGGAATGATGTGAACTGACTGGTGCAGTTGAGGGACCACCCATCCTATTGAGTTGGTATTAGGGTGTGGAGTGCAAAGGGAGAAGTAGAGAGAACAAATGCAGACAAGCAGTGATGGTGGCTTGGGCCAAGGGGTAGCAGTGAGATGAGATGAAATATGGCCAGGTTCTGACATACTCTGAAGGAAGAGGTGACAATATTTGCAAATGAAGAGGATGCGAGATGCAAGGACAAGACAGCACTTAAGCATGACTCCAAGATTTTATACTGTGCGAGAAGAAGGTAGTTGTCATTTCCTGGAATGAGGAAGAATGTGACAGGCAGTAGTTTTGCAGGAAAGATATAGACTCTGGTTTAGGACTTTGTAAGCTTGAGATACCTGTTAGACATCCAAGTGCAAAGGTGGGAATACGCATACGGAATTTAGAGACTAAGTTGGGATGCTGATAGGGTTTGGAGGTTATCAGGGCATGGATGGCATTTCAGGCCTGGAGACTGAAAGAGATCATCAAGGATAGAGGAAAGAATACTCTATTCCTTTTCACGTACTTTTAATTCCTTGTCCCTCTCTTCTTCTACTCACTTAAGAGGAAATCTTAACCCTAGTTAAACTCAATCATCCTGCTACAAGTCTAAGCCTGCACAGCTGAAGGTAGTGGAAGAAAACACACACAACTTTTAATCAAGGGTGGGAAATAAGGGTGTTTTATCCTTGCCTGGAAGCCCTAGTACCTCCAGTACTCAATTCACTGTCCCCCTCCCAAAGAGTCAATTGTATTTCTTATACTCTCTCCTCTTTGCTCCAATTTAGCGTCCTTCTCCTAACTGATTCTCAGATATTGACCTTGCATCTTATTTTTCAAAGAAAATAAAAGCACCAGAAGAGACTATTTTATCATCCCTTCACTAGATCTACATTCCACATCTATCTGCTTTTATATACTCTGCTCACCCCACTTTTTCAGTGGATGGAACCCCCCCCCCCAGGCTTCTCTCCAAGGCCCAAGTTCACGCTCTCACCCCTGCCGAATCACGGTGACCAGCACAGCACTGTAACTATCTTCTGTCTTACCGGCAACAGCAAATTCTCAGGCTCCAGGCTCTTTGAGGCTCCTTTGGAATTACTTGTCAATTACCAAAATAAATTCCAGAAATACTTGTCTATACTCACTCTCCTGATTTGTTATCTCCAATTCTCTCTTTAACCCAGCTCCATTCAGGCTTCTATTTCTCACACTCCACCGAACTCTCACACTCGCAGCTCCTCTTGCCGACATCCCAGCTTTCCCACCGTGTCCTAACAGCAGTGTGTTCTGCTTCCCGACTGCACCGTGCTCTCAGCACAGTCAATCCTCACACAATACCCACGGCATTTTATTCAACAGCTCATCACATTTTTAAACTCTTCCTTCTCTTGGATCCCGGGATACCCAACAAACTACCTTGGAAGTCAGACAAATAAGTAGAATACTACGCGGTAAGTACATATTTCAGATTTGCAGGAGTAAGTGACAAATTTCAAAGGAGTATGAGGAGGAGGGATCCCAAATGAGTTGTACTTTTGCTGGGCCTAGAAGAATGAGTATATTAATATGTTAACATAAAAGACTACACAAAATATTTACTCTAGAAACTTTGTGTATATACACAATCAACTATCAGGTGATATATACGAAATTTATCCAGTGACTAAAACTCTCTAATGAACAAAGAATACCATTTTCTATTTTCTTTAAGACAACAATGGAAACCCTTGGTGATGAACTGTAGAATAATTTAATGTGTTTTTGTTAAGAGAGTAGGTGGCAATGTGTGTGTGACATTACAACTCTCAGTTGTTTAATATAGAAGGGTTAAAAAAAGAAAAAATTTTTCCCAAAATAGAGTTCTCTTGGAATGCAGGGGCTACATCCCATCTGTCTGCTCTTCCCCAAAGTGTAAGATGTTCAGTGAATGATAATTGAATAAAAGCATATCAATTAACACTGGCAAGAAACTTATGAAAAAAGAAATATTACTATCCCCATTTTGCAACAAGGAAACTGAAGATTAAGTAATTTCCTAAGGTTACACAATTAGTAAGTAACTGTTCCAATATTCCAACACTTTAGTTTCAATGGGCTCTTCAGCTATTTATAAAAGCACCAATATTTTAAAATTTCTTTCCATTATTAAAAGCAAAAAGGTGATATTCTCGGTGTCAAAATTAATACACTTCATCTCAAGATGAATGAGGGAAAAAAATCCTGTGGAGAATTTTATCCTGAAAGGTGGTTTTTAGGCTCAAGCAGTTGGCAGCTGGCTTGAATTGGGATATTTTAAGGCACAAAAATAATCCTTATTAAAATGTTCATACTTCGAAAAAAAATCTTCAGAAAAAAAAAATAAAACCAAAATTGAAAACTCCTAGAAAAATTAGCTTTACGAACTGAGCAAACAAAGCAATTTTTTTCACAAATATCAGAACACTAAACAGCTACCCCAGATCCTAATTTTGAATTTGCTACTCTATTCATTATGTTTTCAAAATTCCTTTTAAAATCATATTAGTAGGGATAGTTGATTGTTTTAAGTACAGGAAATGAAAGCTGACATAGCCATTAGCATTTGACATTTAGAGACTTGCAGTCACCTGAGATCCTGTGTAAATATTTATGAGGAAAAACTCCCTCCTGGCTTTTATAACATGCACTTGTATTTGCCAAATCTCGGCTCTGGTTTTGAATTCCCATATTGGGGACAAATCTTTTGCTTCCAACTGAGTTAGAAAGTCTGTTGAATGAGTGCATAAATGTTTCGCAGTATGCACCCAGTGATCTTTGTGAAGATCGTTCAAGTGATGATGGGCTTTGGCTCATTCTTTTATTTCAGGTGGCAAAATCAAGGCACAAAACAGTCAAACACTCAGGTAGCACAAACATCCAGTTTGGATTAGGATGTTAAGGATTCTTGTTCTCCAGACATGAAGCTCCAACATATCACTTTGCATCAAGGAGATCCACGGAAACAGAAAATAGATTTTTAAATAAATGTATTTAACCAGTTAAAAAAATAAACAACAACAACAAAGGCACACCAGTCATCCAGATGTAAGAAGAATATTAGAAAACTTCCATTTACAAACCTCAAAATGAAACAAGATAAATGCCTGAGGAAAAGGCTGCGTTTTTCTTTACTCCAAGTAGTTTTACATTTCACCCAAATATTTTGCATTTCCCTAACCCAGTGTGGCAGTTATCTCTTCAAATATTCAAATTTTCTTTTCCCTAGGCATTGATTTATGTATGCCATTCTAAAATGTTGTAATTATATTTCATTTTTAAAAAGGAGTCTGTATGTAACATTTTTTCTCTCAGGTACTGTAATCCCATATCTCTTAATAGCTTCTGGGGATCACGGTTAAAGGGACCATAACTTCTCTCTTATTATAGGCCTCTACAGTGTTTTGCACAGTGAATGAAAAGAAGAATACTAAGAGACTTGGTTAAATAGAGAAGTGAAAATATTGAGACATAGAATATAGTTTTAGTGAATAGCATTTTTAATCATACACCTGAGTTCTGCAACATTCTCAGAAAGACCTAGGAGATGTAATCAGTTCTATCAGTTACACAGATAGAGAATATTATTATGCAAACCAAAGCCTGCCTCTCCATCTCTTCACTGCTTTTTATTCACATGACTGCAAGTCCCTATGACAGATTGCATTTTCCAAATACGGCTGCAGGAATATCTCCCATCTCACAGGGTCTTCTAGAACCTTGCTGCTTACCCATCAGGAGGGGCAAACTATTACCCCTTCCTTTGAATCTGGATGGTTTTGTTTCTTGTTTATAAGCAACAAAATGCTTTAACTGTGTGAAACTTTCAAAGCTGGATCATAAAGTATGGTTCAGCGTCTACCTCTTTGCAAAAACACTCATGCCGTGCTTGGAGCCTGAGCAACCATGTTGGAAGTCAAACCACCCTGAGGCAGCCATGCTGCAAGGAGATTGAGCCATATGGAATGGTCACATGCAGGTGTTCTAGTCAGCAGTCCTCATCTTTGATTCTTCCCAGCCCAGGCGCAAGCCATGTGGGTGAACAAGCTTTCATGGAATCCCAGCCCCCTGCCACCAATTCACCCACAGCACCTGCAGCTTTCAAGTCTTGAAGCCCTAGACATCACAGAACAGATATAAGCTGTCTCTGCTGTACCCTTTCTGTATTCCTGACCCACAGGATCCATGAATATATTAAATATATGAATGTGTTTGTTTTAAGCTACTACACTTGACAGAAGCTGTTTATGCAGTGTAGTGACTGGAAGACCCTCCTAACAGGAGTTCCTACTTCTGGTCTCCCTGTCGCTTGTTTCCCACAGTGTGGCCGGTACTGTATCATCCTTCGGTAATAAAAATCCAGCCATGCTACTCCCTGTATGCCTCTTTTATAAGCTTATAATTGCTTATACAAATTATTTGTCTTCACTCTCAAATGGGCCCTCAACATGGACCAAACAACACTTTGATTCCTCCCTTGTCAATGAATTCTTTCTCTTCCACTAGAGTTTATTCTAAATCTTTACAAATCATCTATAGACAACCTACAAGTTACTATTTCAGTAACTATTAGCAAATTATATTATCATTTATCTCATTAAGAAAGATAATGATACTTCAGGGGAGAATTTCTTCAACTATCAACCTCCATCCAAAATTTAGTTACATGAACACATGGCTTTGTTCTTTTTCCTTCTATCTCAGAAAAGTATTCTCTTTCTTTTGTCCAAGGAACAGTGTTCAATCCTATACACTTTATCACATTTTTCACCATCACCTCTGGAAACTTGCTTCATCGGTTATTACTGTCTTGCCTGAACCTTCTAATGCTGGTTGACTCTTGGACATGTGGTTGAAGCTGTAAAAAGGCTCACATTTCTTCCATCCTTACAAAAAGTTTTCCCCTTAAAAAAAATTCCCTTAAAACTCATCACCCTCCAATCTCTTTCAAATTGCAGACCTTGGCTACAGATTTTTCCCATTCTTGTATACATGCTCCTTTGTCATGAGACTTTGACAATCCTCCCACGAATAGATGAAGCCAATCTTTTCACTCCTTGAATCTGATGTCCTTGAAAATTGTTTTGACTAATATAATGAATACTATCAACATGAGAAAAAGACCAAGCCAGCTCCACTTAGAGACTCAGTTATTCCAGACACCACAACTATCTCAACTGAAGCACCATGCATAAGAGTGAACCCAGGCGCACGATGTGGGCCAGAGATGAGTAATTCTAGCTGAACTCGGACCAAATTGCTGACCCACGGAATTGTGGGCAAATAAATGATTATTGTTTTAAGCCACCGAGTTTTGGTGTTGGTTTGTTATGCAGCAAAAATTAACTGTCATAGCAATTCATACCTAGAAGTCCGATGCTGCTGTAACAAAAATCTAATACAGGTGTCATTGTCTTTGGAACCAGTTTCCAGGTGGAGGCTGGAAAATCAGAAAGGAAACTATTAACAGAGACTTGAAAAGTGGTGAGAAGTCTTCTATAACAAGCCACAAAAATGGTGACCTCTCTTATGGAGTAGACAAACAATTGTCAAACTGTCACTTGTACAAATTTGGAAGATAGGATATGTACGTAATGAGGTTGTGGACTTGGCTAAGGATATTAGCAAGCAGAATGTTGAAATGAACAAAGAAGTAATTGTTTCATTTCACAAACAGAATTTTGAAAAAATATAGAATGCCCAGAACTTGCTGTGTTAGAAAATAAAACTATTCTAGATTCCCAAATCAGTAAAAGGTTCTAACAGTAATAAATGGCTTTGTGCTAAAGGTTAGATTGAAGATGTAGATGTAAGGCCATTTGTTAATACTTCAGAAATATTTGAGACAATGCAAGGGTCTTGTCATCTAGACAAAAACACTTCTAGGAACCTTAAGGGTCTTAGGGATGTCAAAGCAGAGACAAGACTGTCTAAAAAAAATTATGTGGTTTTTATCTGATGGTGTGGATTATAATACAATACATAGGACATGGATGAGCATGGAGGACATTATTTTAAGGGAAATAATCCAAGCACAGAAAGATATATGCAATATTGCATTTTCTCACCCATATATAGGTCTTAAAAAAATAACTCACAGAAGTAGAGAGTAGAATTGTAGTTATTAGAGGATGGGAACTAGAGATGAGGAGATTGAAAGAGATTGGTTAACAGAAAAATCACAGCTAGATAGGAGGAATAAGTTTTGGTTTTCTATGGCACTATGTGGTAAATATGGTTAATAATAATTTATTAATATATTTTTTCAAAAAGCTAGAAGGGAGGATTTTGAATGTTCACAACACTAAGAAATGATAATTATTTGAGGTGATGGATATGCTAATTACACTTATTTGATCATTACACTATAATGTATCAGAAATATCACTCTTTATCCCATAAATATGTGCAATTATTATGTGCCAAATAAAGGTAGAAGAAAAAGTAGGATGCACAGGAAACCCAGGAAGTATTTAAAGGAGCTGCAATAATATGGACTGAAAGAGATTGAAACAGTTAAAAATGAAAAGCGGTCTCTTGGTCCCAACTTTCCATGGATGAGAAGCAGAAAAACCGTAAATACAGCCCATTTCTTATATAAAAAGAGGGCATCTCAGAAGGCAGAACCAAGAAACCAAAAGGCAGAGCCAAGAGCCTTTGAGAATAATAAACTAATAATAAACTAGAGGACCTCTCCAAGGGAGCAGAATAGATTTTGATCAAGGAATACCTTCTGTGTCCAGGCTAGCAGAACCTGGTGACTTGTGCCCTGCTGGATTTCAGAATTGCTGTGGCTAGTGACTGCTATCTTCTTTCCATTTTTCCTTTTCTGGATGGGAGTGACTGCTGCCATCGCTGTTTCTCAGTATTGTATGCTGAATGTGTGTGGAGCAGATAACTTTTTATGTTTGTTCACAGATCTGCACATAAAAGACACACCGGAAGAGTCCCATTTTCATCTAGACTTGTTTCAGGCCATGCAGTCATGAACTTTGAACTTTGGGCTTTGTGAAAAAGATAGGATGAGAATTTTTTGAGTCCTGAGATGGGTATGAGCATATTTAGCATGTGGGAGGAATAGGTATCATTTGTGCACACAGAGAACACAGCAATATGTGGCATAAATTGCTTTTTTTTCAGCATGTACACTCCTTGGCAATGTGACTTTGCCCCTCCTCCCATCAAGGTGGAAGTCTTCCCCTCCACCTCTTGAGTATTGGCTGACCTTGTGTACTGCTTTGACTTCTAGAACATGGGAGAAATGAAATTGAACAAGTTTAGAGTATAGACCTCAGGAAGTCTCACACAGAACATGCTCCTCTTGGCAGTGATGCCATCACGTGGACAAAGCTGATGCTCTTGAGAATTAGAGACTTTGTATAAAGAGAGGTCCAGCTGCCTAAGACATCTCAGACTTCCTAGCTGAAGTCCCAGGCACACGAGCTTAGTCAGCACTACATGAAGCAGAGAGCAGGCATCCCAAGTGCCAGCCTTGAAAACTGAGCAAATTAAAATTGCTATTTTTAGCCTCTAGGTTTAGGGATGGTTTTTTATACATCAGTGGAAAACTGAAATATAAAATCTTTCTTCTTATCTGGTCAGACAAGTTTCTTGAAAGAAATTTTATTTTAAAACTATTTTTTTCACTTCCTTTGTCTATGTTCTATTTAGAAAATTGCCTTTACTTGTATGCTTTTAAAAGCCACAACTAATAATATCCTGATGTTAGAAAATACTTCTAGTCACTTAACATTGAAAAAACTCCATTTTTTTCATGTACAATGAGACTAATAATTATGGTGCCTATTATGTAAGATTTACTTTGAGAATTAAATAAAGTAATACATAGAACATGCTTTAAAAGTTACATAGCACATAGCAAATGTGTGAAGTATGTTTGCTGTATATTGTTTCTAAATCATTACTGTCATTATAACTAACTTTATCTTACTGCTACTTTGTATTTCTATTACCCATGATTGAAACTATTCTTAACAAATAAAACAAGTAAATTCAATGCTAGAAATCTCAAATATTATGATAGATTGGGAGAGAATTTTTTAAAAAGGGGTATTTTTTTAGACGAATCCTAAATAGGAACTATTAGTAGATTCTCACTGGCCAGTTTACCAATGGTTATTTCTGTCTGAACTTATATCCTGGTCATAAAAAATGTCATTAATCTTGTCAGTCTAGAATGTACTTTAAAGATAGCTAGTATAAGTTCATTTCACAGACAGGTAAACTGATACCCAGAAAGAATACATGATTTGTTGGAGAACACATGTAAGTTACTATACTCTTGGGACTGAGACATAAGTCCTGGATCAGGGTCTGTGCACTAGAACAACTAGAACACACTTCTGACTCCACTAAACTAACAGTGAACCTCATGTGATTGTGAGAGATGGCCACAAGGTTAAAATAATTCCTGAGTGTCCTAGTTTCCACTTGGGGTGTGAAAATCCAGAAAGTACATCTCTCACACCTTTACAAAAACAGGAGGATGTATATGTAAATTCATGACTGTTCTTGAGAACTAAGGTCATTGGGCCACCTATCTGCATGAAATCTAAAAACAGATGCTAGGGGGCAGAAAAAAGACATTTGCTTACCTGAGACAGACACAACCAGACACAGATAAAGAGAATTCAGCTAAATTGTTGATAAACTGGAAAAGACAAAATGTTGGCTAATGAGAGAATGTAGAACTGCTAGGGTGCAAATATAAAGGGAATTCCCAGCCACTTTCAGATCCTTCCCCAAGGACTTCATAAGGCACTCACCAAAATATTTGGTGTTGGAGGAAAAGTAAAACTTCACTTCTAGCCTCTAAGTGTCTCTGGCTGGGCCTAAGAGATAAATTGATACAAGACAGATTAACAGTAGAAAAGCACTGATACTTTTACATGTGCATGGGAGTCTTCACAAGAACTGAAGATCCAAAGGAGCAAAACTTAAATGTTTTATATACTGGGTTAAAGAAACAGGTGGGGGGGGAACCAAGGGCAACACACGTAACCTAAACATATGTACACCCATAATTTGCTGAAATAAATAAAAAAAAAAAAAAAGAAACAGTGCTGATTGTGGAAACATAACTTACATGTGAGAGTTATTTTAACAAGGTCTGTTTGTGCAAAATTCTCTCAGCCTCAACTCTGGTGATAATCATGTCTTCTTTCCTCCTCGTATAAGGAGGGCATTTTTCACATGGTAGTTTTATCACCTTCTTTCAGGAAGAAAGGGGATGTCAGAGTGCCCCTCCTGTGCCTGCTGTTTTTCAAGTGTCTTTAGCTTAAAATAATCATTATAAAGGCATATTCTTCTATCCTTGAGTGTGAAACCTGAGAAAGTGTCCTCCGTGGTACAGGGCTGATGAAAGGGAACAACAGTCACTGTGGGAAAGAAACATAACTCTACCTAGTTTCTTCTCCTCTAGTGCCCCTGTGGAACAGAAGCCTTATGCTGGGGGAAGGACAAACAATATTGTAGCTCTCGGGATACAAAATTATGGAGGCTGAGACATCCCAACATCTGCAGGATGAGTCAGCAAGTTGGAGACCCAGGAGAAACAATGGTGTAGTTCTAATCCAAAGACCAACAGGCTGAGACTCAGGAAGAGCTGATGCTTTAGTTTGAGTCTGAAGGCGGGGAAAAGCCAGTGTCCCAGTTTGAAGGCAGTCAGGCAACAGGGATTCTTTCACACTTAGGGGAGGGTCAGGCTTTCTGGTCTATGCAGGCTTTCAACTGATTGGATGAGGACAATCTGCTTTACTGCCACTACCAATGTAGTTTAAATGTTCATCTCATCCAAAAACATCCCCATTAAAACAACTAGAATAGTTTTTGATGAAATATCCAGACACCCCATGGCCCAGTCAAGTTGACATATAAAATTAACCATCACATCAAGAAAAGAAAAGTATGAGGCTGTTGAAAAAAGACAAAAAAGAAGTAACACCAAACTTTCAAGAGCAAAGCAATCAACAGAACTGGACTAAGATATGACATGGATGTTGGAACTATCAGATAGGGTATTTAAAATAACCACGATGAAGTTGTCAAAGGCTCCAAGGGAAAAGGTAGGCCACATGCAGGGTCAGACAGGAAATCCAGCAGAGAGAAAAAACCTATAGGAGAGAATCAAATAAAAATACTGAAAATGAAAAATATAGTAACAGACATAAGTAATGCCTTTGATGGGCTTATCGGTAGACTGGTAAGGTAGAGGTAAGAAAAGAATCAGTGGACTTGAAGATAGGTTAATACAAAGGATCCAAATTAAAGCAAGAGAAAATGAAGTTGAAAAAAACAAAGAATAAGCAGATCGTCTAAGAGATGCTGGAAAACATTAAGCAGCCTAATATAGGTTTAGTTGGAATTCCTTGAAGAAAAGAGAACAGAGCAGAAGAAATATTTGAAGAAATAAAGAATTTTCCAAAATTAATGACAGATATCAAACTCCAGATCCAAGAAACTCAGAGAACACCAAGCAAGATAAGTATCAAAGAAGGAAGAGAAACCAAAAAACAAAGCAGAACCAAAAAACCCCATGTGCACCAAACCAAATACAGCCTTAAAAACAACCACAAGAAAAAAACACATTATATACAGAAAAACAAAGATAAGAATTATAAAAGATTTCTGGTCAAAAATCATGCAAGACCAAAAACAATGAAGGGACATCTTTAAAGTGCTAAAAGAAATAAACTCTCAAGCCAGAATTCTATACTTTATGAAAATAGAAATCAAGACTTTCTCATATAAACAAAATGGACAAAGCTAATTGCTAGAAGATCTGCACTATAAGAAATGATAAATGAAGTTCTTTAGGAAGGAGAAATATGATATTAGGGAGAATATGAATCTAAACCAAGAAATAAAGCCACAAGTAATAGAATAGATTAATTAAAATAAATTTTTCATTCATTGGAATTTCCTTAAAAATAACTGTCTAAAGCAAAAATAGTAGCAATGTACTGTGTATTTATTCTATATGTACAAGAAAAACATATTACAAAAATCACACAAAAATGTGAAAAAATTTGGAATATTCTGTTCTAATGGTTTATATCACATGTGGAATGTATATTATTTGAATGTAGAATATGATTATAGAGATATACATTGCAAATCATAAGGCAACCACTAAAAGAATTAAAACAACTTATTGTCCTTTTTATATTCTTTGATTATGTTACAATAATAAAGTATGACCTAAATATTCAGAAATAAATTGATGTCTGAATACCTAATTTTCCTATCAGATATTTACTGCTTTGTGTATTGCTTGTTTGTTAAACCTCTTAACTATCTCTAACTCATGTAAATGCTTCCACTTGACATGACTATACCCCATACTTAAGTACTTATTCAATTATTATCTCAAGGGGAATTGTCTTGTCTTTGCACAAACACTGTAATTTTCTTGATGTTAGTAGCTTTGCTTTGCTTTGCTTTCTAAGTCTTAGATGTACTAAAGTTCTCAGCACATGACATACGTTAAGTCGAGTATTATTTATAGATGAGAGCCTCGGGGGTAGGCAGATGGTCAGATTTTCTTAACTTCTCTGCTGTCTCCGATCTTTGCTATCCCTGACACTGACCTCTAACTGCCAATACTGGCCTCTGGCAGAGGATGCCATGCTGCAATTTCATCTCTCAGTGGGCTATTCATGCCAGCCATAAAGGCAAGTTTAACATCCTATTTCTGACCTCAGCTATATCCTGCTTTTCAAATTAAATTTTGGTTAATGCTGTCCATCATTTTTGCTTCATTTTATAGCCTTGTCATAAATGGATAAAACAAAACAGAAAGCCAAGGCATGTTATAGGGTTCTCGCTTATAAGTGAGAAGGTGGTTAGACTGAATGATCCACTTAAGCTCTTTAAAATCTAAAATTCGGTAATTTGCTTTTTGCATCTTTATCAAAAATGGCAATCCATGCCATAGTCTCAAAAAGAAAACATGTTGGCTGTCAATTAGAAAGCAAGCCCTCAACAAGGTCTATCAGGACATTTCAGGTCCTTATAGCCAGGGACTTGATTGATGGTTCAATTTTTATTTATTTTTTTGGTGAGGGAGTCAAACCTACCCCATCCAACCAGGCACATGACTAGCACTCAGAGACAGAGAATAGAGACAATTTCAGGGTCAGATTGATATATTTTGTCATCTGAGGCTGGATAAGAATGGTAGCAGAAGCCAAAATGGAAGGCTGAGTTTTTCCTTTGGTTATTGCATGTAGATAGTGCAACAAATAAATATTGATTTATGAAGGACATATCATAGAAATAGAAACTTACAATCCTTTTTCCACCCTGGTTATGAAGGCACAAAATGAAAATACATGTTTCCAGAATAAAGAAGGATAAAAAATTATTCTTTTTGTTGCCAGAAGAGAAAAAAAACTCTGTTTTTTAATATTATGTTTCTAGGTTAAGCATTTATCAGTTTCAGATATTTTACTCCAATTGTACCTTTAAAATTGCAAGTTTCTAAATTACTTGCATAAGACAGAACTTGGTAAAACTCAATTTTCAGAAAAAGTAAAGCAATTAAAACTTGCAGAATGCACAATGGCTTTTTATATACTAATGCTCCATCCCACTATAAATCTTATAATGTTTGACAGCTTAATGATAATAAAATCAACTTCCCAAACTTGTTTTCAATTTTTCTGTGTATTCCAAGACAATTCTAATGAGACATGTGAAAGATACAAAGATAAAATGTGTCAAAACTTAGAAAAATCATGTTCTATTGCCATGCCAATTATCACTTCTCTAGCTACTGTCTTTGTCATTTATTTTTATTATCATTACTACTTTAGAGTTGTTTAGATACAGAATATCTTAATAAAAATAGAATCAAATACTGATTGCAAATAACTGAATACAACACCTGGGATGCTTAAACAGGTATATACAGCCAGAGCAAAAAATTAGATTGATTTATTTAAGAACAGAAAAGAATGAACTTTTAAGAAAAAAAGGGTAAAGGCGAGTGGTGGGGTGGGTAAACCCACAGCTAATGGAGACGGGGCGCACTGTATTGGGGAGGGACACGCTTGTGGCCCTGGCTTGAGGCAAAGGCATTTCATGTAACCAAAATGTTTTACCCCCGTAATATCCTGAGTAAATAAATAAATAAAGGCATATGAGTCATTTTATATACCACCATTCTTTGACTAGTCACCAACTTCAGATTCCTGCACTTTAATTCGTCCCTGTACCTAATTCAATAGCACAATTACCCACACATTAGTAGCACAACATTATAAAAAAGGCTGCTTAATAAACTGCTTTGTAATGCCATGAGTCTTTGGGGATGTTTAAGTAAATATTTATCCCGACTGGGCAGGTATACAAAGAAATGTTACCATGTCAGTAGGAGTGACTGGACTAGGAGAGGACAAACTGGGAGGAGCTCGGAACTGAGTAAAAAACGTATTCATTGATTTGGGCCAGATTCTAGACTACAGGACTAAATGCAGGTAATAGTGTCTAAAAAACTATAAAATGCAGGTACAGGTTGAGAGGGGGTGTTGCAGAACTCCAAATTCAGGCTCGTGTACCTGATGAGCAGCTAAAGTCAAAGATTGTAAGACCAGGGCTTGGAGATCAAGAAAGGTTTATTCAATTTGGCCAGAGCAAGAAGACAGGAGAGCAACTGTCTCAGACCTGTCTTGTCACAGAGATGAGGCAGCGACCGACGTTTGTGGGATTGGGGTAAGGCGGGGGAACGTCTGCGTTGCTTTTAGTCTCGGATAATACCTTGAGTAAACTAGACCTCCGGGTGTCAGCTAGTCACAACTGTTTCAGGGGCATGCATTCCTTCTGCAAAACTAGCTCATGACGCCGGAGTTATCTCCTCCTGCTTGACAAAGAAACAGTGCATCACCATTTAATAACTGCCGGGAGAACAAGGGGTGCCGCGCAGGAAGCGAGCAGTTACCGCGTGCCAGCGACAAAGGTCCAGTCCAAATTGCCAGGGTACTAAAATCTCCGGCTGCAGGAGCACGGACAGCAGTGTGCTCTCACATCACAATAGGCACTCAAATGTCTCCGTGTAATCTCTCTCTGGTATTATAACACATAAGACTTTGGAGTTGGAATCATTGTCTAAATCTGGGCTCTGCCATTTGCCAAATTTTTGAGCTTGGGTACATGACTTTCCTTGACAGGATTTAGTTTTCTCATCTGTAACACAGGAATAACATTTGCCTAATAGAGTTGATTCAGGGAAATTGCGAGATTCAACAAAACAATATATTTAAAGGGCTAACTCAGAATTATCACTCAGTAACATTAACTTTTATTATTTTTGTGGGGGGTGGAGGTGTGTGGTATGGAATGTCATGGACGCGGTTACAAAATCAATATTGTACATACATTCAGTGCTATATTGAAATAGAACACGTTTTCATTTGCTCTGTGACAGTATGAAATTTGATATTTCACGGCTTCTAGTATGGCCGGGGAGTTGCTAGGCGGCCCAGTCCTCATACAGATGACACCTATAAAGCATGACAAAATTATTTTAAAACAGCTAACTAAAGTCTCCGGAGACAAAAAGAAAAAGCAGCAGACATTGGTGGGAAATCGACACTTGGAGGAAGGGAACAGCACTGAGAGAATTTCCTGTTTTATGACCTGTACCTTAGGGCAGGCTCTAGACTCCGTCTCGTGCAGAGGCTACAACATTGGGAGAAAACTCACAGTCATACGGATTTGAGAAACCAGAAAGCAGAGTTGAGGGCAAATGCAGCCACTAAAAAGTGAGAAAGGAAATTTTAGAAAGGAGAGAGTCAGAGAAAGGAAGCCCGGAACCTGTGAAGGAATTATTTTCAAATCTCCAGCTAATCTTGAAACATACATGCTTAGGACAAATTCCAAGCATCCCAAGTAAGGTCAACAAAACAAACAAAAAACAGGAACAAAATTTAAATTGTTGCCCACCTAGAGGAAGATGTATTTTATAGTTTGAGTCCAACCAAGGTAAGAGCCTGCTACCACAAAGAAACCAAAAAGAAAAAAACAAAAAAACCTTATTCAGATTAAACAGAATCCAAAGTCTCTAGAACATTTCTTCCAAAGTGTTGAGTAGAATTGAAAGTCTCTATAACGTCACTCACAATATCCAGGAAATAATCCAAAATTAATTAACATATAAAGAAACAGGAAAATAAAACCTATTTTAAAGGGAATAAAAGCCCAAAACAATAGAGAACAACTCCATGATGACCCAAAAGTGAAAACTAAAACATAAGGACTTAAGAAAAAGTGACTATAACTATGTCCAAGGAAAGGAAATTATGTTTATAGTGAATGAAAAAATAGGAAATATTAGTAAAGAAATAGAAATGCTAAAAAGAATCAATTTCTAGTATGAAAAAATATAATTTGAAATAAAAATTTCAATGGATGGCTTAGCAGAATAATGGAGATTATACAAGAAAATAATCAGTGAACTTAAAGATTAATTAATAGAAATTCTCGAATCTAGAATAAAGAGAAACTATATTGAAAATAAAACAATGGCACCTCGAACTGTGGGACAATATTAAGATGTTTAACATGTATGTATGTGTAGTCTCAGGGACTAAAAAGGAGAAAGTAAAAAAAGTAAAAAATATATTAGGAAAATAATGACTGCAAACCTCCCAAATTTGATGAAAGATACAAATTTCAGATTCAAAAAGTTCAGTGAAGCCGCAGCAAGAACAATACAAAGAAAATCACAGTTAGGCACATCACAATCAAATTTCATAAAAATAGTGATAAAGAAAAAATCCTGACAGTAGTCAGACTCAAATGCCACATTACACACAAGAGAACAGAGCTGGACGATGAGATGACAGACGATGCATACCTGGGCGACGACTCCCAAATCTAGCTGTGCATCAGGATTACCTGGTGGCAGTTGTGGCAAGTGCAGATTTCTAGAACCCAGCCCAGGAAATTTTGATGTAGTGAGTCTATAGTAGGGCTCAAATTTCTGTACCTCTGTAACATACTCCTGGAATTGTTCTCTGTAGCTTTTCTTGGGATCAGCTTTGGAATCCCCAGTCCCAGGATACAATGAAATTTTTCATGATTCCTTTTTTTAAATTTTAAATCTAGTAACAGTATCACCAAACACTCAATTGGTCAGATGGAAGAAAATGGAATCATTTATGACTCCTTCTCTCATACCCCATATTGGCATATCTTGTCAGCTCCATTTGGGCAATGTATCCCAAATCTTATCTCTATAATTTCCCCACTAACGCTAGTCTCAGTCAACATGTCACTTGAACAACTTTTATAGTCTAAGAATCACTGCAATTACAATCTAATCAAAGTGATCTTCTACGCCCCTCAGTCCCTCTGTATCCTGTTCTCCAGAAAGAAATCGGTGTTGTCTCTGCTTACCTCATCTGAAGTAGTACATCAGTACTCTCTTTTCTTACACTTACGGTGTGACTTGGTTTTGCTCTAGAGCACTTAGCACAAATTATTATTATGTAATTATTAAGCATTTATTATTTGTCTCTCCAACAATCGAGTCTGGTTTTTTGGGGTTTTTTGTTTGTTTTTTGTTTACTATGCTATACTCAGCACTCAGGGCATTGTTTCACACATACGACCTGATCCATAAATAACTACTGAATGAATGAATATCTAAATGAAAGGAATATGGTTAGAAAATATGTGTTCTCAATATATACATTTACATATACACACACAATTATATCTATATGTGCGCACACACACTCTCTCAAATCCCTGATATAAATCATCAGAAATTTTATATGCTTAAAAGAAATACTCTAGGGAACTTTCACAGTTGGCTATTTCCCCGCATGCGGCATTGTGCTTAATCTTTGTTAGGACTGCCTGTGATCTTACTTTTGTTACTATCAGATGGACCACGCCTAAAATTAAAACACTTATAAATTCCAGTAACTTGTAGAATAAAAACAAGAAGTTACAATTATATCTTCAAGGATCTTCCTGAAATATACTTTCTCAGACATATTACATTTACTGTGTATGCTTAGTTACTGTCAATTATTTCCTTGGTGATGGTTGTTCAGAAATTAGCTTTAATATTACTGCTGCTTCCCTCATATCGGTAATATGATTTGGGCCATTAGCAAAATCATAATTGTGGTGTTATTTACTTGTTCATTCAGCTATTCTTTATTGCATGCCATGACACTGTGCTAAAACAATGGAAATACAATGTTAATCATATAAGACATAGTTTCAGATTTCTCAGTTTCTGGTCTCAAACAGGGTATGCAGTCACAAAGACAATAATTCTGATAAAAGCGTTTATGATAGCTAGTGGAGCATGAATCATCAGGGATCCAATTCAGTCTAGGAGATCAGGGGAGGCTTCTCTGACAATGTGGTATCTAAGCTGAGATCTGAAGAACCAGTGAAATCGAGCTAGGGAAGGGATGGGAGAAGCAGGGGAGGGAAAACGGTGATAAATTCTGGGCATTGGAGAAAATATCAGAGGCAAAGTTGTTTGAATAAACTAAAAGGTAGGGGACATAGAAACATGAGTCTGCAGAATACACCAAGACCAAACCATGTAGGGCCATGTAAATCATGTTAATGAGTGTTTTGTGCTAAGTAAATGTATTGAGTGATTTTATTCAGAAGGAAAACATAATTAAATCTACATTTTTAAATGATTACTTTCTGTGCATTAATTTCTTCTAATGCAATAGGGGTAACATCCCTTGTAGCTTTCAATTCTGTGATACATGAGTCAGGAGTCCTGACTGCAGATTTGTTCAGCAATCTATACATTTGAGTAATTATGATTCCAAAGGACCATTGACTTAGGTGACGAAATCAATTATCTGAGATGCCAAAGAACGCCTATGGAGAACTGAGTCTTTCTGAAAAAAAAAAAGAAAAAAAAAATCAGCTTATGAATGAGTGATGGCCAAACAGTGCACCTATCCAAAAAAAATTTGTACACTTTATCCCACCTCGTGCTCGTATTTTAGCCACGCATACAGAACATAGATTTTTTTTATTTTTTTTAATTCAGCATATTACAAGGGTACAAATGTTTAGGTTATGTATATTGCCTTTGACCCGCTCAAGTCAGAGCTTCAAACGTGTCCATCCCCCAGACGGTGCGCACTGTGTCCATTAGGTGGGAATATGCCCAACCCCTCCTCCCCCCTCCCATTAAGTGTTGGTCAGTTAATACCAATGTGATGGTGAGTACATGTGGTGCTTGTTTTTCCATTCTTGTGATACTTCACTTAGTGAAATGGGCTCCAGCTCTAACCAGGATAATACAGGAGGTGCTAGATCACCATTGTTTTTGTGCCTGAGTAGAACTCCATGGTATACATATACCACATTTTATTAATCCACTCATGTATTGATGGGCACTTGGGTCATTTCCACATCTTTGCAATTGTGAATTGTGCTGCTATAAA
>NW_012154951.1:6289238-6290202 GCF_000956105.1 Propithecus coquereli | reverse complement strand
CCCAGGCATTGTGAGGTTAAAGCAAGATTTCCACCCCAGCATTCTTACTTGAGAACCCATGCTCTAGTGCCTCCAATAACACTAGATACATTTACTTGCATGCACACCTCTGTTCCCCCGTGCCCTGTCAAGTTATGTTTGTGGGGTGAAGCAGCCAGGAGTGCAAAGGCCTCTAAAAACATAGGATCCACCTGGTCTTGCATGAATATAAACAAGCCACTGTCTTTACTGCTTCTGTAACAATGGTTTATTAACAAAATATAGCATATTTTTGGGCTGACTTGTATGTTATATTCCCAATAATAAGCTGATTTACAAACAATAAAAGACAAACTCTCTTTTCCAAAAAATTCAGAATTTTGCCAGCTTGAATCATTTTCTTTCTGGCTGGAAACTTCCATTATTCCTCCAGGTGCAGAAGCAATCTTTATTAGCTCAGGTTTTCCTGCAGGTGACAGGGTAGCATGCGAGTAGAAAGGTGGTAGGGAGAAAAAGGAATGCTCATTAAGAGAGAATTCAATTCACATTCCTCACATATGTGCTTTCATGTCCACACACTGAGAACTTTTAAAGTTGGAACAAGGATAGTTTGCTGCTTTATTTCTGTTTGCCTTCACGTCTTTCTCCTTTTCTGAAGAAACAGAAAGCAGTAAGCACAGTAAAGGTTCCAACTGCAGCTGTAAAATTGCCCATTTACATAACCTGGTGGTCTTGGGTGTTGGGGAAATGCTTCTTTCCTGATCGTTCAAATGACCAAACATTTTCGTAATATTCATAGCATCTCTTTATCCCTTTTCTTTCCCAGACAAAAATCCCTGAACTTATTGGGGATTTGGATGCAAAAATTTGATCAACATCTCCAACAATTCAATAACATTAGAAATTAATGATAAATATTGATAATTAGGAGCATCGCACACTTGAAAAATATATATATGTCATGCTTTTAAATAATTTATTGGCT
>NW_012154951.1:6284310-6287673 GCF_000956105.1 Propithecus coquereli | reverse complement strand
TCTTCTTATGCTATAGTAACAAATTATACAGTTACATAATTGCAGTTAAAACAATGTCCGACATACTTCAATCATTTAATAAAGACAAAGAAAACCAGTGTATAAAATATCAAAACCAGGGTTTAAATCCAGGTCTTCCAGCCCTGGGCTACTACTTTCCTCAGCCTATAGCTAAAGATCTCACTTTCGCATATTTTTTTCTGACCCTATGCAAAAAATAGAAGTATCCTGCTTTTGAAGAAGTATCAGGGAATCAGGACCCCAGACATGTTGGGAAGGACAAACCAAAATGTCACCCCGCCACAAGTATTTCTGTCTTCATTGCCCGTTAGTGGCTGTTTACCTATGCCCCATACACACAGTGGGAATTAATACCAATTTCCTTGGTAGAAAGTTACTCAGAGCCCTGTGCTACACCCACAAAATACCACCCAACTTTCATCATGACTCAAATCAATTCTATTTTCTTCTACTTTGTTTAAACCATATTACATGAATTTGAGCCTTTATTTTGAAAAAAAAAAAGAGGTAAAACAAAGTTCTCACAAACAAAACTCTTTGGCGTTCAAGTGCTGGAAAATACTACACCGTTGGCCTTTTCATGTTCAGTTCCTGTGGCAACAAATGCAGCATAAGGGCTCTCCAAATCCCTCGGTCCTGCTGCTCTCAGAGTTTGATTTGCTATTTCAAAGCTCTTAAGAAAGCAAAGGATTCTATGTGTTTCAATTAACAAAGTGGCATCTCCTATCTGATATAAAACACAAAGGAATTTTTGGCCCTGGAAGTAGTGGTTTTCCTATCATTAAAGCATTTAAACAGATGCCAGTCACTCCACAAGAAGGGAGAAAGCCTAGTTGCCTCCAGCACGCTTACCCATGTCTTCTGTCAAATGCTTTCTCCGCATTTCCCCTACAGGTTTCTAACAGACGTATTCATATTCTTGTACTACTCTGGATCTCTGGATGTGGACTAATGGTCTAGCAAGGGGCAAATAAGTCAAAAGGCATTATTGGGGACTTTTCTTGATACTTTTCAAACAGAATCTGAGAGAGACACTAGGGTTTAGAGTTGAAAATTTTGATCTGTGTTCACAACATGAGTTTCTCCTCTCATGAGTTGGAAGTAACCAGAGAGGTTACTGAACATCTCAATCTCTCTTCTTCCCTTTGTAAAAGGAAAGAATATGAAAGTAACAATTAGCTCATAGGATTGTCATGAGACTTAAATGAGTAACTACATGTAAAGGCTTCCTACAGTTTTTGACAGAGAGTAAGCTCTCAGTTAAAATTAGATATCAATCAACTCCTCATTAATCATGGATTTGTAGAAAGTAGATCTGGGTGGTGGAGAGGGGAGGTTTCTGGGCCTCCAAGTCTGTTTCTAATTTTCCATGAAACCAGATAAATTTATACTCTTCAAATAAATTCTCCCTTTTGCCTGGAAAACGAAAACAAAAAATACTGGATTTCTATCATTTTCCGTGAAACCATATGATTTGATAATGAACCTTGAATAAAACCAAATAGGTAGCAACTCTGGAATTTCACACTTTGGTGGTTCTGTATCTAACTCGCATTGACCCATAGAATATGCCCTTTCTCCTGGTTTTTGCAATAAATATTGTCCTGCAATAACTCTATCGAAGTTATTATAATGTAGCAGTAAGCTTTGGGCATGTAAATCACTATAGCAGGAAAGAAGAATCAGCCCTTTCTTTCCAGATGAAATGGATAAGATTATGAGAAGAAACAAGTGTTAAGACATGGTAGAAAGATTGATTAAAAGGAGAGATGTACATTTTAAAACACGATTTCTTGCCAAAGTTATGAATAGAGTCATATGACATTAAATTCAAAATTTTTAACTGAGAGACAAAAATACAGCAGATATCAGCTATCTTTGAGAGTATAAGAGAGTTCCTCCTGGAGAAATCTTCAAAGCTGCTATTTGAGAACTGGTTGTAGGTTTTTTGGATCTATTATCTCCCACTGAAGGTATAAAAAAGGTACAAAAGGAATTTGTGAGGAGGATTCTTTTGTAGAGAACCAGTGGAATGCTAAGTCTCTCTACTGTCTCTTTCTCTCTTTCTCTCTCTCTCTCTAACATACACACACATACACACACATCCCTGAAACCCTAAATCTGAGGAGGCATGGGGGGCTCACCCTCCTTTAAGTTCAACCTCTCAAACCAAAGATTGAGAAGTTTCAACGGGACCACTCATAGAATTTAAAATGTGCAACCTTGAGTTTGATGTCTGATTCACTTGTGGGAGGTCTAGAAGGCAAGAGAAACAGTCCAGTGGGCTGCTTAGTGATGAAGTGACTCAGGATGATAATCCTGCACTCCCCAAGTTCATCAAAGCAAAAGATGTCTGGCATTTCCCAGAGACAAGAAATGAGCCATGTAGCAAACAGAGCCAGTGTCCAGACTTGTCTTCAAGAGGACTGAGTGAAGGTCAAGGGAACTCCAGTGGAGACAGGTCTGTGTGAACTGGACTTCTAAAAAGTAGTCAGCATCCAGAGAAAAACACACTGTCCTCATCCAAAGGCTCGGGAGGGAAGCCTCCAAACAACTCACAGAGAAGTCACTGTTCAATATCTGCCAGGCCCAAAATGCGCAAAGCCATTTCATGAGATTTTGAAATCAGCAAAAGCATCTGGCATCTTGCTCTTCTCTGTCTTATACTCCAGCCCCCACTCAGAGTGAGGCAGGAAAGAAAAGAGAAAAAGTAAGCCAGCCAACGACATTCCCTTCTACAAAGACAGGTGCCCTGCTCGTGCTTCAAAAGCCAGCATGGATATATTTCACAAAGCACCATGAAAACAACGACCTTCCAGAAAGAGCACAGCTGCTTTTAAAATATGGGAAAGAGATTCATAGGAAAAACATAACCCACAAAAATAAAACTAATTTTAAAACAGTTTTAAACTTTCATTTTTTCTATTTAGATGTTGTAAATCAAGTTACATCCTAAAGACAATAGGGAAGTCTTTGGTCATAACTTCAGTCTGTAAAAATATCTTAGAACATAGGGAGCACTCAGCTCCATTGCCCCTTTGCAGCAATAATCATAGGGGCAATGGTGTGAGCATTATATGGCAATCCTAGATTATGCCCCCATCCCAAAAGAAGTTAAATAATTTAAATGCTAGTGAGCAGCAACACAATCAAGTACTCAAATTAAATAATTTCTATTTAGCTCACTGATAAAAATGGGGCTTTTCCTTACAACAGGTAACAGGGCAAATAACTCAGAAAAAGGAAAAAAACTCTTAAGAGAATCGATTCTAGATGGAGTGCAAATATGACAGTGAGGTTGATGGCCAAGGAAGAGTAGCTCCCACAAGGGTAGAGGAACAG
>NW_012154951.1:6274961-6284260 GCF_000956105.1 Propithecus coquereli | reverse complement strand
AAAACTCTTAAGAGAATCGATTCTAGATGGAGTGCAAATATGACAGTGAGGTTGATGGCCAAGGAAGAGTAGCTCCCACAAGGGTAGAGGAACAGAAATTGGGGAGGGAAAAGTGTGCCCAGGGTTGGGGCAAACTAGACTTCTGTGCCACCATGTCATAAATTGTTGTCATTGGAAAGGGACTAACCATTTCACTTTACAGCTAAAGAGACTAGAGCCCAGGAAGATAAATTAATTTACTCACAGTCAAATAATATGTGGCAAAACTGGGCCTCAAATCTGGGTCTTTGGATTGTAAATATTGAGGCCATTCCTTTCCTTCCTCTGAGCTTGCCTGCTGAGGAAGCTGTCAGTGTGGTATTCTTAGCGAGCATCAGCAATGGGTCCTTAGAGAAGAATAAACCATGGGGGAAGCGTCCCAAAGGCCAAGGGAGCAGAAAGATCAATAGTCATGAATAAATAGCCACAGAATGTTTCCACTGAGAAAGATTCCATGTCTATTGGTCTTAAATTTCAGAAGTATGGGAATAAGGCAATAGGAATAAAGGAATGTAACACCTTCACACAAGTTCAAGAAGCCTTCATTAAGGCATCGGGGAATTGAAGTTGAGAAAAAGCCTATTAAAAGCTTTGAGCTACTTTGAAAGAAGAAATGCTCTACATATAAGGAATTACTATAATTTCTGTTTTGGTTTTTTTTTTTTTTATTTTTCCTGTAGAATCTAGGACCTGTGGTTTATTAGCTTGATTTTCATTGTGAGAATGAAATTAGCATGTTTCCTCCCTCCTGAGGAGTTTGGTATATGGGGAAAGACATCCTAATCCTTCTTTACTCACTTTGGGTGGCTCTCCATGCCTACTCATTGTGCTTCAAGAGATTATTAAGCTCCACTGTGTTCCGCAGTGATAATGGAAATAAGAGGTGAGAATTTGATGGATAGGACAACAGAGCAAGACTTCACACCCAGGATTTCACGCTGAGGAGTTAGGAGGCAAAAGACCTCCTGACTGAGGCAAGAGGATTTCAAGAGGTGCTCTCCTCTCCGGCAGGGCATCAGCAGGAAACTCATCCTCTGGCTCAGCTTGTCTCCCTGAGATTAACAGAGAAATAGGGATGGGAATTCTCTCTGACAGAAGCATGTCACTTGTATAACTGGCTGAGGCTGAGATTTTTAAGAGGGCCTCTTTATACAACCTTTAAAAGAAACACAATCCGAAAGCTAGGACTGGTTCTGCTGGGTTAATATTAATACTATTGGAACATCAGGGGGAAAAGATAAATTGCACTTGGTAGAAAAATACAAGTGAAATGGCTTGATTGCTTACTGTGGCAGACTGCTGCTGCTCTGCCTAACGTGGCTGGCATAGCGTCAGGAAAGATTTTAAACCACCAATAAATTCAGGGAATCACCTATGGGATCGCAACCTGACATGGATTATGTCAGCCCTTCTCAGAGAGAGAATGGCACTCTTAGATTCAAAGAAATTGCAATGCAATCAATAAAATAATAATATTCCACTAAACTGTGTGACGTGGGGTTCGCCCTCCAACATCTCAAGGCTACAAGCTCTTTCGCAGGATAACAGTTACGAGCATCAGGGTGAAATGTCACAGTCCAAGGTTTAAAACAGATCAGGCAAGAGACAAAAGTCATGCTTGTCCTGTGCGTATTTCTGCATGAGTATACACAGAAAAGGAAACACAGATATATCTTACATTTAAGTAGCTAAGAATCATCATTAAATAAGTACCTTCCGTGTGGCATATGACTGTCCCGGATGTCAGATATGAGGCATGAGCACCAGGCTTCCAGCTCTCGAGACATGATCAGGACCCAATTTCTGCTAAGCCCCAATTTCCTCTAGAGACTCACTGTGTACGCCGTCATCACTAATGAAGCTGGCTTGACATAACAGGTAGAATCTATTTGCCCTGCTGCTGTTAATCATGTAAACTACAGGAAATAATTTTGAACTATCTTTCAAAGCAGAAAAGACATGAAACCATTTAAGGCAATTGTAATACTGAAATTAGCACTGGACTAGAAGCCCAGCAGTTTAAGTCCTACTTCTGTCTATAAGGTCTTGGGGCAAATAGGCCTCTCTTTGGTCATCTCTAAAATGAAGAACTTACTCATGCTTGCTGTACCTATTTCACTGTATTTTTAGGAAGATTCTAAAATCCCTATGCCAGCTAGATTGCATGGTAGGCCAGCAGTTTTGTTAGGGTATTCCGGAATTGTAATAGAACGTGGGGTAATAAGGTCTGATCAGGGCCAGAAAAATGTGAACAGAAAAGAGCCTTATAGTCAAGTGATTTTTTTAAAAAATCTTTACTTTTAATTGTGAAATAATTAAAACATATGGAAAAATATAGAAAAAAAATCTGTATTGTCTACTTGAAATTTGATGAGAGATTTTAAGTGTCCTTACCACACATGCCCACACACACAAATTGATGCATTAATTAAATTAATTGTGGTAATCATTACACAATGTATGTGTATATCAAATCATCACGTTGTACATCCTGAATATATACATTTTTTTTTGTGAATTGTATCTCAATAAAGCTGGGGAAAAAAGAAAACATTTATAGGTGAGACACTAAAACAAGGTCAAAAGATAAAAAAAAGAAGGAAAGTAAGAAGGAATCAAGGTGAAACATTCTTAGTACAAACTTCGTCAGTTAATATTAGGTTATTAAGTATGAAATGTCTGATTTCCTACAAGTCTGATAGTTGATATCTTTGACATTTCATTTTGACACTTCTTGTTTTACTTTTATTGTGAGGGTACATCAGTCTTTCAAAAGCACATTTTGGCTTCTGATTATCTTTCAAAAAAATTTTTAGAGCAATTCTTGTGAAACCATGGATAAGTAAAAAAGTCACGCTATTTTTGAATATGAGTTCTGTCATGGAACCATTGCAATGCAGACAGCTCAAAATATCAACAAAGTGTTTGAAAAGGACATGGCTAATGAACACACAGTACGTCAGAGGCTTGAGAAGTTCCATTCTGGTGATTTTAATCTTGAAAATGAGCCATTTGGGTGTCCTGAGACCAAAGTGAATAATGATGAGCCGAAAGCTGTAGTGGAAGCGAATCCATCTCAACCTATGAGTGAATTAGCAGCAAGGTTTGACGTTACTATTCCAACAATATTGGACCATTTGAAACAAGTCAGCAAGATAAAGAAGCTGGATAGATGGTTACTGCATGAATTAAATGAGCATCAGAAGAGAAATCATTTCGAAGCTTACCTTTCTTTGCTGTCATGACATAAAGGCAAACTATTTCTATACCATATTGCTATGTGTGATGAAAAGTGGATTCTTTTTGACAATCTTGTTTGGCTTAATGGCTGGATAAAGACTAAGTGCCGAAACACAGTCCAAAAACAAATATACTTCGAGAAAAGCTAATGGTGTCTGTTTGGTGGTCCAGCACTGGTATTATCCACTATAGCTTCATGAAATCTGGTCAATCGATTACAGCGATTGGTCTACTGCAACCAGTTGGATGAAATGATGAGGATGCTTGCGATTGAGCAGGCGAGATTGGTCAGTAGAGACAGGTCAATCCTCTTGCAAGACAAAGCTGGACCACATGTCACACAAACGACGCTGCTCAAACTGCAGAAGTTGGACTTGGAAACTCTCTGACATCCACTGTCTTCACGAGACCTTGCACCAACTGACTACCAGGCTTTGGACCACTTCTTGCAAGGAAAAATACTTAATTCTTAACAAGCTGTGGAAAACGCCTTTTGCCATTTCATGGCCACTCGCTCTCCAGGCTTCTTGGCTGCTGGCATAAACAAGCTACCATTAAGATGGCAAAACCGTGTCGATGGTTTAGGTGTATACTTTGATTAATTGTACTGCTTCTTGTTTGAGATATAATAAACTACACTTTTTATGTGAAATTGGACATTTCATATTTAGTGACCTATAATTGTTCACTATATTGTTCACTTATTTGTATAAATAGTCATGTTTAGCTACTGTCCATAAACAAAAAATAAAGGTATTTCTTACCAAGGAAATTTGGCACATAAGTAAATATTACCTCTGTGTTTCAATGTTATTTTGAATTCTTTACCCTCAAGGATGACATTTACTTGTTCATTATTGTAAATAAAAATAACTGTTCCTGTGAATGAATAAAAGAATATAACCAAAGTTTTTGTCTACCAACAAAAACTATAAGTTTTGAAATTGTGCCACATTTACTTAAGAATTCACATAAAAAGGAAGAAAGAGAAAAAAGAAGAAGGAAGGGAGGATAAATGCAAAATTTTATATATATACACAAAAATTCACCCTCATTTCTTCTCCAGATATTAGCACTTTCCTTGTCTTAATATGTATTATTTCCCTGCATTTGTTCTAAATTCACTAAATACATTCTTGGATAAGAATAACTTCATATTTTTAAACTCTACCTACCATCATACTCTGCTTATCTTTTTGCAGCTTCATTTTTCAGACAATATTATATTTTTAGACTTTTCTATGCATACATGCAGGCATCAGTGCATGTAAATATTTTATTCATTTTTAAATGCTATATAGTCCTTCACTGTATGCATATAGCATTCCCCTTCTATGGGCAGTTAGGCTGCTTCCATGTTTTTTCACTGTTATTAACAGTGCCATGGTAAGCATTCTTCTACATGAAAGTCATAAAAGGCAAGCCACCCTGCAGGGTGGAAATGTCGCATAGTATTGCTGGCTAGAAAGTCCATGCCCTTCTTATTGTACCAACTAACACTTCACCACAGTGAATGTGTTCCTTTCCCCCCACATCTTTGCAAATATTTGGCTTTATCAGATTTACTAAAATTTGTCCATCTTTGAAATGGTGTCTCATTGCTTTGTTAATTTTAATTTCCCTTATTATTAGTGTGGTCAAGCATTTCCTCCATATAAGTATTAAGATTTCTGCTTCCTTCTCTAAGAATTGGATGTTTATATTCTTTGTCCATTTATGAATTAGTCTATTTTATTTTTGTAATGTGTGAGTTATTTATATATTTCAGATTATTAATCCTTTGTTGGATTTTCAGTTCCAAATTTTTTTATTGATTTCTACTTTTGTAGTATTGTGGTTAGAGAAAATATTTGATTCACTCTGGTTCTTTCATATTTACTTAGTTCTGTTTTGTGCTCTGTTACATAGTCAATTTTTGCAAAGGTCATATTTGTGCTCAGAAAGATTGTGTGTTTGCTAACATTGACTGCAATGTTCTATAAATGTTTGTTAGAGCAGGCTTTTATTGTGCTATTCAAATCACTTACAGCCTTAATAATTTGATGGCTCAATCGATTTTTATTGAGAATAATATGTTAAAATTTTCAAAAAATATTTGTTGATTATTTTTCATTGAAATTCTGTCCAGCAAAAATGTTGGACATGTGTTGGAGCTATATTGTTAGATAGCTATTGATAAAAATTTGGGTTGTTTCTAAAAGTTTTCCATTATAAATCATGCTACCATTAGTTCTTATAACTAAATCCTCAAACACACATGTATGTATGTCAGTAAGATAAAATCCAGGAAGGAACTAGATTAAAGCATATGCACATTTTTAATAATCAGATTTTACCAAGTGATATTTTCTACAGTTTAAACTGAAAAAACTGATTGGAAGAAACTGCCTTGTTAAAGCTGAATATATTTGGAGTAGTAATAATGACTATCTTTGGATAAGGACCCTAGTTAAACTTGGTGAAATCTTTAAAAAGATTTACCTGCAACTTTTCCAACTCCAGCTCTTTTTCTGCACCCTGATAAGATGACCACCTTCACTGGAGAATCCTAAAATAGACCATTTCCATTTTCAGAAAACTTTGATTTTGTTCACATATATATACACACATATACCTTTTACCTGTTCCTTTGGCATTCATGGGTGTCAGCATAATATACCTGTATAAAAAGACTAAAAAAGACTAATATACCTGTCTGCTATCTCACAGGTCAGAGTACACTTCTTAAATGAGAGCATTAGTGATAAACAGCACCTCTTTTGCCAGTCACTGTGAAAAACACATAACAAAAAAGGATCCTGGAGTCTTTGAAGAATATCCTAGATAAATTTTTGCAAGTTCCAATTTTCACCTTCTTAAGAAATATTACCATGTTCTCTCTGAATCTCCAATTTAAGTTGCTACCAGTACGTTCAAGCAAAGATTTTATCTACTTGCGGCCAAAGGTTAAAATGCAGGCATCCAAAATGTGCAAAATGACTGTTTTTCTTCTGTGGACTTGCAGCTGAATTTTTCTTTTTAAGACAGGATGCAAAGGTGTCTAGAAAATATCACTGGTGTATTAGTACATGGTGCTCACCTTTAAGGAAAATGGTCTCTTCTGAGGGAGGCTTCCATGGGTTGAAGAGAAAAGGCAGGAAGTAGAACTAACAGCATCAGAATTCTTTGTCAGGATTTAAAACCTATGTGCCCTCAAGCAATTTATTTAATTTCTCTGTGCTTTGGTTTCCTCCTCTGTAAAACTGAGGTAATATCTTCTCTCCAAGGTCAGAATGTAATATAAAGCACCTTGAAGAATGCCTGGGTCATAGAAAGGCTGAGTGAATTTTGTTTTGTTGGTATTGATAGTGGAGTCAGCAAAACTAGTGGTGGCAGTAGGATGTGATTGTGATCCAGTTTCTCATTCCATTGGTTTTGTTAATTTTTTTATTGACATGTAATAGATGTACATATTTTGGAGTTACATGTGATATTTTGATATATTCACATAATGTGTAAAGATCAAATCAGGATATTTGGGATGTCCATCACCTTAAACATTTGTCTTTTATTATGCTAAGAATATTTGAATTATTCTCTTCTAGCTATTTTGAAATATATAATGGATTATTGTTAACTATAGTCACTCTACTGATTTGTTGAACACTAGGTCTTATTTATTTTATCTAACTAATAGAAGAAATAATCCCTTATTAATCCCATTGACTTCTCTTCATGTTCTCCTTCCCCCTACTCTTCTGGCCTCTTGTAAGCACCAATCTACTCCTTCTTTATGAGATCAACTTTTTTAGCTTTCATTTATGAGTGACAACATATAATATTGGTCTTTCTGTGCTTGACTTCTTTCACTTAACGTGATGACCTTCAGTTCCATCCATGGCGCTGCAAGTGACAGGATTTTATTCTTTTTTTTTTTTTCATTTCAGCATATTACGGGGGTCTACATTACATATATTGCCTTTGCCCCACCCGAGTCAGAGCTTCAAGTGTGTCCATCCCCCAGACGGTGTGCACAGCACCCATTAGGTGTGAATATACCCTTCCCCTCCTCTCCCCTCCCACCTGCCTGACATCCGATGAATGTTACTACTAAACGTGTACATTTGATCAGTGAATACCAATTTGATGGTGAGTACATGTGGTGCTTGTTTTTCCATTCTTGGGATACTTCACTTAGTGGAATGGGTTCCATCTCTATCCAGGATAATACAGGAGGTGCTAGATCACCATTGTTTTTTGTGGCTGAGTAGAGCTCCATGGTATACATATACTACATTTTATTAATCCACTCATGTATTGATGGGCACTTGGGTCATTTCCACATCTTTGCAATTGTGAATTGTGCTGCTATAAACATTCGAGTGCAGATGTCTTTTTTATAGAATGCCCTTTGTTCTTTTGGGTGATGCCCAGTAATGGGATTGCTGGATCAAATGGGAGCTCTAGTTTTAGCTCTTTGAAGTATCTATTACTTTCCACAGAGGTTGTACTAGTTTGCAGTCCCACCAGCAGTGTATGAGTATTCCTATCTCTCCGCATCCATGCGCACATTTATTGTTTTGGGACTTTTTGATAAAGGCCATTCTCACTGGAGTTAAGTGATATCTCATTGTTGTTTTGATTTGCGTTTCCCTGATGAATAGAGATCTTGAGCATTTTTTTCATATGTGTGTTGGCCATTAGTCTGTCTTCTTTTGAAAAGTTTCTGTTCATGTCCTTTGCCCACTTTTTGACAGGGTTGTTTGATTTTTTCTTGCTGATTTTCCTGAGTTCCAAATAGATTCTAGTTATCAGCCCTTCGTTGGATGTATAACATGTGAATATTTTCTCCCATTCTGTAGGTTGTCTGTTTGCTCTCGTGATAATTTCCTTGCAGAAGCTTTTTAATTGATCAGATCCCATTTATTTATTTTTATTGTTTCCTCCCAAGCTTCTCTGCATTTCTAAATTATTTTCTTCAAAGCTCAGCTCTAAGCCATGTATTCCTGAAAGTCTCCAGGATTCATGATAGTTCTTTGTAACTTCTTTTTTTTTCAAAATAAAATGTCTGTTTCATACTCACTACCGGGAATTTATTAAACAGAGGTAAATTACAGAGCCACAGGCTCTTTATTCTCTCATGGAGATGACAATCTAAAAATCCTGAGAATATGTATCTTCTTTTGTCAACCTGGAACTCCTGTGCTCCATCCTGATTCCGACTGACCCATATTCTTATCTTTTAAGAATCGTTTTATGAATAAACTGTTTTACAAAACTTTTCTTGATGACTTATTCCTCCGCTCCTGTTCTGAGTTAGGTGCTAACTAACTGAATTAGATGCTAACTATGATGGTCAGTTTCATGAGTCAATTTGGCTTATCTACAGTTCCCTGTTACTCAATCAAACACTATTCTAGGTGTTGCCGTGAAGGTATTTTGCAGATATAATTAAAGTCCACAGACCTTATGTAAAGAAGATTATCCCAGATGATCTGGTGGGCCTAAGTTAATCAGTTGAAAGGCAGGAAGAGCAGAACTGGAGCTTCCCTGATGAAGAAAAAATTCATGTTTTGTTCCCTGATGAACAAATTCATGAACAGCAGCTCTAACCCATGCCTGAGACTTCCTTCTAGCCCTTCGTGATGTCCTGCCTTATGGATTTCAGATTTGTCTAGCCAGGCCCCACATTTGCACAAGCCAATTTCTTACAGTAAATAAATAAATAAAAATGCACATATACACACGTACAACAAGGAACCAATGAATACATTAATGAATATATCAATCAATCAATATTCTGTTTCTCTAGTGGAACCCTGATACAGGTGCCTCCAGGTTAAGTTATTTCTAACACGGTATTTGTTACTCTCTAATTATAATTGTCTCTGTTATAATTAGCTTTGGATACCTAATAGATAAACTCTCCTTTATAAGAGAACATTTTCCACATAGTAAACATTCAATATGGGTTTGCCTAATTTAATTAATTATTACAAGTAAATATCCTCTAATAATTAAGCCTACAGGTATTAGAGTGA
>NW_012154951.1:6271183-6273771 GCF_000956105.1 Propithecus coquereli | reverse complement strand
TTCCAAGAACTGTTAGCTACACTCCCTTTCTTTCAAGAGCCATTGTATTATGTAAGGAGAATGTACTGACCCAAATGCTTACTCCCCAACCAAGTTCAATAGGCTGATATATCAAGCCGAATAGCCAAACAATGAATGGAGAAGGATTGTGGCAACCTTCTACATTCATGTTGTAAAATGTGTTGGTCACCGAGTCCTTTTCATTTCAGCAACACTTTCCGTGGTGATGAAGGAAAGCAAAGTTTACTTTTAGCTTTTCTTCCATCAATATCAGTGTCTACTCATGTGGTCCATATACTGAATATGGGAGAATCCATCTAAAATATTATTAGGAAGCAAATTTTAAAATGATAATAAAAATCTTCAAATTTGAAATTTTACTTACTTTCTAATATCCTAAAGGAAGATTTTTTGATAAAGTTAATCTGCACAAATAAGCAAATTCCTGAAACAAATACAGATATAGATGTAGAACTACCGCAGGTTAATTAGGCTAAGACTAGAGATAGAACGTTATTCTCCCAGAAGGTAGGATGAGACCCCATTCACTCAGCCAGCATCATCTACTCTGTATTCACTACTGAGATTTTGGACCAGGGTGTTTGCATGTCTTTCCTGAGAAATACTGCTGGTTTCTCTGAAATGTGAAACCTGATTGCCTTAGTCTGTTTTTTTCACTTTAACAGAATACTGAAAACTGGGTAATTTATAATGAACAGAAATTTATTGGCCCAAGGTTCTGGAAGCTGGGAAGTTCAAGATCAAGGAGCTCAACATCTCGAGGACTTTTTTGCTGCATCATACCACAGCAGAAGTTAGAAGGGCAAGAGATCAAGAGTGTGCACACTCACCTTTGTATAATGACACCAGTCTCAGCCATGACGTTGGAACCTTTATGGCCTCATCGTCTCTTAAATATCCCACCTCTTAATACTGTTACAATGGTGATTAAATTTCAACATGAGTTTTGAAGGGGATAAACATTCAAATCATAGCACTGACTATGCAAAGTTTCTTTAATATTCTGTTTTATTAACCTAAACTACTTTGTGCCTGACTTTTCTATCAATCTCTTTCTATTTTTGCAATTTGAAAATACAAGTTCTTGGCACCAACAGAGGTATCTGAAAGCAAAACACCTCACTAGTATATCAGAACTGGATTATGGTATTCTCCCAAAAATTTAAGTCATTTTTCCACTGCCTTTTATTTTCAATGTTGGTTATGAGAAGTCAACATCATTCTTATCCTCAACCCTTCATATTTGTCCTTCCATCTGAGAGCTTGTATCTTCAATGTTGAGAGTCTAAAAATTTCAATGGTTTGATTGGTTGTGGGTCTTATTTATCCATTGTGCCAGTCACTTACTGGACCCTTCTAATCTTGACTCATACATCTTGCTTGTATAAATGATCTGAGTTTCTGCTCCATTCCCTCATCCCTCCTCCGGGTGGCTATCTCCTTTCCTACAATGTCCCTTTTTTCACAGAAGTTGGGGAGGGTCCTCAGCAAAACCTACCAGAGATGTGTTTCCATCTGGGCACTGCCAGTGCCCCTCAGATAGTGACCCACTCCCCAGTACAGTAGGACTTGGGCTTTTATCCAGAATTCACTATTTCCTCTGTTATGTGACATCTGCAAAATCACTTCACTGCCAAAGCTTCAAATTTCCACCTCTGTAACATGGGAATAATAAAAATAGATACAGCACAAAACTGACGTAAAGCACAGAAAAAGAATTTGGTCTTTGAACACCCCAAGACTCTGGGTTACAAGTTCTAGACATTCATCTTCCTCTCAATTCAGGAATGCCCAAAGACAAAAGAAAGGGCATTTTTAAATTGTCCCAGGTGAGATACGCGTACACACATACTCTCACCATGGTGGTTGATCATTAGAGTGAAAAGAGGGTCATATTCAGGATATATGACAGCATTGGGATCCTGGGGAACTTTGAAAGCACACCAAAGAACTTTTCAGGGTTCTCCAAAAGTTTTGAGAGTGGAATGGAAATGAATTGCCGTATTGCATATGAAAGAAGAAAAGTAGGTGGAATTTGGAAGTTGGCTGGTAACTACACAGCCTTAACAATTACACCAGCTATCTCTACAAGCAGTTTAACATGGGATTCACAGTTGAAGAGAAAGTTGGGAGTTATGGGAATGTCACCCCATAGTACCCCTTAAGTAGGCTCTCTGTAATAAATAGGGTTTCTCTGGAACCTGGTATACACACATATTATTTTAGATGTCGTGTCTACTCATTCATGTAGAATTTGCATCTGACTCATCCCTGAGTCCCATGGTCTTAGCTTGGGCTTCACTGTTTGCCTTTTACAGACTGTCCATACCAATGCCCTTTGGCAAGAGGAACTTATTGTTAGCAATTATTGATATTTGTCCTTCAAATATTGAAAGTGGTCATTTTTAATTCTCATAATCTGTTATGTTAGATGTATTTCTAAAAATTCTTTTACACTGGAATGAAATGCACTAGAGGAATGGGAGTTGTTCTTTTGCCTATCCTCTTCAACAAATATTTATTGGATATATTCTCTGAACTGGAAACTATAGAGAAAATAAAATAAT
>NW_012154951.1:6256330-6258363 GCF_000956105.1 Propithecus coquereli | reverse complement strand
ATTACTTCAAACTTTTATTTAATTTTTTTTCTACAGTATTTGTTTATAGAAAAGGTGCTATGCAAACCCAAAATCTATATACTTTCCTTTGCATTGTCAACAATGATGCATCTCATCTGCTTTGTACTATTTATGCCAAAACAGTCACGCAAAGGTTCTTACTTAACTGTAATGAGACAAACTTTGGGAAATCTATTTAAATTGCTTTTTAGCATCTAAGGAAATTACAAAGGTAAGATTACACTAATGGAAGGGAATGCAACGTTTTTCTCATTAACCAACTTAAGATTTATCCAGTCACCTGAAGTGGAAGGTGATTCTTATGGTAAGTTCTGTCGGAAATCTGGAGGTATATATTATGACTTATGATATCTGTTATAAGCCAGAAATTTTGACAAGAACTAAATGCAGTTGATAAGCAAAACATAACAACCTCAAAAGAAATGACACATTGTAGCTGTTTCTCATAATCCTTGATTTTTTCATAAACATATATTGAATGCCCAATTTTTACTTGAGGACTATAAATTTGAATAAGAAAGGCATTGCCCTGGCCTTCTTGCAGCTTCTATTGCAATATGGTAAATAGGTCAAAACATAGACCAGGGGAAAAAAAACAATTTGAAGTTATAATGAGCATAATGAAGAAGAGAAAATGCTAAGACAGAGATGACAGGGGCCAGGCAAACCTTCAGATGGTAAAGGATGATCAAGGAGGCCTCTGCACGAAAGCACAGTGTCCAGGGAAGAATCGAATCATTAGAACACCCACGCCACTTCACATGCAAATAAGTCACTAAGACCAAAGTGAGAGATCAAATGGACGTGAGCAAGATGTATTACTTAATTTGCTTATTTATCTGACTTTGAAAATGGAGAAGAGAAGACAACACCGACAGATTCCTGAAATGCTGTGAGTAAAGGGCCAAGGGGCCTCAGTCAGTAGCTGTCAACAGGAGCCCCATGAGAGGCAGGATCACCGAGAGTCCTGTAAGCCTGCTTCTTGTGCCTACTAACATTAACGTATAAAGTATAATTCATTCCTAGTGGGCAACAGAGACCCAGCCCACAGCCTGGAATAAAATATCCAGGGATCCAGAGAGAATTTTTGGCCTCTCAGGCTTTGATTTGGCTCACCTGGAGTCATGGGACATAAAGTATTCCAACTTTATCTCTCTGTCTGAAGTTTATTTTAGCCTTTGCCACTGATGCGGTTTGTTATTTTTAATGGTGTTCCATGTAAGAGTACAACATATTCCTCAAACAGACAGAGCCTTGGCTTATCCCACAAAATAATTCCACTTCTTCAGATGATTCTGAAACGTTCTCAACTAATATAAAAAGCATTTCAATATCTGGCATTCTGCATTATATTCTAAAGGGTTCATATTTACAGTGTATAGGCATTTTTCTCTAGCAGAGAAAACATCAATTTTTTTTCTTTCTCTTTTATTAAGTCCAAGGTAAAAAAGAAACATTGCTAAGGAATACTTTTTATCTCCTTCAATTCTTTGTATGTGAATATACTGAACTTCTCTCACAATTAAATAGAAAACACAGCATAAGTATTTTCTAGGAAGGCTCTGGATTCATTTCACCAAGTACACTCTGAACTTGAAAAGTTTTAGAATGTTGAGAGATATAAATTAGGACTTCTGGTGACCAGATCTTGTGCCCCTGTGATAAAAACACAACTAAAATTTTACAGAATCTTCTTAGTAAGATGACATCTTGGTGTCCAATGTCTAGCTATAACAGATAAGAACAATGCTGGATGTTTTTTTCCTGTTTCCTTCCTCAAAGGCTAAATTAGAAGAAGCATCATTAAATAGATACTGTTCTTTTAGGAGACATACATTCAGCAAAGACTTGAAATTATTCCCAGAGAATGAAAAACAAATGTCTCAGGGAAAATAAGAAGAGATACTGCAAAATGTCTTTATGAAACTTAAGCCAGCTTGTCAAATTGATTGTCTCCTGGTTGGAGATTAGATAGACAGATCGATAGATAGATCCATAATGTCTATAAATAT
>NW_012154951.1:6246467-6256280 GCF_000956105.1 Propithecus coquereli | reverse complement strand
CCAAATCTGGCCAGCCACTTGTATTTGCATGTGAAGTTTTCTTGGAACACAGACACATCCATTTGTTTACATGTTGTCTGTGGCTACTTGTGTGCTCAATGTCGAAAGTGAGTAGTTGCCACTGAGACCATATGGCTACAAAGCCACAAATACTTGCAAAACTTTGGTAACCCTTGAACTAGATATTAGTTACTAATAAGACTTCATATTTGTGGAGCACCTACTATATTCCACATACAATACTAACAACTTTATATGATTGACTGCATTTATATTTGTAAAAATACATCAAACGACTAATAAATTTTAGAGTAGTCCTTAATCCATCTTGAGATAACTAATCCAAACTCAGGTATGATGACTTTAAATTCCATGTTCTTAAATAATAAGACTCCATCTAGCTCTAAAGACTAGAAATATTTATGGTAAGTTTGTGATGTGTAAGATAAGATGTAAAGGACTTGAGAAACTAGGACCATGAGTAAAATGCAGATTTGTTAAATAGGTTATTTGAGGACAAACATGATGCCTTTCATTTTGCTTCCCTAATAACTACGACAGAACTGTCACATAGTTGGCGATTACTAAAAATTGCATGAATGCATCAAGTCTGTGGGCTTAAAGGATCTTAATATTGTATGAGATGGGAAAAGACAATGTATAACCATGATGGAAGTCAGATACATTATAGAGTACTCCCCTAGATAACATAAGAAAAGTAAAATGTGCTATTAAAATAGGGAGCAATCAAGGTTGAAGCTATTCATAATGTCTTTGAATACAGGAAGAGGTAGGAGTGGAATGCAGCTTAGAGGTAGCTGCAGAAGCCGTCTCCGGAGTGCAGCTTGGAATTCCGGTTTATTCTCCAAGGCACATAATACTTGCTGTCATGAATCTGGAAAGAGCTGGGAATACAAATTCTAACTACTTAATACTCTTCTTGTACACTTTCCCTTATAGGGAGATCTCCTAGGCAGGGGGTTTGCTTTCTAACTGACTAATATCATGATTTATCTCTCTGATCTCACCTCATTCAAAAACTTGCTTGAGTAATTCCCAACTTCCTGTGGTAAATCTCTAGGCCATCTCAGAAAGGTGAGCTCCAAATCCCAACCAGCAAGGGTATTAAGTGCTGTTATATATTAATAGCTACCAATGTATTTAGGGTGAGAGAGCCCTCAAACAACTGACAGAATCCAGGGTTTGCTGGAGTTCGTTGAACGTTTCCTTTAATGAATTCTCTAGTTTTTTGCACCAATCACTTTGAAGCTACTCATAAACTGAAGGTATTTTTTGTCTTTATCTGCAACAATGGCCCATTAGTGGCTCAAAAACTGTTTAATCCTGATCTGGTATCCCCATCCCAACTTAATCCTAACTCTTTTATACTCGGGGGTGGGGAGGGTATGAGGCTATGTTGTGACCAAGATGTTTTGAAAGACTCAGGTAGCAGCCAATTACTCTCCTCTGTCCAATCTCCAAAATTTATCTTCATGTCAACTAACCTACATGGGGACAAAGGCTAATGGCGATTAAGCTGCCTTCACTCATGGAAGGGGGACCCATGGTGAGGGTCAGCTGCCCAGTGATGACATGGTGGGGCCGTCAAAGCCTTGAAGGGGCAGGCAGGGCCTTGCTTTTCAAGTATGATGCATGTGGGGTGAGGATAGGGACAAAACAAACAAACAAAAACAGAGCCATGTAAATGATTGGCCTCAGAAGGCAGAATATCAAGATGACTTCCCGCATCACCATACATCTGAGAGGAATATGGAAAGCTTCCACTCCTAATCTCCTCAGGCCATGGAGGACTGGGCTTTCATGAAAGGAAACACAGCCCATGACAATATATAAACTTGGGTGAAAAATATATCTCATAATCAAAAAAGTTCCAGACTAGTTTTGAATCTTCGAATGCACCTAAAACATCCTCAAAATTGACTTTCTTTCTGATTAACCCTTCCACTTGTCATTCCAGTGGTTTCAGGGTCCTTACAACACAATGGCATTCTTCATCCTCTGCCTTTAATTTTGAGAACTGAGGCCACCTGCATCCACATGGCTTAACTATTGGGATTGAGATCTGAAGCCGCTGTGTCAACATCACTTTCCTATTTGTTCCAGGAGATTCTTGGCTGGGAAGATTAGGCTGTAAACCAGTAACTGACTTCACCATTGGCTCCAAGAATTTCCTAAAAGCCAATACATCTGAACAAATAGTTTGCTCATCTGGGTAAACAGCTCTGCTCTTCTGCTCTAGGAACAACGGGTTGCTCACTTGGCCAAATAGCTAATTTATCAATCATTTAGTAATTAAAAATTCCTTCAAATGCCTTTTTGTGTTCATTAAATCAAAAATACTACACCAATCCCAACCAAATGTATACATTAAAACATCTGCCTTAAAGTACTTGATCTCAGAGCCCGATCTCCAACAAATCTCTACCTGTGACCTCTCCTTTCTGAAACTACTAAAACTCTGTCGAGGTGATGCTCTTCCTTAACTGTAGTAGATTTAATTAACTTGGCTGTTTGACTATCAGGTGATTGTATGATCTTTTGAGGATTTGAGAGTCAATCCTTCCTGTCTATATCAGACCGTGAGCTGCAATCTCCCCTCCCTTCGAGTGTCTAAATGGATAAAACACAGTAATCATGGTAAGAACACACAAGGGCAAGCTACTGAGAAAATGAATGTGAAAACTTACTGCACCTTCAGGCATTCAAACTAACTTGTCAAAAACAAAGACAACAATTTTATCTATAATCAAAAAAGAGATTTTGTCATATATATGTATATTCATGAATCATCAAATATCTTTAAAAGACTTTGGTCAGATTTTCTGATTCACGTAACATATCTTTCTAGTAAGAAGTAATAATAACTGAAGAGACAAAGAAAAGAGACATCGCAAGCACAACTTTGTAACATACATTTTGTTGTTCCAAATGGCTCCACAACCCTCATTCCTACCCCTCAGTTTCCTTCCTTCTTCTCTTGGTAAATTGCTTTATTGACATTCAGGTGTTCCACAGCAATTCTCATGTTATTTTGGGATGCTGAATGTCCCATGCTCACTCGGTTTTATCAGCCAGAAAATTTATTTCCTTCCTTTCCTTTCTTTGCTTTTTCTTTCTTTCTCTCTTTTCTCTCTCTCTCTCTCTCTTCTCTCTTTCTTTCTTTCTCTTTATTTTAATTCCATCCTCTGTTGCTTACAATATATAAATAGTTCTAATGATGCTATGTTATTCTATATATGCGATTACCTAGAAATGTGTAAAATAAAATATATAGCATTATCAATAGTACATTGACACAAAAAATCATTTGAAAATTTTTCTTTCCATTTATGTTTGTGCCATTTGGCCTTACTATCCACTATCACCTATTATCCTGGTAGTCACCATGCTCTGAGTCTTTTTAAGAGTCTAGTTTATTATTGATTGATTGATTACTCATTTAAGTCTAGCCCAAACTATGGAATTAACTATTTTTTAATTGTGGTTGTTTACAAGAATGACTCATAAAACATCCTAGCATTATAATTTTTGTTTATTTTATTGTGTTTTAAAATGTAAGTTCTATTATTATTCAGGTATGGTGAGGCCAATAGATAATGAGATGATTGCCATTGAAAACATAGCTTGTTGCAATTCCCCATAGGAAGGGACATGCTATGTCAATGAGAGCCACAGAGAGAGGCACCGGGGCTGGTCGAGATGCAGAAAGAGTGAGGGGAAAGCATGTAGGAGCCTTTATTTTGGTTTCATGAGAAAGGCAAGGCTCAGCTAGTTTGAGCAATGTCAGGAGACTTTGGGATATAGGAACTCTCTCAAATTATCTGGTACCTGCCCCTGGAATAATAAAGGCAGAGGAATACTGCCACCTGGAATGTAACAGCCAGACAGAAGAGGTGATTCAGAGTATGGGAACTGGATTTTTAGTTTGCATATGAAAGTTTACTATATTTAAAAATTGACTGTCTCTGTGAGGGGGAGTCTCTCCCCAGTCAGTGAAGCCCCAGGTGCCAAAGCATCAAGAAAATAAAAAGTAAGAAAATATAATTAACACAATATATATATGTTATATTGAGTTATAACTTACATAAAGTAAAATAAATGAGTCTTAAGTGTACAACATAATAAATTGTTTATATTTGTATATGCCCTTTTAATCCCCACCCAGATCAATGACAAAACATTGCCTTACTCCATAAGACTCTGCCAAGTCTTTTTCCAGTCAATACCTGCCCCTCCCAGCAAGGGAAATATTACTGTGACTTCTGTCACCATGCCTAGATTTGCCTGATCTTGAACTTCATATAAATGGAATTTTACATTATGAGTGCTTTTATGTCGGTCTTCTTTCATTTAATATTACCATTTTGGGATTCATCCATGTGGTTACACATGGAGAACTTATTTTGTTATTGCTGTGCAGTATTACTAAATGAATATATTGTGACATATTTATCTACTCTCTAACAATTGGGTTGCTGTGAACATACTCGTACATCTTTTTCATAGATGTATGCACTCATTTCTCTTCAGTATATACCTTGGAGGAGAATTATTGAATCATAGGGTTGGTGAATCTGTAGTTTTAGTGGATACTGCTAAAAATTTTTCAAAGTAGTTAGAACAATTAACCAACCCACCAACATGTATGAGAATTTCCATTACTCAACATTTTTCCAACATTTTTAACTGACAGTCTTTTTTTTTAACTATGGTAGTGGTTGGATGCTGGTTTTAAATCATAGTTTTAATTCCATTTCCCTGTTGAGCAATGATGTTGAGCATTTTTACATGTGCTTGTAAATACACTTATTGTTACATACACCTCTTTGAGAATTTTACTATTTTTTAGATAGAATTCTCTGTATTTTTCTTACTTGATCTGTAGAATTCTTAAAATCTATTCTAGATATGAAGCCTTTGTTGGATAAATATTTTGAAAATATTTCCTTCCAGACTGTGGTTTGCCTTTTGCCTTTCTTGCTGAGGGCTTTTGATAAGCAACAGACAAATTTATCATTTTTAATTTTACTGTTAGTGATTTTTTTGAATCTTGTTCAGAAATTTTCACCAATCCCATGGTTATGAAAATACTATCCTCTTTTTTTCTAAAAGCTTTCTTGTTTAACCTTTCCAGTGTAGATCCATAATTCACATTGAATTAATTTTTGTGAATGATGTGAGATAAAATCCTCCATATCACCAAAACTTCCTTGCTTATGTTTGCTGTGCAAATGAAGACTCCCTTTTGAACTAATGAATATCATAATAGCTAGAGTGTGAACCTCTGGGTGCTACCAGAGCTCCAGTAGTTGCAACGATTAGTGGAAACCATATTTTAGAACTTTATAATCATAACTGGTGTGTGCAATTCTGAATAAATACAATAAATGTACTCGTGTAAATGAAACCAACATGATCTAAACACTTTGAGATTTAAATATTCTGAGACATCTAACCTACAAAGTATAAAGCCTGTTCTTTGTTAAAGGTTCCTTTTGGAGTTTCTTAATGTAGTTGTCTACATTACTTCAAACTTTTATTTAATTTTTTTTCTACAGTATTTGTTTATAGAAAAGGTGCTATGCAAACCCAAAATCTATATACTTTCCTTTGCATTGTCAACAATGATGCATCTCATCTGCTTTGTACTATTTATGCCAAAACAGTCACGCAAAGGTTCTTACTTAACTGTAATGAGACAAACTTTGGGAAATCTATTTAAATTGCTTTTTAGCATCTAAGGAAATTACAAAGGTAAGATTACACTAATGGAAGGGAATGCAACGTTTTTCTCATTAACCAACTTAAGATTTATCCAGTCACCTGAAGTGGAAGGTGATTCTTATGGTAAGTTCTGTCGGAAATCTGGAGGTATATATTATGACTTATGATATCTGTTATAAGCCAGAAATTTTGACAAGAACTAAATGCAGTTGATAAGCAAAACATAACAACCTCAAAAGAAATGACACATTGTAGCTGTTTCTCATAATCCTTGATTTTTTCATAAACATATATTGAATGCCCAATTTTTACTTGAGGACTATAAATTTGAATAAGAAAGGCATTGCCCTGGCCTTCTTGCAGCTTCTATTGCAATATGGTAAATAGGTCAAAACATAGACCAGGGGAAAAAAAACAATTTGAAGTTATAATGAGCATAATGAAGAAGAGAAAATGCTAAGACAGAGATGACAGGGGCCAGGCAAACCTTCAGATGGTAAAGGATGATCAAGGAGGCCTCTGCACGAAAGCACAGTGTCCAGGGAAGAATCGAATCATTAGAACACCCACGCCACTTCACATGCAAATAAGTCACTAAGACCAAAGTGAGAGATCAAATGGACGTGAGCAAGATGTATTACTTAATTTGCTTATTTATCTGACTTTGAAAATGGAGAAGAGAAGACAACACCGACAGATTCCTGAAATGCTGTGAGTAAAGGGCCAAGGGGCCTCAGTCAGTAGCTGTCAACAGGAGCCCCATGAGAGGCAGGATCACCGAGAGTCCTGTAAGCCTGCTTCTTGTGCCTACTAACATTAACGTATAAAGTATAATTCATTCCTAGTGGGCAACAGAGACCCAGCCCACAGCCTGGAATAAAATATCCAGGGATCCAGAGAGAATTTTTGGCCTCTCAGGCTTTGATTTGGCTCACCTGGAGTCATGGGACATAAAGTATTCCAACTTTATCTCTCTGTCTGAAGTTTATTTTAGCCTTTGCCACTGATGCGGTTTGTTATTTTTAATGGTGTTCCATGTAAGAGTACAACATATTCCTCAAACAGACAGAGCCTTGGCTTATCCCACAAAATAATTCCACTTCTTCAGATGATTCTGAAACGTTCTCAACTAATATAAAAAGCATTTCAATATCTGGCATTCTGCATTATATTCTAAAGGGTTCATATTTACAGTGTATAGGCATTTTTCTCTAGCAGAGAAAACATCAATTTTTTTTCTTTCTCTTTTATTAAGTCCAAGGTAAAAAAGAAACATTGCTAAGGAATACTTTTTATCTCCTTCAATTCTTTGTATGTGAATATACTGAACTTCTCTCACAATTAAATAGAAAACACAGCATAAGTATTTTCTAGGAAGGCTCTGGATTCATTTCACCAAGTACACTCTGAACTTGAAAAGTTTTAGAATGTTGAGAGATATAAATTAGGACTTCTGGTGACCAGATCTTGTGCCCCTGTGATAAAAACACAACTAAAATTTTACAGAATCTTCTTAGTAAGATGACATCTTGGTGTCCAATGTCTAGCTATAACAGATAAGAACAATGCTGGATGTTTTTTTCCTGTTTCCTTCCTCAAAGGCTAAATTAGAAGAAGCATCATTAAATAGATACTGTTCTTTTAGGAGACATACATTCAGCAAAGACTTGAAATTATTCCCAGAGAATGAAAAACAAATGTCTCAGGGAAAATAAGAAGAGATACTGCAAAATGTCTTTATGAAACTTAAGCCAGCTTGTCAAATTGATTGTCTCCTGGTTGGAGATTAGATAGACAGATCGATAGATAGATCCATAATGTCTATAAATATCTATATTATATTAATAGATAGACACACACATACATAAAGTCATGGGCTGAACTGTTTTCTTCTCCAAAACTCTTATGTTGAAGTCCTAACTCCCAGAACCTCAGAATATGACTGCATTTGGAGAGTAGGTCTTTGAAGAGGTATGTAAGGTTATGTGATGTCATTGGATTGGGCCCTAATCCCACATGACTAGTGTCCTTATAAGAAGAGCAGATTAGGACATAAGCTAGCAAAAAGGAAAGACCATGTGAAGACACAGGGAGCAGATGACCGTCTACAAGCCAAAGAGAAGGGCCTCAGAAGAAAACGACCTTGCTGACACTTTGATCTCAGACTTCTGGCCTCCAGAACTGTGAGAAAATAGATTTATGTTGTTTAAGTCACCAGCCTATGGTACTTGTTACGGCAGCTCTAGCAAACTAATATGTGTGTGTGTGTGTGTGTGTGTGTGTGTGTGTGTGTGTCTGTTTGTATTGCGTATGCTCTATTTGTCCAATGAAAATGCAACCTCCACAATAACTACAAATATCTTTTTTGATAATGATGTTAGATACACAAAACTCATCTCCCAATATTGATTATGTTTATGAAAATCCCTGTTAGCTACTATTATGGAATTATTTACATATATATATATATTTAAATGACCCTTTCATTGTGTTCCTGTGACTTTTATTTTGAAACCACTCTGAAACTTAATATTATAAACAACCATCTTGTTCATGAATTCAGTGAGTCAGGACTTTGAACAGGTGTTGTAGTTTGAATGTTTGTCCTCTCAAAAACTCACATTGAAACTTAATCCCCAATGTGGTCATATTGAGAGGTAGGTTTTTTAAGAGGCGATTGAATCATAAGGTTCTGCCCTCACGAACGGATTAATCCATCGATGACTAATGGATTAATGGGTTATTATGGGAGTGGGACTGGTGGTTTTATAAAAAGAGGAAGAGAGACCTTAGCTAGCATGCTCAATCCCCTTGCGATATGAGGCTCTGCATCACCTCAGGGCTCTGCAGAGTCTCCACCAGCAAGAAGGCTCTCTACAGATACGCCCCCTCAACCTTGGATTTCTCAGCCTCCATAACTGTAACAAATAAATTTATTTACTTTATAAATTATTTGGTTCTAGGTATGCTGATATAAGCAACAGAAAACAGACTAAGACAACAGGGAACAGCAGGAATAGTTAGTCTCTGTTCTGCAATGTCTAGGGCCTCAGCTACGAAGAATAAAATAGCTAGAGATGACTCCAAGAGACGGGAACTAGAATAGTTGCGACTGAAAGATCCACATCCAAGATGACTTCTTTACTCACATATCTGGCATCTGACTGAGATGATGTGAAGGCTGTTCTCAGCTGAGCATGCTGACAGGCAGGCAGTGCTACACACGCCTCTTCATGCAGCACAGGCTACTCACAGCACGATGGCTGGTTTCTACAAAACAGCATCCCAAGAGAGGATGCTCCAAGAAAACCTGACAGAAGGTGAAAAGATTTTTCCTCAGAAGACACAGACCCCTAAGTCTCAAGGAAAAAGGACATAATCACAACCAATTGAGGGAATAGTGTCAAAAAATTTTGTAATGTAATTCAAAACCTCAAAATTTGTCTTCTGGCCACAAATTATTAACGTAACATTCTCTCCGTCTGAAAAATACCCTTAGCCTCTCTCAATAGTTCTCAAAAGGACCATCTCATAACAGAGTCAGTCTTAGACTCAAAGTCAGAATACTGTCACCTAAATCAAGTCAAGATGTGGATAATACTCATCGGTCATGATTCCTCTTAAAAAATTGTTAAACTAAAGAGACCAGCCAACCACCCAACCACCCAACTACCCAACATACATGGGGGTATGACCTTAGGATAAACATTAGGATACTCTTGGTATGAAGGACCAATGAGAGGCATATAGCTATCCCTGGGGCATAATAACTCTGAAATCCAGGTAGCACATGTTGCCAGTTTATGATCCTGCCCTCCTTTATGGGAGTTGTTCTGGATTTATCTTAGCATATGAAAGTCCTATTGAACAGAGAGGGTCTTTGAAGTGTGTGCATTAAAATGCCTTTTTGCCTGAGAAAAACTGTAAAGCAACACCTTTATATTTCTGAGGTCCTAACAAAGTGTTTTTTTTTTATTTCAGCATATTATGGGGGTACAGATGTTTAGGTTACGTATGTTGCCCTTGCCCCCCCTCCCCCCCAAGTCCAAGTTTCAAATATGTCCATTC
>NW_012154951.1:6224797-6245944 GCF_000956105.1 Propithecus coquereli | reverse complement strand
ATATTTAAAATTTTCCACTGCCACTTAATAGGAGTCTCTTTTCCTCCTGGAGAATTTTGCTCATTCTCCTTTAAACCTTCACCAGCAACTTCCCTGAGGCCTTCCCAGGTTCCACTAACAAGCTTCTCAAGGCTGTCCAGCTTTCAACCACCACCAAATCTCAAAGCTACATGTCTTAGATTTTTATTATATTAATGGTAGCATCCTACTTCTGATATCGGATTTTGTTCTGGTTGCTATTTCTGTATTAATGATGGTCTCAAAACTTAGTGGAATAAAATAACAATAATCTTATTGTGCCCACAGACTCTGTAGGGCAATAAGTGAAAGAGGGTGCAGTGCTTGCATCTTCTCCAAGGTGTTCGAGGCCTCAACTAGAAAGCTTTGAACAGCCAGGCATGACTCAAATAACTGGGAGCGCTAAGAACTGGGACTGAAGGGCCCGTTTTCAGGATGCCTTATTCACTCACATCTAGCCCACACTGGAATGATTGGCGGCTTTGCTCAACTGTCATCATACTTTATTGTTCGAAGCATTCGCAAGGCCACCCAAATACAAGCGAAGCATACGTAGACCACCTTCCGTGGAGGAGGTCAAAAAAATTGGAGGATCATGCTTTCAAATTGTCACACAGTTTCTAAAATGTCATGCCACAAGTCATTTCTCTTAGTAATATTTGTTTGATTAGATATTTATGTTATGGCTACTATGTTGATTTTTTGAATTTTTTTTCTTTAGAACAATTTGAAAAAGTACCCAGATAATCTGTAATGATAACTAGCTAGTTAAACCATAGATCAATGCCTGCCTTGTAGGGGGGAAAAAATGAAATAAAAAGGAGCACATTGAAGTCTTTTATCCATGGTATTGATAGAAATAGAGGTATTAGGATAGAAAGTAGGATACCTAATTGGCTCCCTAAGGCTAGGACAACCAGTTAGCACCCCAGTGAAGCTATGGCCTTGGAGTGACCATGCTCTATACTTTGACTGCCATGAGTGCCGCCAGTAGGACTAGATATATCTACAAGGATGCTAACTTATACCTTTCTCTCTAATTAGTGATCTATTCCTTTAACGATATCACTTCCTATAGCAAAGTATGGTATAAATTGACTATCGGTGGCTTGTGAGGTTGTGGCAGGAAGGTGACTTGTAGCCAGACGATACATTTCCCAGCCCTCTAATAGAGTCCTGTGACTAATTCTGGCCCAAGGAATGTGAATGGACTTCATGGGTGTCACTCCAGGACATGGTGCCCATATTTTTTCTGCATTTCTTCTTGGGCTGATCAGATTCTCTGGAGCCAAACAGAGAAAAAGCACTGAAGGGCTCAGCATTTAGTATTCAATACACATAAAATCACTTTTATTTTTTTGCAAGAGATACAGGCACTCAACTCTGCCTGTCATCCTCCTCCAGTACAGAAACCCTGTGTTTTACCCTTTCTAGGGAATCCATTTTCAGACTTCTGTCCAGGTGGTGAAGACCACTTTCCCAGATGCTTAGATTGTGGAAGGGGATCAAAGGATACAATTGCTTCTTAAACTACTGTTACCCAAAACTACTCTTTCTAGCACCTCCCTCACTTCTTCCAGGTATTACTTGTTCCTCAGCCTTTGAAAGCATCTGCAGTGTAAATTAGCTTGTTTCTCAGCTTTATTCACTGCAAATTTAGAGGCTGGATCTCTTAAGTCGCCTATATTATTTTCTACTCATTCATCTTTCTGGCTTCCAGAAAAAAATCTTATTGCTGTTATATCCTCTTCTGTTCTCTTTTCCTTCGTGTTCAATCTACTATCTTAACCCACAAATTTTTTTTAAAATATTTTTTAGATATATTCCTTTTCTGCCTTTGAAAATTTTAATATCTGAAGTCCTTGAGTAATCAAATAATCATTTATTTCTCCCTGATAACTCTCCCCTATATTGGATTGACCTTCTAGTGCATGTTTAGTGACCCTTGATTTTGAGCATTTTGATTGATCTTAATCTGAAAGAGTCCTGGAAGCCTAAAAGAGGAAACAGCTTTCTCCAGATATAATTCACTTCCACTTTTGCCAGTAGCTGAAAGGAACAATAACCTTGGACCAGCTCATCCACTGTGGTGATGGCCCCCAGTAATCTCACCTCCTGGTATTCACGTCCTTATGTAGGTCCTTCCCTCGTTGAATTGTGGCTGCCTGTATGATCAATAAAATACTGTAGGAATAACATTCTGTGACTCCTAAAACTAGGTCATCAACGACATTGCAATGTCCACCTTGGCCACTCTTGGATCTCTCCTTCTGAGGAAAGCCACCACTATATCTTGAAGCCACTCAAGCAGATCTGTGAAGAGGCCCACTTATGGAAAGGCGCATGTGGAGATTTGCACACCAGCTTGCCACCTCTGTGAGTGAGCCACTTTGGAAGTAGGTCCTTCTGCCTCAGTCAAGCTTTCAGATGATACTAGCCTCTAGCCTTCAATTCTTCCTGCTGAGGCCCCAGACGTCATGGAACAGAAACAAGTCATCCCCTCTGCACCTTGTTGAATTTCTCACCCGCAAAAACCATGAGATAATAAATTATTATTGTTGTTTTAAGCCGTTATAATAAAGCATGATTGCTTTGCAACAATAAATAATTAAATACTGTCAAGGTCCATGCTGAACTCTAGAGAGCCATAGTTAGCTTCTAGCCCTCACTGCCAGCTCAAATCTCAGTATCCTCATCAATACAGTGCTGTCCTTGGCATCTTTTCTCAGGGCCTTCTACTCCTCCCAGCTGCCTACAATTCAGTACCTCCAGCTAAGGCCCAGCTCAGTTTATTGGAGGAGGAAAGTGAGGAACATTCAGAGTGATAGCTCTTCCCTTTCATTGAGTCAGCAGTGCATTAAAAAGTGTGCCCTGTCCAGAACCTAGATGTTCTATAGTGGGAGGGTGGCTCATAACACCAAGTGCTCCAGGATACTGGAAGTATTATCCTAATGTATGCTCCCCAAATATTTCTGAGTAATGGTTTTATGCACATATATATATTAAAAATACTTATTTTCTATTCTAAGATACCAGGAACTATGCCAAGTATTAATACTTTGAATTACCATACAACTCCTATCTGGTTCAGTGGGGTTTTTTTTTTAATATTCTATAACTAATTTTTTCTTTTCACAATAAATTTAGACATATGAATAAATGTAAAAGTATAGGCTTTAAGTGTGAATGGAACTGAGTTTGGAATCTATTGAAAACCATTTAACGAGCTACCCTTGAGCATGTTACAACATATTTGACATGTTTATTAATTACTCCATCTATAAAATAGAAATAATGATAACAATATTACCTCCCATAGTAATAATGCAGAAATTAAAAATTATATATATGCAACACCAAGCAAAAAGTAAGTGATTAGAAATAATCATTTTATTCTTTAACAAAAAAAAAATGCTTGAAGGTCAAAATTGTTTTATGTTTTTCTGTAGAGTGCATTAACATCACTGCCAAATTAAACTTAGTCATTCCTTTGTCCTTTCATTCCTTTGCTATAGGGTAATACAGTGATTGAAGCATGGCTTCTGAGTCAGACTAACCAGAGATGATGACTCCTGGCTCAAATATTCATAGATTATGCAACAAGTTACTTAATACCACTGAGTCAGATTCTTCATCCAAGTGTTGTTATATGTGAGTTGAAATAAAACCACCTCTTTAAACAGGACGTTACAATTTTCAATAGTTTGTAGCTTGTATTAACAATTGAGAAAAACATAGTGTTCTTATTGAAGATAAATAGATATATTTGTCCTCTAAAACGACTCTGTCTTCTAGGAACACAATACTTGGGCAAATACAAAACAAGTTGGCTAATTTGATTAAGATCAAAATGCATGCAGGGAAAGAATGGATAGTACATTTGGAAACAGGATGTACTAAAAAGGGTACTGACTAGGAGGTTAGGAAATCTGGGTTTTTGTCTTGTTTCTGCTACTTACAGAGTCTCCGCCCTGACTAAGTCATTTCACTGCTATGGGCTTCCGTTTGTTCCTCTGTGAAATGGGCATCATAATACTGCCATGTTTATCTCACCAAAAATTATAAAGGATTAAATGAGTTGTGGACAGGAAGATGATTTTAAAACTGTAAGGCACTGTGGAAATGTATTTTTTAAATTATAGTTTGTATCCAAATAGAGAAAGGCAAGCTCATAAAGCAAATAAATTGCTTTTTATGCTAAGACATGAGCATTTCTTTTTCAGAAGGGGTCTTTTTCTTAGCAAGAGCATTTTCACACTAGAGGGAGGTTACTAATTAGCTATCTGTAGAAGTGAAAGGGTGGACTTTCCATTTTATCATAAAAACTCTGCAACTTAAATCTACGCAAGTGAATTTGTGTTGAATTCTTACTGGCATTGTATTCCCTGATTTTCTGCTCGCTGATTACAGATTCTAGCTATTCAAATATGATAAATGTATAAATGCATATTGTTCAGAAATATGCTCATTTAAGGTATGGTGTGGGATGACTTTTATTTTCTTTGGGGCATAGCTATTAAACTTGGATTATCCCTTGTGCTTCTTACAGCACAAGAATTTTTTCTTAAAGATACAGAGAGAGGTATGTTAAGCTGTAGGAAAATATGATGATATGTCCAGGTAGCAGCACTTTCCAAATTTTTATTTTCCATTAATGTGTGATTAAATCAAATATTTGCTCATATAGAATTTACTTAGCATGCTGTCTTTAAGCATGCTGAGAGTGTCTCTACAAGCCCTAAATTCTCCAATTTTGGAAAAATATAATGATTGATAAAGGTACAATATAAAAATAATCAATGGTAATATTTTTTATGAACTGTGTTGAGTGATTCACCTTCATTAATTCACTGACTCTTCAAAACAAAGCTACAGGGTATGTACTATTATTGTCGTACTTTTACAGATCAGGAAACAGAGTTTAGAGTGTGCATTTGCCAGAGTTCATCAGAGGAAACAAAAACTACTCTCATTGTTTCAAGGAGAAATTGCAAAAAGCATGCTGTTAAGCTACTCACAGGTTAAAAAGGAAATCATAATGGGCTTCTTACAAAGATAATGGCAACATTACATATCAAAGCATGTGGAATGCACCAAACACAGTGGTTTGAAGGATTTTGTGTTCTTAAATATTCATAATAGAAATTTTTAAAGTCGCAAAACTAATGAGCTAAATATTCCTAAGAAGTTAGGTGGTCCACTCTAAACCACGAATAAACCCAAATAAAATATGTGGAAAGAAATAATAAATAAGAGAAGAGAAATTCATATTTTTTAAAAAAGATAAACAAAGATAAAGTTCTTTTCATGAAAATTATAACAAAATAATTCTTTCAGCTTTATTGAGGTACATAACAAAATAAGTAACCTCTGTTAATCGATTTGAGAGGAGTAGAAGCAATGTTATGAATAAAAGGGCCATATATGCAGATAACTTAAAGAATAAAAAGATAAGAGAATAGTATTAACAAATCTATTTCATTCTTAAATAATGTAATTTACCAAAAAAATAAAAATATTCAATAGTTCTATAACTATTAATAAACTGAAGCAGTGGTGAAAAAAATTTTTTCTGTAAACATAACACTGGGCCTTGATTGTTTTAAAAGGTCTGTTCAGGTCAGGCATGGTGGCTCATGCCTGTAATCCTAGCACTCTGGGAGGCTGAGGTGGGTGGATCGTTTGAGCTCCGGAGTTCGAGACCAGCCTGAGCAAGAGCAAGACCCTGTCTCTATTTTAAATATAAATAAAAATGTTTAAAAAAAAAGGAAAACAGGAAAAAAAGAGAAAAGGTAAATTCTACCAAATTTCCAACAAATTTCCATGCTTATTCTCCCAAGCAAAAGAAAGAGGATAATTGTTCCTCAATAAAACTAACATAATGATGATAGCAAAATCAGACAAATCATTATAGGACTACTTCATTCATAAGTATATTGCAGAACCAAAATTCCCAAACTACAAAAAATAAATAAAATTAAATCAATTAGTACATTAAAACTTATAGTGTATTTTTAATACACAATGATCAAATTGAGTTTATTCCAGGTATGCAAGAATAGTTTATATTATAAAATTCATTAATGTAATTTTCCATAATAACAGACTAAAAGAGAAATTTATGTAGTCATCTTATTAACTCAGAAATTTGATAAAACACAAAACTCATTCATGATAACAATCTCTTAGTAAACTAGGTATTGAAAAAAACATCCTTGACGTGATAAAAATTATAAAAAATACATTATTCTATAGCATTAGTCTTAAAATCAAAAACAAGGCAATGAAGCATACTTACAACTTCTAATCAACAATATTGCTGGTATAATTAAATGAACAAAAAAATTAGAGTCACAAGAATTAGAAAGGATGATATAAAACTGTCATTAGTTAGAGATATCATTTACATAGAAACCCCAGAAAATATACAAATAAATCATAAGAAATAATGGCAGTATTAAGAAAAGTGGATGGATATAAGCTTAACCTACAAAAGCCAAATACATTTCTATTTCCCAGCAGCACAAAACTAAAAAACATGATTCAAGAGATGACTCTATAATCATACCAAATAAAATCAACTGAATAAGAATAAATCCCCAAAAAAGATGCCCAGTATCTCTACAGAAAAAAATTATAAAACTCTATGAAGAAGTATTAATGATTATGCAAATAAAAAGAGATATAAACTTTGTTTATGGACGGAAAGACAATATCATAAAAATATTAATTCTCAAAAACTTGATATAAAAGATCAATATAATTTCAAACCACTTCTGAGCAATTTTAGTGGAACTTTATAAAGATTATTCTAAATTTGTATGACAAATAAAGGGCCAAGCATAGCCAAGACACTTCTGCAAAAGCGCCGAGAGGAAAGATTTTTCCTACCATCTGTCAAGATTGATTATCAAACTATAATAATTAAGACATCGTAGTACAAGGACAGATAAAAATGACCATGTATGGATGGATCTTTGGTATGATGGATATATTATCAAAGATCAGTGAGAAAATCAGGGATTGGTCAATAATTAGAGAGATATGATTATCTATATAAAAATGAAATTGGAGCCTACTTCATGCAATTAATTATACAGAAATCCATCCCACGTGAATTAAGGACTTAAATATCAAAAGTAAAAATTTTAAATTCTTAGTAGAAAATACAGGATACAGTATTTTAGAACTTGGGGAATAGAAAGATTTCTTATACTGTTTACTATAAAAATTTAAATACTAGTAAATTAGTCTACACTAAAATTAATATTTGTCCCACAATACAAACCTTAAAGAAAGTAAAAACATGGGTTATATACTTGCATGATATATTTACAATGTACACAATGAACAAAAGATCAATATCAAGAAGTATAAATTAATATCAAGAACGAATAAAATTATAGAAAGAAATGATAGAATCCTCCACAGAATAGGAAACATATGGCCAATAAGCACACAAAGAGCTGTTCATTATATCAGAGATATGAAAATTAAGCCTATAATGAGATACCCTTAGGCCCCTTCAATTCACAATTAAAATGTCTGAACATTCCAATTGTTAAAGAGGATCTACAGGATCTTTACTATTTTTCTGAGAGTGATATAAATAAACACAATCACTTTGGAAAAGAATTTGACTTTGTCATCTATTTGTCATATGTTGAATATTCATATGTCTCAGGGCTCAGCAATTCAACTCCTACTGTACACGCAGGAGAATCCATTGCAGAGGTGTAATAAAAGATAATAATTTTCATAGTATAGCACTATCAAAAGTAGCAAAAACTTGGGAATAACCCAATTATCCATCACTTGGAGACTGGATAAACCAATGTGCTATTAATATAGTCACATGATAAAATACTACATTGCAGTGAAAATGAATTAACTACAGTGTCATGCAACAAGCAAAAGCAATCATACAATATTCAGTGAAATTCTGTCTCAATTACATGAAGCATTATACTCTAATTTAAAAGTTAATAATAACTACAGTAGACATAATATTTTAGAAATAGCTCAGATATAATAAAAAAAGAAGCAAGGGAATGAACACAGGAGTCACAATAAGGGTATTTTGTGACAGGACAAAATGAAAGGGGTGAACCACAAAGCTGATACGGATTATTTTCAAGGTCCTAGCTTGTTTTACATGGCAGGTTCACACGTACTTATTAAATTGTTAAAATTAACTAATTAAATATATAAATAAATGTGAGCATGCACTGACAAATAAAAGAGTGTATTAAAGAATAAAGAAAAAAAAAGTGTGTGCTTGGTCCTAAACATTCAGCAGAACTCCTGCTTTACAATACCGTGTGCGCAGCCGGGGTTGGAACAGTGCAATACACAATAACCACACGTCATTAGTCGTGATCTAGATCTGTTCAACAGCTATTTCAATTTCTAAGGAAGTTTTACCAAGAAGTTTTTCTCTTGGTACAGCAGCCCCTCTGTTGCCACATGCACTTCAAAGGAGCCCAGTTTATGACAACTTAAATAATTTATACGCAGAAAGTAAAGCAAAGCATGAAAATTTTAAGGCATCTTAAATCATTTTTAAAGTTGCATAAGCATAATAAAATAATTTAAGAAATAATTATGTGACACCGTGGGAGTGAATGAAGTCTAGCTAATGAATTATGATGCTCATATCCTTTCTTAGTTCTCTGTCACTGAGCCTGCATTTTAGAAAGTTAAATAAAGGAGAGTTTAGGCTCAGACAGTAAAATTCTCTTCTTTGGCAAATGGGATAGCTCCTGAATAGATATCTGACATGAAACAAAAAGTAAAATTGCATTTTTCAAGACTTAATTTTTTTTCTTTAGATAGAGAAAATGTCCCTGTTTATTTTATCAAGTTCATCAGCATCTAAGAACGTGTTACAGAATGACAACGAAGCTGTCACTAAGGAAATAATCCTAGTCAATTTATTTCAGATGATTAAACCTCTCATATTATCTTCTCCAAGGGAGCGAATGGTAACACCACGGGAGCCTAAGCAGCAGCTTTAGAGGGAGGATGATTATTTCAGTGGTGAAGTAAACCTGCTTAAAAGGGTCAGCAAGCAATTTAGAGCCTTTTTTTATCATAGCATACTGATAAAAGATAAGTTTGAACTGTCATTCAAATTAGCATATAGCATATAACATGTAAGTGTGCACCTGGTGGATAGAGAATGTGGCTGGTTTCTTGTCAATCCTCAGAGATTCATCCCGTGCAGGAGACACAATGGTTTCAAGCCACACATTTTGAATAGACAGGAAAAGTAACTTTCTAAGTTTCTCAGAGGAAAAACTAAAACAATCTCAGTCTGTTACAGAAGCATGATGCCTATGGCTATAAATTGGTGTCTTTGACAATGAAGAATCAGAAAAATAAATAAGATGGTTTAAATCAAGACCAGTCATTCAAGTATCTCCCTAAAGTGATTATTGTACTATTAATAGTTTCCTAGGACCGCCGTAACAAATGGCCACACGTTGGGTAGCTTGAAACAATAGAAATTTATTCTCTCACAGTTCTGGGGGCCAGAAGTTCTAAATCAAGGAGTCAGAGAGCTGGCTCCTACCTGAGGTTCTGAGGGAAAGTCTGTTCCATGTTTCTGTCCTAGCTTCTGACAGTTGCTGCCAATCCTTGCGAAACCGCCCTTTACATGTTAATAAAGGGATGCAAGGTAAGAACTATAGTAAGGGTCTAAAGTTTGCAAAAGCACAGGCATGGCTAAAAGTAATGATAATAACCAGCCACTGTCCCCTAGCTTGCTTTCCTGCAATGGCTACTCAGGAGCCACATAGCTGATGGGCATAAAGATTCTCAGCTTTCTTCATAGATAACATCACCTTTTCGAAACCAAAGGCTAGGTTTGGAGATACCTTCTAGGTCCTGCAGTCCAGTGGAACAGCTGACTCATGCAGACCAGTAACCCACGCTAAGGAACTGACTCAACTGGTATTGCAACCCCTGCCCAAAAACCGACTCAACAAAGAAGACAATTTCTATATCCCTATGGTTCCACCCCAAACCCAGCCAATTAGCAGACCCAATCTCCTAGCCTTATGCCCGCAACACTATCTGTAGAAACCCTTTCTCTCAAACTGAGCAGCAGGGCAATGAACCTGGTTGGGCTGTAACACTTGGTGCCCTTTGGCTCGTAGACTCATTACTCTATTTTCTGCTTCCATCCTCACATGGAGCTCTCGTCTGTGTCTCATCACACAGTGTTGTCCTCGTTTGTCTGTCTCTGCATCTCTCGCCTCTTCTTATAAGGACACCAGTCATAAGGGATTGGGATCTGCCCTAATTGAGTGTGTCCTCATCTTAATAACATCTCCAAGGACCCTATTTTCATATAAGATCACAAACACCACCAGTACTGGAGGTTAGGACTTTAAGATACCTTTACTTATTTTATTCACTTTAAAAAATAACATATTGAAATTTTAGTCTTCACTTCTTTTTATAAATTATTGAACTTCTTATCATGTATCTTTTCCATATGCATCTTCCACATAATTTTCATAATTCTCATTACAGTTTGTTTTAGCTGGGTATCTTACATTGAATTTTTGACAAATATACTCCATTTGTTTGTTTAAAATATAGAAATACTCTTAACTGCCACAAAGAAATATGTTTTCTCTCATTTTCCTTGAGACACACTCTTAGTCTAGCACTCATTTTCTAACTTTTGATAGAGACATAAGTAGAGAAACATTTCTGTGCTATAAGACAAACAGCAGTGCAAGCATAATGATATGCAGAGGCTAGCATACAACTTCAGTCATGGGCAGGCAGTGGGGAGGAGTGGGGACTGCGGTGCCTGTCCAAATGGGGAAGAAGCTACTCAGTTCCAGCCATGTAGTGTTGCCTAGTTCTACCATAGGCATACAGGGAAGTCCTCGATGCAGCATGTCCAGGAAAGACAAGTTCTGATTTCTCAAGAAAAACCAGAAATCCAGATTTTTATGAGAAATCTCCAGATTTAATTTTAATGCTCTCTTATTCAAGCCAAGTGAAACACACCTGTAGATTGCATTCAAGAGGCCACTGATTTCTATCTTTGATACCACAGGATAACCATTTGGACAGAAGGTTTTCTCTTTAAAAAGACTGACTTCCCTTCATCTTCTCTCTATCTCAATGGTGGTTTTTCCTTCTCTCTTTCTTCTCCTTCTCCCAATACTAAGTTCTGGCTCCCAAACTATGCTCTTCCTAAAACAGAATTGAAAGCCAAACTCAGGTGATCAACTAATAAAATGAAATCTGAATTATCATTACCTAATTGATATAAAAAATCTATAGATAGGAATTTTGCAATCCGAAAAATTTCTACCACTCAGCTGCTACCTGACAAGAGATCTGATTTTGTATAGTTTGACAGCCTTCACTGTCTGCTCTCATGTTTATTGGCAGTTATGATTTTCCATCACATAGACATAATGTAGCCGTATTTTGGTTAATATACAGATTTTGGTGGACACGCAACATTCTTTTTAGCTATCCAGTAAGAAAATCTCTTTCCTTTGTCTTCTGACACCCCAATTTCACAAGGTGAAGAAAAAGGGTACATTTTCTGGGAAGCTAAAAGAATGACAAATATGCATCTATAGAATTTAAAAATGTGAAAGTCTCCCTTTCCCTGTATCCTTTGAATCCAGCGTATAAACGTGTGCCCTAAGCTTTACCTATCAGATGCATCATCCCAGACTTTCTTAGAAAGAAAAACAAGCAGGGTCTATGCAGAATCTTTTGTGGTAAGGGTTCTAGAATGAGTGACCATCTTCTAGAGACTCATCTTGCAGAGGCAGCTGGGGCAATAACGGTTCTAGCTGTAATGCATAGTGTGCAACATCTGAGAATTGGTGGTGCCAGCTCGGCTGTCAATGTCCAGGAGCTGTGCTCAGTGACAACGCTCAGCAGATCTTTTTGTTCTAGGACATAACTCAGGCATTGCTCCTGCCTGTGGAGCCTTCAAGTTTAATTCTCTACCTGTCCAGAAGATTGTGTGAGCTACTCTGTATATTAAATTCCTTTTCTGTTTCAAATAACCAAACTTGATTTCTGTTGTTTGAAACCAAGTTCCTTGATGAATATAAAAATTTAATATGTCAATAGTTACAGTAATTTTCCCATGATGTCCAAGAATTTTACCTCATGAACAAGTTTAAAAACCATTGCTTTAAGAGATGAAAATAAAGCATGTGGTTACTATGATGAGCTCTGGTTCAAATCACAGCTCTGCTACTTCCCAGCTATGTTACTTTAGCAATGCTTTAATTTTAATCTCTCTGTGCTTCAGTGCTCCCATCTGCAAAAGGAAACAACAAAAATTAGCATCTATCTCATAGGATTGTTGTGAAGATTAATTAAGTGCTTGGGACATAAAGAACACTCAATAAATGTGGCCTGTTGGCATTATTTTTCTCCTGAGCTATATCAGAGGGGAAATAAGACCACATAATTATGTGAGACTCATTTGGCGTAGCCACTCCATTTAAATGCATGGTAAAGAAATATATACAGTCTGAAAGGAATTCTAAGACCCTGCAGCTAGAGCACTTGGAGTCCCAATCTTTTATAAAAACAATCAGCTGACACTAGAGTTGGATTCTCCAAAGGTCTAAAACCCTAAAAGAGAAACTGCAAGTTACATATACTCTATACAAATTGGAACTAATCGATCAGGACTTACGTGCACTATGGAAGTAAAACTCAAGGAAAAACAAGTAGGAGGGAAGGGGGAGGAGGGGATGGGCAAATTCACACCTAACGGGTACAATGCACACTAACTGGCTGAAAGGTACACTTATAACTTTGACTCAAACTGTAGAAAAGCAAATTATGTAACCAAAATATGTGTACCCCTGTAAAATTCTGAAATAAAAAACATAAAATAAATAAATTTTTTCCTTTTATGAAGCCAACATCACCCTGATACCAAAACCAGGAAAGGATGCAACAGATCCATAAAATTTTCCTTCTTTCAAATTGAAAAATCAAAAAAGGGACAGCTGTCCTAATGCTTCCGTTTGAATCCTGAAACAAAAATTTCCTAGGAAACCTCACCATTGTCATCTCTGCAGTTTTTCTTAAGCCTACTGTCCTTGCAAGTCTCTTGGGATATATCAGTGAATAAAACTGGAAAAGACTCTTTCCCTCATGGAGCTGATATTATAGACCAAAATATATAAATAATTTGTTTTTTATTTCAGCATATTATGGGAGTACAGATGTTTAGGTTACATGTGTTGCCCTTGGTTCCCCCCCCCAAGTCCATGTTTCAAATATGTCCATCCTTCGGGTAATGCGCATTGCACTCCTTGTGTATACAAATACCCGTCCCCGTATAAATTAATCATAAAATAATAAAAAATTATCATATGGTATGCTGCACTGTAGTAAGCATCAGAGGAAATAATGGGCAAAGAAAGGGGAATCTGGAGTGCCCAGGTTAGGGGGTGCAGCAGGTTACGCTAGGTAGTCCCTTTTAGAAGTTGATACTGGAGTAGAGTTAAAGGAGGTCGGAGAGTTGGCAGTGTGGATATCTGTAGGAAGAGCATTTGAGGCAGAGGGAACCTCCATTGCAAAGACCCTAAGGAAGGTGCGTGCCTAGGATGTCTGAAGAACAGCAAGGAAGTTAGTAGAGCTGAAGCAGAGTAGGGGAAATCCATCAGATGAGATCACAGAGATGATCAGGATTTATTAATATTTCGTGTATGGCCTCCTCTCTACCTAACTCTTTGGACAGCTCCCTTACCTTGTTAGAACTAGCATCTGCTACCTGTGCCTATAACATTTAATATTATGTCCTGTAGGCCAGATTAGACATTTTCCCAGCCTCTGAAACTTGTCCTTTTAATGCCCACCTGAGACAGTAACTAGGCATAGTTCCAGGGCGTGGCCTCTCCTTACATGCCCAGTCCAAAGTTTAACACATGAAGAACACTAAAAGAAGAAAGAAATCTCGTGTTCAGAGCTGTATAAATCATCTATAAACATTTTCAAACATACATGGTTAATCAAAATAACTGTTTAAAATGAAGATTCCTGCACTCACCCCAGACCTACTGAATCAGAATCTCCCAGAAAGAAAACCATAAACCTATTCTTTTTCCTTTTTAACAAGTTCCGCAAGTTATACCAGTGATGAACGAGGTTTAGGAAACACTGATTTGGACCCAAACCCTCATTGCAAAAGAGGGAACAAAAACCCCATAGGAGTTAAATAATTTCCAAAAGAAGCATTTCTCCTTCTCTAATTGAGAAAGAACCTTTTTTCTCTTTTTGCTTTCTTCTTTTAACTTTCCTCATTTCCCTTCCAATATATAGAAAATACACGTTTTTGATCAATCTCTGAAGGGACTGCTAACTTGCTAATCATGTCTCCTAGGAGAAGTGACTTTGGAAACCTGAAACAGTCTCAGGAACTGCTCTATCCTTTCCTCATGAAACGCTCACCTTGAAACAGTGGCAGGCACTCTACTCTAGGAAAATTATTTCTTCTTAATTGGGACCATCTAGAGAGGCTTGGAACCACAGAGGCTTTCTTTGCCAAGTTTTAAAAAAAGGCGTCCTTTTGTCCTTATTATTTTCGAGATGATACATGTGATCTAACAGCTCTCGCACACCATGAGGCTCTCTTTGACATCAATCGGCATTATGCATGTGTAGGGGCAGCAGCAACGGGCTCATTATCTCCAGCCCAAGCAGAGAGAAATGCAATAATAATCGTTCTCTGCTCTTCTTGAAGCTTTTAACTGGTGTTGGAAACATAAGTAACCTTAGTGCCTGGGGTTAAGGTAAGTAACACCTTTTTCAATTGGCAGATGGTATTAAATTCCTACTCCACAGACCACAGGGATGGCGGAGAGGGAACAATTGAATGAAAGAAACTGTTCTTATCTATCTAATCGGAACAGTTGAGTTGTCTTTGAGAAGAACAGTGACTGCCCCAGTCACAACGTCCAATACACCCAAACTCTTAAATAAATGAGGACTTTATGTATCCATGGAAGTCAAAAGCACCTATCTTAAAGAGAAGGGTGGACCAGAAAAAATGTAGTACTTACTCCAAGAACATGATTAAGTCCAACCATTTTGTTTACCAAGGGTCTTTTTCTCTTTTTTTCATCAAAGATATGGCTGTAGAACTGATACAGCTTCACATCAAGATCTTATGAATCCGGTTAGGTCTCAATTATCTGCTCCAATAAGAAAACCCTGGCAGAGATCATTAAATTAGCAGAAAAAGCACACACCCAGAGCGGAGCCTTGGCTTGGCTTTCCTTTGAAAGGCAATATCATCATCACTTTGAGTCTTCCTCTTTTCCAGCTTCCATTCCGACGCCAAGAGAACAGAGTCACTCATCAGGTTTCTTTTGTCAAATTAAAAACCATAGAAGAAAAGCGCTATTTTCTTCTCACAGTGTTTCCTCCTCTTTACTTGGGTACTCTCTCAAGCTGCCTCCTAGCAGCCTTTTTCATTTTATTCTGCTCTGTCTCACTTCTTTTCCCCCTAAAAAGATCTTTGCAAGATCACCTGAGAATCACACTTTCAAAAAGTTGCTTTTTTTAATTATTAAATTGTGGTAAGAACACTTAACATGAGATCTACCCCTTAAAAAAAAAATTTAAGTGCACAATATAGTATTGTTAACTATAGGCACAATGTTGTACAGCAGTTCTCTAAAACTTGGCGAGTTTACATTACTATTAATAAAACCATATATCAATTCAACAGCAACTCTCCATTTCTCCCTACCCCAACTCCTGACAACCAACCCTCAACTCTGTTTCTGTGAGTTTGACTACTTTAGATACCTCATATGAACAGAATAATGCAATGTTTGTTCTTCTGTGACTTGCTTATTTCACTTAACATAATGTCTCCAAGGTTTGTCCATGTTGTCGGGTTGTCGTATACGGTAGGATTCCTTTTTTTTTTAAGGCTGAGCAATATTCCATCATATGTATATATCACATTTTCGTTATCTGTAATTTTATGGATATTTAGCTTGTTTCTAGATCTTGGCTATTGTGAATCATGCTGCAATGAACATGGGTGAGATCCTCATTTCAATTCTTTTGGATAAAGACCCAGAAGTGGGGTTGTTGGATCATATGATAGATCTGTTTTTAATTTTGAGGAACTGCCATACTGTTTTCTGTAGCAGCCGCACCATTTTACATTTCCACCAACACCGTACAAGGATTCCAACTTTTCTACATACCTGTTGACCATTTTTATATCTTCTCTGGAGAAATGTCTATTCAAGCCCTTTGCCAGTTTTTTAATAGAATTGTTTAATATCTTGATTTCAATAGTAGAATTTGTTATGGACGTGTGTGAAGCACTGTTTCAGTTACCCAACTGTTTCTGTCAGCAGTACTCCTTTCAAGCCAAAATGGACCAGGCGAGGCATCTCATCAAGCACAATGAAACGCAAAATCAATATTAAGAAAATGCAGATCCCAAGGATCTCAGTTTGCCTGAGTAATTCAGATCTCCAATTTTCATCATTTTATATTAAACCTAAGTATCAGTCCTGCTCCCTTTTCTTGCTGCCAGTAAGAAAGCTTGTTTTTTGTTGCACTGTGCTTTGTTTCTTAGCTTCCGAAATATACTCTGGCTACAGTCTTTTAAAAGTTAGTGAAAGAGAAGAGGAGGCTTGTCTGAGCCTTGATCCCTTGACTTGGGGCTATTTCCAGAACGCTGACTCACCACTGAATCACCACCATTCCTGCTAGTCCCTCTGTTGGAAGCCCAGGCCACTCAGCCGCACACCCACTCCATGCACTCACAGCTGCCATATCTCATGTCCCACTGTAAGTATGCATTTCCACCCTCCTGGCTCAAGATTGCACACCTGTGTACGAAGGGAGAGCTAAAAGCCAAGCATCTTGCCTTCTCGTGTAGGTGGTAATGGGAGAGAATAAAAACGAAGAATGCGACTGAGTATTCTTTCCGTGCTTCAGGCTGTGCTTCAAATTTATTATTATTAACAAACCACCTCTCTTTTTATCAAACCACAATCTGGCCAGAGCTGATTATTTCTTGAGGGCAAGAGCTATGATGGATATGTCTTTGTATCACTCTCCATCGCTGGCCAAGTGCTAGTCACACAGTAATGATCAACAAATTCCTATTACTGAGCAGAACATTTGATGGGGCATTAAAAATTATGTAATTAAAATATTTATTTTACAAATAGTAAAACAGCCACAGAACAATGGTACATAACCTCTAAAGTCACATACATAACCAACTGGTGAGGAACCAAGCATTTGCTCTACAGAAGCTTTCTTTGACTGTAATCTTTGAACCTAAACTACATGCACAGCTAATGCTCTCCTTTCATTTCAATTTAAGTGTCTTAAATATTGATCCATCTGAGAGTACTCTCCTGCCAGACCTATTTCTGATTTAACAGTTAGGGAACTGATTTTGAGGGTCTCAGTGTTCTGAAGGAGGTTGCCTGGATGTCTCTACCCCAGTGGGTCTTGGGAGAGGAGGAAAGTCGTATGTTCAGTGCTACCTCACTACAGGATGGCAAACCACCTGTTTTCTTGACTCAGAAAGGCTTTATTGACCCTGGCATTACTTTCCCCTCAGCTTTTGTCATCCGAGGCTTTTCATGTTCTAAGAACCTGGCTCTCTCAACCCAACTAATTAGATCTTCAGGAGGATGGTGATGCAAGAGCTGCATAGTTCCGCAATTCCAGCAACAAATCTGTCCCATCAGAGAAGTAGAGCAGAAATTCAATTCTATGGCCATTTCTTGAGCAGCTTCTATGTAAAAAAAAAAAAAAAAACTCCATATTAGGCATCTGGAAGAAAATACAGTTAACTGTACTGGTTTACATATGGTTCACAAAAGTGATGACCCAATTGTCACACATAGATCACATACTTAATGGATATTAAGTGCTTAATAAATAGTAAATTATAAATAAATACTCTTTAATTGATTTTTATAAAAAATATTTAGTTTCTCAAGGGACAAATTATTTTTATTCATTCACTCATTCATTCATTTATTCAAAAATATATATTGAGCATCAGATATTTTTAGATACTCTCCCAGACAATGGGAATACAAATGTGAATAACTTCAGAGTTATATACTTTGTGAGTTTGCCCATAAGCATAGAAATAGATAAAAATGTAAGAATAATGTAGTGGAAAAGATGTTATGGTAGAAGTCTCTGTTCTGAGAGATTGTTGGCACAGAGATGGTTGTCAAAGACAAGGGAGAAGTCAGTTCATAGAGAATATTACCTTGAAAGACACTCATTAAGCAACTGAAGGAGAGATATGTTCCAGACGGAAAAGAAAATGTAAATCAAGGCACTGAGACATGGCAAAACATAGATGAATAATGTAAGAGAAGAAAGATAGGATAGGTTATTGTGAATAGTGCTGCAATAAACATGGGAGTATTCACATACTGATTTCATTTCCTTTGAATATATGCCCAGTAGTGGGATTATTGGATGATATAGTAACTCTATTTTTAATTTTTTTAAGAAACTCCATACTGTAGTCCATAATGGCTATACTATTATAATTTACATTCCCGCCAACAGTGTATGGGAAAGACAGGGAGAAATAGTTCCCCTTTCTCCATATAGTTGCCAGTATTTGCTATTTTTTACCTTTTATATATCTATTAAAAGCAAAATAAAACTTAAATAAAATTTTAAAAGGAAGGATAGGGAAAAGACAAGTCAGAGAGAATCTTTAGGCATTGATAAAGATTTTGTACTTTATCCTGTGGGCAGTGGAAGCCATTGAAAGTTTTCTGGCAGAGGAAGGACTTGATTAGATTCAGGATGAATTGAGGATATATGCCAAAGCAAGGACATCCAAGTGATGCCTGCAGTTGTTTACTAGAAGCAACAAATTTTTATATACACAGTAGAGGTTTGATCTGAAAGCAGGAAGGAGTATAGTCTACAGAATCCAATAACAAGTTAGATTTTGTTAATAAATGGAACTTAATTAAACTAAAAAGCTTCTGCACAGCAAAAGAAACAATCAACAAATAGACAATCTACAGAGTGGGGAAAAAATATTGACAAGCTATATATTTGACAGAAGACTAATATCCAGACTCTACAAGGAACTCAAACAAATCAGCAAGAAAAAAACAAATAGACCCCGTTAAAAAGTGGCAAAAGACATGAACAGATATCTTTCAAAAGATAAGATACAAATGGACAACAAACTTATGAAAAAATGGTCAGCATCACTAATCATCAGAGAAATGCAAGTTAAAACCACAAGGAGATACCACATTACCCCAGTCAGAATGGCCATTATTAAAAAGTCAAAAAACAACAGATATTGATGTGGATGCCGTAAAAAGGGAATGCTTATACACTTTTAGTGGGAATGGAAATTAATACCACCGCTATGGAAAATAGTATGCAGATTTCTCAAAGAATAAAAATAGATCTATCATTCAATCCAGCAATCCCACTATTAGGTATCATCCAAAGGAAAGAAAGTCATTATAATTATATCAAAAAGATACCTGCACTTGTATGGTTATTGCAGCATAATTCACAGTTGCAAGCTTAGGAAATCAACCTAAGTGCCTATGAACCAAGGGAGTGGACAAACAAAAAGAATGAAATAATGTCTTTTGCAGCAACTTGGGTGGAACTGGGGGCCATTATCCTAGTGAAGTAACACAGGAATGGAAAACCAAATACCACATACTCTCACTCATAAGTGGGAGCTAAGCTATGGGTATGCAGGGTCACACAGAGTAGTACAATGGACATAAGAGACTGAGAAGAAGGGAGAGTGGGAGGGAGTGATGGGAGAACGGCTACCTACAGTGTGCAATGTACACTAATTGAGTGATGAGTACGCTAAATACCCAGACATCACCACTGTACAATTCTTCCATGTAACCAAAAACCACTTGTAACCCTGAATCTATTGAAATAAAAAATATTAAGATCCACATGCTCCAGGCACTTCATCCCTGTTTGCTGAATGAATGAATGGACAGATGAAAATAAAGTGCCATATGCCAAACTCTGTTCTCAGCATTTTGCATGTCAACTGATTAAACAAATAAATGATGGCCCCAAGATTTCTGAGAGGTCTGGCCTTCAGGTGGGCACTGCCCTGACCAGCAAGCTTTCACCATGTCAGCATGTGTGGTCCAACAAGCCTTGGGCTCTCGGCCGCAGCACCCCTTCTGGTCCCTTTCACAGACACACATGCTGACCAGATGGCAAGTTTCTTGAGGACAGGAACTTAGGTCCCAAGCACGGCCCAGAGTGATGCACAAAATCTGTACTCATGACTATTAAAGAGTGAATTTGTGAAAAACGAACCTAAGAGAAGACAACCTGACCAAGATGGTTTAGAACCGGACTGGTCCATTTCAAGCCAAGTTACCTCTTCAGAATGTATAAACTTTTGGAAAAAGAAAAGGATTTACTATTCTTTAAAATGCACTTTTTGGAAATGTCAATATCATTTTTCACAGGATTCAAAAGTAGGAGAGAGTGGGTAGGCATTGGCAAGCAAGCCTCAGACACAGACAACAAAATGTCAATCTCCAGGCACAGCTCAGCCTAGAGGCCAGAACACTGGAGCCAGGAGCACTTTTTCCCAGATGGATCTTTGGCAAATTGTGCTGCTAATATGTTCAACTTTGACAAGTGTTGTTTAGTAGAGACTGGCTATTGGCTCACCAATTCCAGTTCTTCTTCCTGAGCACACAGGAGGAAGACTGCATCTTCTGGCCAACCTTGCAGTGGGCTTGAGGCCATATGTCTGGGTCTTGGCCAAAGAGATGGGTTTTTTTTGGTTTTTTTTTTGTTTTTTTTTGAGACAGAGTCTCACTATGTCGCCCTGGCTAGAGTGCCGTGGCGTCATCCTAACTCGTAGCAACCTCAAACTCCCGGGCTCAAGCGATCCTCCTGCCTCAGCCTCCCGAGTAGCTGGGACTACAGGCATGCACCACAATGCCCGGCTAATTTTTTCTATATATTTTTAGTTGTCCAATTAATTTCTTTTTAATTTTAGTAGAGATGGGGTCTCGCTCTTGCTCAGGCTGGTTTCGAACTCCTGAGCTCAAACAATCCGCCCGCCTCGGCCTC
>NW_012154951.1:6221992-6222527 GCF_000956105.1 Propithecus coquereli | reverse complement strand
GCTTATTTTTCTGGCCACCTTTGGGAAATGGGTTTTGCTATGGTTTGAATATACTTTTCAAAACTCATTTTGAAGTTTAATTGCCACTATGACAGCAGTAAGATATGGGACATTTAGGGGGTGATTAGGTCAACAGAGCTCTGGCCTCAGGAATGAATTAATATCATTTTTGCAGGAGTGCGCTACTGATAAAAGGATGCGTTTGACCCCCACTTTCTCTCTGTCTTGTGCACTCTTGCCTGCTCTCACCAAGTGACGTCTCTGCCACATGATGAATCAGCAAGAAGGTGTTCACAAGATGCAGCCCCTAGATGTTGGGCTTCCCAGCCTCTAGAACCATGAGCCAAATAAATCTCTTTTCTTAATAAATTATGCAATCTATAGTATCCTGTATGAGCAGCAGAAGACAGACTAATACAGTTCTTTTGGCTCTTTTTCGGAGTATTAGGCTGAGATTTGCAGATTATGAAATCGAACACAATATCCCATGGAAATCAATTCATGATTTCCTCCAATTAAAGTTGTGACTTTTTTT
>NW_012154951.1:6186457-6220185 GCF_000956105.1 Propithecus coquereli | reverse complement strand
CAATCAATGTCAAGTCTAGTCCAAGAAAAAGTGGGGGTGGGATGGGAGGGAGGAGTCACAGAACCACACAGACATACAGAATAAAAGGATACATCTAAAATGCTACTAATATCCTGTTTATTTTCTTTTTAATGAAACAATCTTGGAAAATAACACCAAGGAATGCAGAGATGACTAGCAGCCCCTTATCCTTCCTGGCAGAGATTTTCTCTGACAATCAGTTAAAGTAGTAATTTTATCACTGATAAAGTGAGGTCCCCTTTTGCTTTCTGCAGTAAGTTTAATGGGAGTTTCTTAGAAAACCAAGAAATGGGAAGGCTGAAATCGTAGTTGCAAAGTAAATTGTTAGAAAGTCATACAAAATACACTAAATGAAGACTCATGGTCAGAATCCTTCACGTGGATTCTCAAGTAAACATATTCACTAGGACAGGTTTTTTTTTCCAAACGATGCTCTTCAGAGTCCTTGGGTATCCCAGAGGGGGACTCCTGGAGTAAGACGAGGACAATACTGGTACCTGATGTTTCCTTCTCAGGAAATGTTTTCAAACCAAGTGTGGTAGGCAGTCCCCAAAGATGTCCACCCTAATCCCCAGATCCTGCGAACATGTTAGCTTTCATGGCAAAAGGGACTTTGCTCATGTGATTGAATAAAGTATTTTGAGATGCAGGGGGTGTTACTGGATAATGTAATCACGAAGATCCTTTAAGGGAAAGAAGGAGGGAGGCCAGTCAGAGTGAGGCAGAGATATGGGGGCAGAAGTAGAGGTTGGAGTTATGAAAGGAGCCCTGTGCTGTGCACAGCCTGTAGAAGCTGGAAAGGCAAGGAAACGGACCTTCCCCGGAGCCTCCAGAAGGAATGCAGCCCTACCTACATCCTGGTTTTAGTCAAGTGAAACCCGTTTCAGACTTCCGACTCCCACAACCGTAAGATAATAAGAATGGGTTGCTTTAAGTCACTAAAGTCGCTGTCATTCGGCACAGCAGCGATAAAAAACAAATATACTAATGGACTAAAACAAGTATTTCTCTAACTTTAATATGCACAAGCTTTACCTGGGATGTTTGTCAAATATCAGTTTGAAGTCTCCACTCCCCCAAAGTTCTAATGTTCACTGTCTGCTAGGAAGCCTAAGAACCTGCATTTTTGATGAATATATCCCCCTTTTCCTGTGATTCTGATTCCAATTTCTCCCAACCACACTTTGAGAAACACTTACTGAAACCAGACCCACCATCAACAGTCTCATGCAGTACAGGAACCCATGATACTAGCCTGAACGATGTCACAACAGATCCCCTCTGGTATTTTCGGCAATCATCCCCAAGAAGGATGCATCGGTCACCGAATTCTGCGTCATGTTACACAGCAAGCTTCCGATGCATCTCGTAACTCCGCTTATCATCAGTGCATTTCCACACAACAGTTAATATTCATTTCATCAAAGGAATACTAAGTGTGAAGAGAGAATAGGAAGAGTCCTGGTCTTGAAATCAGAAAACTTGGATCGGTCTTCTCAGTCCCTGCCTGGGTGTCGAGCACTGGGTGAGAAGTTTCTCATCTCTGCTCCTCAGTTTCCCATACAAATGAGAGGATGTAACTTGGTCTCTTAAATTCCTTTAGCAACAATATCCTCTAACTTGGAAGTCCACTTGAGTCTGCTAAGAAATAAGCAAAAGACACCAGAACTTTCCTTTTTTTTTTTTTTTCCTTTCATCTCTAATCAACTTTAGTTGTTTGCTCAGGACATTTATGAATATAAGGTTTTCTTTTCCACTTTCAGGTCTCTATTTTCTTAGGAAAATCATGTCCTTTCAAAGGGAGAGGGCAAGTACACCCAGGATATGCATGGTTTCAATGGCTATTCTTTACAGCAGGGATTCCCAACCTATGGTGAGTTGTATAATTATTTCATTACGTATTACAATATAATAATAATAATAGAAATAAAGTGCACAATAAATGTAATGTTCTTGAATCATCCTGAAACCATCCCCCCCAACAAGTCCATGGAAAAATTGTCTTTCATGAAAACAGTCCCTGGTGCCAGAAAGGTTGGGGGCCGCTGCTCTACAGCCACACTCTGCCCTCAAAGTCCACTGAAATAAAGGTAGGGTGGCAGGAGCCCAGCATACCGACAGGCAGGCCAGATATTGCGAGCTGGTGTTTTCCCCCTGGACTACATTTCCTCATCCCAAAGGCAATGGGCAGGCACCATGCTCTACGGCACAGTCCCTGAAAATGCTGCCCAAGAATGTGCTTTTCAGAGCTGGGTTTCTGATCAGAGCTACGCTGGGGATTTGTGCAACAGCCTCCACTCCTCTGGTGCATTTACCCGCCAGCTTTCCACTGCAGCCATTACATACGTAGGACTTGCCTCCCCACCTGCCAAACACACCGTTTTCAAAAACACACCATTTTTATAGCCATCCTGTAAATCATCTAGCTCCTTTGTTTTTCCCTTCTTTCTTCTCTGGCTAGCCTCATCCTCATCAGTTCCTAAGTTTGGCATCATCTCTAGGACAAGGTAAGTGACAACCTTCCTCCACCCTAAATTGCCCAAACCGGGCCTGGAGCATTCAGCTTACTCCATCGGGTGGGTGAAAGGGTTGTTGTCACATCTCAGAAAGGAGATTGTAATGTAGTTTAAAAACATGCACTTTAGAATCAGTAAAGACATCAGTTCAAATTCTAGCTCTGCCAACTACTAGATATGTAGACCTCACAAAACCCCTAACTTGCCTTTACCCTTGGTTTCCTTATCTGTAAAATGAGGATGACACTACCTAACTCAGATTATTGTGGGTATTAAAGATGATGTTTGTAAGACACTTGGCACATATTAAAAGCTCAATGTGGTAGCTTTACTATTCTTATCAGCTAACTACAGCGCATCCAGAGCTGAGGTTTGCAGAGTAGCTAGACTCAAAATCGTATCATATAAGGACTTCTATCATCGGGAATATTTGGCATGGAGAAATGAACAGGCGGAGGACAGAATTGCAAAAATATATGCAAAAACAAAAAAAGAACTGCACATGTTTTTGTCTATCCACTGAAAATAGAACAAAGGTCAATAGGGAAATTTCTTCTCAGCATAACAAATAATTTTCAGACCCCTAGAGCTATGTGGAAGTGGAACGAACCCCCTTGAGAGGTAGTGAGTGCCCCATGATTAAAGGAATTCAAGAGGGGCCTGGCTAGTCCTTGGCTGGGAGTATCCTATGAGGTTCAAGCATGGGATAAACTACTGGATTTTTATGACTTTTAAAACACCTTTCAAGTTTAAATGTTATTGTTCTGTGATCATTTCTAGCTCCAAAAGCAGGTGCAGAAGGAGATTTTTAAAAGGTAAAAGAGAAGCCAATCAACTGGGCTCCCTGCTAGCAATTTTTAAGAAAGATAGATGGGCTGAAGATGTTTACGTTAGCAAAACTGAGGATTGGGCACGTAACATTCCGTGTCTTTCTACTTACCCTGGCTTTTAAATGCCCTTTTCTCAGTCCTGCAATGCCAAATTCATCATGTAAAACGTGAGTGGATGGGTACATCGTGAGAGCCTCTACAACATAAACTCAATGGCAAAGCCCATTATGTGGAATTACGTTTACTTAATTAGCTAAGGGCTTAAAGGTAGTTAAAACAGGCAAACCATCTTCTCTCCAGCTGAGAGATCATAAAAATGGATGTGAGGGATGATAACAAGTATCCAAGGATTTGTAAAATGTCAGGAGCAGTGAGCTAGTGAGTATTAACAAAGTGTATATACGACTGTTTTTGAAGTCTCAGTAAAGATTAGCAAACGGCTCTCTCACAAGATTGCACTCTCTCTCTTCCTCAAAACAGTTCATGAACATCTCATAGAAACAGAAAATTAGCAGTCTCATAATTGAAAAGAAATTGTATTAGGCACTTTGGAAGACATTTAGGAGTAAAATTCACTAGAAGTGATTAAAGCAAACCTGATTTTTACATGCACATGTGCAAACACACATTTAACAGATTGCTAAGACTACCGAAATTAGGTGTTGGTCTCAGGCCCTGACATTAATGCTAGAAAGGACTTTTGCACATAATTCTAATAACTTTTAAAAAAATAGCAACCCTCGGGTTGTAAAGACTTTCATGACTAGCTACATCACCCTCATTGCCACCCTTTCCCAGTTCAGTCGGCTGGGAAAATTTGAGGATCGGTTGTATTCTTTCTTCCATACCTCAGTATCTGTGACCGACACACATTTTTAAACAACATGCACTACTGAGAAAACATTCAAAGTCTAATATCCGAAAATGCTAATGATTTTTTTTTTTGTTTCAGATAATGATTATATTGAAGTGCTTTCTGACCACATTTAGAAAATTCATTAAAAGACATGAGATAGGCCATGAATCCAGAAACTCTAACGATAGCCATTCAAGGACTTTTCTGCACTTACGTATGTATATACTTCTAAAGGAAGGAATTCATTCTTTGCAGGTTCTTTTTAAGCAAATGAGAATGACTCCGGTGTTATGTGTTGCTGATAAGTTGTACGTTTAGTTTCTAAAAGCCTTTAAAAAGAATGTGAATGTAATCAACACGAAATAAAAATCTATCCATTATTCCCTGATTTTATCAGCAAATGGTACTAAAAATAGCACTTCATAAAAAGACCTGAACAAAGCCCTCTGACCAGGAAACAGTTGAGCTGGGCACCAAATCATCTGAATTCTATTTAGAAGATTAGATTGAAACCAATTTAATTCTTAAACGGATGGACTAATATTAGACCTTAGCAGAGATAACAAGATAGGGTGATAAATGGGACCAGAGGTGACCAATAAGCCTTAGAGGCCTGGAAAAGTCTAACAGACATTCAAGGTGCTGCTTTTCCAAGTAAATCCCTAATGGCCATGAGCGAGCTGGGCCGGAGCTGTGTTCACTTTGACTCAGGACTGAGTCTGTGGAGCTGAATGGCATAGTTAACGCAACATGGGAAGCATCTGACCAGATCTCCTGACCAATCACCCGCTGCATGTTCATGGAATGAGCTGAAATCTAAACTGTGTGTTTTTTCCCAAAGATACTTTCCCTTCCAAATTAGAATTTTGTGTGGCATAGCATGAAAACTTGACTACTAAACCAGCAATGATAATAATAGTATCTAACTCTGATTGAGCACATGCCATGTGCAGGAATCAAAACTCAGTACACCGTGAAAAGGAAAGAGTTTAAGATTTAGGCAGCTGTCTTGGGTTATAAAAAGCAAAAAAAAAAAAAGCTGGCAAGGCACCAATAACAAAGAAAAGAAAGTGTCCACTCTTTTAGGATGACGGGAAAACTAGTAGTGAAGGCAGCTCTGGATCTGGGCGAGCTGTAAGAAACAGCTGTTGATCAACAGCAGCTGAAGGCGCGAGAGCGCCAGGGACACACGGGGAAGCGGCCTGCCTGCAGTTAGTTACGATGCTCCAGAATGCTTTTTGTTTGTGTGAAGGAATTTGCAACCCAGCGATTCACACTGCAAAGCTTATACTTAGCTCTTTGCAATGCGTGCCAGCTCCTGGTGTTTTCCCATTCGCTAACTCAGATGTCAAGAGAAAGAGAGAATAAAGGTCCAATAATAAGAGCCTGAAGACAAACCACTATGTTTAGATATAGATATCACCCTCTCTGTCTCTAAACGTAGTGTCCGGGAGGCACAAAGCTGCTTAATCTTTCTCTCTTTGTAGGCGTCCAAATCCCATCTCATTTTGCATCCACTGTGCTTTGTACAAATGCCAATCCCCTCCAATTCAGCCCTGATGTCAAGTGACAAAGGGAGATACTCCCACTTGAACTCTCTCTCTTTCAGCCTTTTTGCTTCAAGTCTCCTTCAAACAAAGACTTCGCCTCTGATTCCTGGCTCGAGACCACTTTCTTAGATGACACATAGCCTGGTGTGGCCAGTTGAAAAAATAAAAATAAAAAATCAATGCCTAGATCTGGATGCCCCCAGCGAGCAAGGAACCCATCTGTGCATCTCATACCATTGGTGGCTATTGTTTAAATAAACATTACTTTGTATGGCTTTTTTAAAAAATTCAATACATGTTGGTGCCTGGTTATAAAGAAAGAAAATTGCAGTATTAAAAGACTAGTATTTTCAGAGTCTTGTGATGTAAATTGCTAATTTAAAACCCAAAATATTGTTAAAGTGTCTTTATTTAATAGCAGGTGATTGCAAGCTGTAATTTGCAAGCTGTAGATGCAGATGGTAATGTTTTTCCTCCCTTTTCAGTAGTGCAGTACAGTATTTACTGCAGATCTGTGCAGACATGGAACAGCCAACTGTGAAAGAAAACACTCTGGAAAACGGAGGAAGATCAACGACGAAGTTTGCAAAAGGAAGACAGGTTTTGAGACCTGCTCATCCCTCAGCCGAGGCGGGATCCCTACTCCCGAGTATGGGGGGTGCTCGTTGGTTAAAAGAAGCTGAAGGTGCTGTCTGTGGGTTTTCCAGATGCTTCCAAATGTTAAAACATGTGCATGAGAGATTAATATTTAATTTAGATTTGATTATTTATTCTTCTGCTGGAGGAAACCCAGGGAAGGGATGGAATGTGGGTATAGGATTGCTAGATAAAATGCAGGACACCTCATCAAATTTGAAGTTTAGATAAACAATGAATAATTTGTTAGTGTAAGTAGGTCCCATGTAATTTGGGACAGACTTATACCAACAAAGTATTTCTCATTTATCTGATGTTCGAATTCAACTGAGACTCTTGTATTTTTATTTGTTACATCTTGCAATCCTATGAGGGGAGAAAGGCAAGTAAGTAAATAACAATGTCAGAAGCAGGGAAAGGTGATGAACATTGACACTAACTGAACACAGCTGGGGACTCACCTTCTGCTCTCCCAGGTAATTTGGGCAACAACATACCAGGTAGATTCTATCGTGAACCACATTTCACAGGGAACATCATTGTGGCTCAGAGACCTTGGTGACTTTCCAAAGGTCAGATAGTTCACGACGTGCCTGGATTTGGAGACCAAGGTCTCTGTGGCTTCAAAGACTGAGTTCTTTTCAATAAATGATACTGATGCCTCACCTTGGTTAATTCTCTCCCATGACAATTAGGGAATCCAGAAGAAATCCAGTGCCCACCTCTAGCTCCAGTGGCCTCCCAATTCCCGCACCCTGGCAAAAATGCAAACCAACAAACAAGCCCATTTGTCCTCACCAATTATCTCCTTCTTCCTATCCCTACCCCAGTGGACAAATAAAAGCACTATTTGCCTATTGAAGAGGAATAACAGCTCTTTCTCCACTCATGTTATCCAAGTGAAGTCTTCATAATTATCATATTCTCTTTTATCTTATCGTAGTCTATTACCAAAAGACCTGGGAGGCCAGCCTTCTTTAAGCATTTGGCTTTACACACTACTTGTACAGAATCCTGGGAAGTGGTAACACAGAACCCAAGCATGAGCAGGGAGAAGGGGACTGTTGATTGTTTACTCAGATATCAGATCTCCCTCCTTTCCTGTTGCCTGAGTCCTGAATGGCTCAATCCAACCCTGCCCATGACTCAGGAGCAAGTCCTGATTGATCTCCACTATTTCTCAGCAGGTGGGTAAAATTTCTCAGCATTTGAGTAAAATGATTCTTCATCGTAAGGGACTGCCTTGAACATTGCAAGACACCTCATTCCTGTGTCCTCGTCCTAAATACTATAGACAGGCTTTAGTCACTTTGTTAACTAAAAATATCCCTGCACATTTCCAAATACTTCTGCTGGTGGAGGGGCACCTCCCACAGTTGAGAACCACAGGACAGTCTGCCCCTTGGAAGTGATTGGTGTAGTGGGCAGGGTTACTGCCAACGAGACGTAAAAGAAGATCTGCTGGGGCCTTCTGGAAAAAGTTTCCTCACACTATAAAAGAGGCCCAAGGAAGGAGCAGTCCCTCTAACACTGCTGGGTGTGGTCAGGTAGCCACATGATTCCTGTAGCTACGAAAGCCATTTTCCACCTATGAGGACAAAAACTGAGAATGAAAAGATGGCAGAGTACAAAAATGGAAAACCCCTGGGCCTAGGATGATATCATTGATCTACTGACTTAGCAAACCCTGGAGCTGCCCTACCTTCCCAATAGCAGGTAGGGAAGGAATAAAACTGCCTAATTGTTTAAGCCTCTTGAGTTGGGAACACTCAACCTACTTGCAACTCAGAGCACCCAAACTGGCATGTGATTACAAGGACGTTGGCTTCTGAAGGGAGGACAAGCAAAAAGCAATGAGGAGGCTGGAGGGGTGTGAAGCGCTAGAGACATCTTTGGTTCATTATGGTGCATTGAAAAGAGGAGAGTGGAGTCAGGGAATGGAATCACCAATTAGCTCTGTGACCTTGAGTAAGGCACAGTATCTCAGCCTTAGATTTCTGATCAACACTGCCAGGACTAGATCTACAAAAGTTGTCATCTCAAAGCCTGTGGACCACAGTAGACTCGCAGCCGTGCTTTTCTTCACTGGCTCATGAGCCCAGTAGCCACATATGCCACCACGACCCCATAATCTTACAACCAGGACTCTTCATTCACCTCACCTGCCCATTTCCTGGGCATGTAAGTCCAGGGCTTCATTTAAACCCACTCTCTCCCATCCTATGGGACCTTGATACTGCGTTCTATGGCTCCGATATAAACGTCATTTGGGCAAAAAATCAGCCTCGAGATCTCTGCTGTTTATGTAAGTCTTTTGCCACACCAAATGAATTTATTCTAATTAAAAAACCAGTGACCGATTATAAGACATCCATATTAAAATTGCTTATTTTCACTTTCAAGGAGTATCTAGTATATCTTTTAAATAAAGAATGCATAAGCGCTAACCTTGCACATTACATTTCATCCCGTTCAACTTCTTATTAATGTTTATTTGCAGGAAAATAAAAATTACTTGCTCTACTGAGGAGCATTACATAAACCACTTACATATAGTATTCTCTAGCGCCATCTAGGGGATTCCCAACCAAGAACAAAAAAAATCATCTGTTCAGCTGAAAGAGAAAAACAAACACTGAGAAATCAGCAGTGACTCGCAAAGTAATATCTTATACACATCCGATAGTGTTTGGGTCATCTTTTATTTTAGTTTGGATAGCTGAGCAAGGTCACACATGGTGCTGCATCTGGGAAACGCATAAATGAGTAAAACATGACCTCGTGCCCATGCTTTGTAGCCTAATATTTTACAAACATAACCTTGAGAGAAAAAATATTTCCCTATTGAAATCAATGCCACTTTCTAAAACCAAATCAAGCAGGATTTGTTAATATTTTTTCCATGTGTTTTCTGGATACCCGGTACCTACATATTAATCATCAACATGTAAGAATTCCAGCAAGTGCTGTTTGAAGCTAAAGCAAAAACCAGAGAATGACTGACACTTTGCAAGGACCTATATCTCTATCCCTAGCCCCTATGCCTAGCAGATAGATGTCACTCCTAAGTATTCCTTATACTGAGCCGAGCTCAGTAGACTCTAGATGGTATTGACTGATGATGTGTAGTGTTCACCTCTTTCTAATGAACCATATGTGACTCAATTGCAGTAATCTGTGTTAACCTAAATAAGCACATTTCTGGGAAGGTCTATAATGCCAACTTCTGTGATGGCCCTGGGCTAGGCACTTTACCCACAGGTTATTACAATAATCCTTCCTCCAAAGCCTATAAAGTTTTAATTCCCATTTTACAGATAAGAAAATGGAGGCAAAGATAGGTGGAATGTCTTCTCCATGATAACACAATAAAAAATGCATACACAGGGTTTCAAATCCACGTTATGCTCCGGCGTCAACGAGTGTGCTTCCTCCACTGAAGTGGGATTTCAAATGTAGCATTTTAATATGACTACTAAATGACACACTATTTCAATGGAGGGAAAAATACACATTAGGCAGACCCATATGAAATTCCTGATATTGAACCATTTTTGACCTATAAAAAGCTTACATGTGATTCAACATATTATATTCCCACATTCAAGGCTATTTCCTTTTAAGGCTGGCAAAAAAAAAGAAGCAGTTTTTGTTATGTACCGTTTCATTTACTTTGAGTTTTTCATGATCTCTTAGCTACTGCAAGCACCAATTAATTAAACTGGATTGCCTCCAACGATGCAACTTCCTCATGTATACTCATGTGCTTGTCAAGACCAAGGCTCGTGAACATCACCTCCGGGGTGTATTGATCTTACTTAACCCACAAGCATTTTGTGACAGTAGGCACTGGCAAGGTAGTTTCAACATCATTTGTTCATAGCCACTTTGTTTAATGTCTACCTTCAATAAATGTTCTTTCTCACTTGGGTCATTTGGCTGGAATAAGAGGAGAGTGATGAGGTGGTCAGGAGTAGGTGACGGGTGGGTAGATATTTTAGAACGTGTCTAATAATGAGTCACAGTACCTTATTATTTTACAAAAATAAAAAGCAGTGGGTGTTTAACAACTGCTCTGAAGCAACCCCAATGTAACCTTCAATGGGCCCTGCAACGGCTATGTACCTGAAAGCAAAGATGATCAAGGCTTACCGGCTCCCAGTCTAATAAAGCTAATGACTTCTGCTTATTATTCAGTCAAAGGCTAGTTGGCTTTTAACAGAGATTTTATAATCTACTTATACTTTGTCCCCAAACATTTTCTTTTTTTCTTGCTTTTCCAAGAGAATAAAGACAAAAATACTTAATGTGAAGTATATACAGCCTCTTTCCTTTTTCTCAACCCACACTCCACCCATCCATTAAGGAAACATTTTGCAGAGTAATCGAAGAGAAAAGGAGATGGGGAAAGAAAAATAGGGCCACAGAAATGGGTGTGGAGAAGCATTTCATGGAAAACTAAAAGATAAAAATAAATCAAAAATCAGTATGCATTGTAGATGCTGGGGCAAGCAAGTAGGAGCACAAAAGGAATGAAGTGGTACTCCTTTGATATTACTCAATAAATTCAAATAAAATTGTAATTATTTGTATTATTCCAAAATGTTGGACTATAGTCCTTTGACTATGACTCTGCAGTGAGACTGGGCTTCATGGAACTCGGTGATTTATTCATATTATGCTGACATGGTGTATAATGAGAAAAGCTATGACATAAACCATTTCATGTGCGATTAGCTGGCATATTCTTGCCCCTCTTCTTTAGTACCTTGGGAGTTATTGCATAATTTGGTCTCTGATTTTTATTGCCTGGTGTGCACGGCATCCTGAAAATCCATGTCTCCACTGCTCCAATATACGCTTCCCCTCAATAATTCCTCTGCCTCAAAATCTCACAGTATCAATTTTCAATTCCTCCAAATAAGAGAAGGGTTATAGGCCCCAAAAGGACAAAGAGTTAAATAACAATGAGGATTAGATTTTAGTACTATTCTACTCAACAAAAGGTACTCATTTAACAGTTCTTCCACATGTCTTCAAATCACCAAGGTGCTCACTAAACCAAAACTAGCAGAGATCCCTTTTCAAAGACAGTGAAATCCAGACATTCGGCAGTTAAAGGCCCAGTGATTTTTTTGACAGTTTTATTCTTACGTTAAGAAACTTTTCTTTGTAACAACAGTACCTATATCCTTACAGATTTCTTTTTGGATTTTGGTTTCTTTTTTTTTTTTTTTCTGTCAACATGGCCCAAAAGAGAAACACTGAAGATAATTTGAAGACTTTATTTTAATCCTTTATAATACCTTATGTCACTCTATTATCATAATCTGTATCACTATTTTTGACAATCAACTGACTTCACCAAGCCCCAATTTTACCAATATATAAACAATATGCAAAAAAAGGAATGTTGCAACATTCCATCTTCCAATATGGTTTTCTATATCCTATTGGATGCTTTGGAGAGGCACATTACTCCTAACCATGAAAGACTTATTAGATTTTAAGCATTCAATTACTGTGTTTAGGTTATAGTATTATATGATCTTGAAATACGTTTAGTAGTGACATCTGAGCTGTGTTGAAAAGTACACTGGCATTGGAATTAAAATAGCTAGGTTGACTCAACTTCTAAATAGTTCATGACTACTAGTTTCTGACTGTAAATTTTAAGTAACAAGTTCTCTGAGCCTCATTACCTCACCAATAAATTGAATGTAAGAAAATTATGCTAATAAAGGTAGAATAGTGACTGAAACAAACACGTTGAAACCTCAGTATTTTAACACATGGAAGGTCATTTCTTATTCGCAACACTGTTAAGCATGGATATTTAGCCTATAGCCTTCCCTGTAGTCACTCAGAGATCCAGGCTCTATCTATCTTGTGGATTTGTCATCCCATCACTATTATATCTGTGAAGGGCCAGATAGCAAATATTTTAGGCTTTACAGGCCATGTGTTACAATAACTGCATTCTGCTGCTGTAATGCAAAAGCAGCTATTGACAATATACAAGCATGTCAGTGTTGTTAGTTTCAATAAAATGCTATATACAAAAACAGGTGACAGGCCAGATTTGACCCATGCCCTAAGTTATTGGAGTCCCCTTCTGGGTTCTTTGCAACCAACTGATTAATGGGGGAAAATCAGAACATGAGGAATGGGCAGGAGTTTTTAATGTGCTAGGCTTAAAAATGGCATGTATCACTTCTGCCCATTCCACTGGCTAGAACATGGGCACATCTAACTCTAAGAAATGTTGTATTTGCCCAGGAGAGAAAGGAAATAGAGTTAGGAAACTAATAACATTCTCTACCAAAAATACTTTTCTTCAATGGTTGTGGTGAATGTCATATGAGATAATGAGCATGTAAAATTACTTTATAAATTACAATCTTCTTTGCAAATATAGAGTGCTATTTTTATGATAATTACTACATGCAACCTCTCTATGAATACCTTAGCACCAGGGAGTGATATCCCCTTTAGAAAGAATAGAGATTATGGGTATAAAAGCAGTTAAAAGTTTTGAATCGAGGAAAATCTGTAGATTATGCTTTACACACCAGGGAACCATGGCCCTTTCCTCCAACTTGGGTATCTTTAAATACGCTGAAATTTCCCTCCCTCCATGGTAGAGATAAGCTTTGCATGCATAGAGGCAATTACTGAAGCACTTTTCAGGTTATCTCAATAGTCAGATTATTTGCTGTAAAACTAAAGTTTATTTCTGATACCCTTCAATGCCAGAAATAATAAATTAGAAATATAAAAATGAAGCTATCCATAGTATTAACTAATTAACTAGAAATGCATGCTTAATATTCTCCAAGAGTAAAGCTCTGTGCTGAGGAGATAGGACACATCAGAAAGCACAGAAGCCAAGATAAAAACAATTCTCAATGTGATCCCTCCAATCAAATTTTGAAAGTCTCACATTTATACCATTTAATGTTTGAGATTGGGTCATGGTATTTTTTTCAACATACTTTTCACAGAGTAGCATGAGCAGCACAATTATTCTACTAATTGTAAAAGGTTCCTCTTCTGCCTGCATCTTTTACGTGGTAGAATTAAACATGGAGAAAATGAAAATGCAAAAGATTAGAATTAATTATATCGAATAGGGGATAAAGCAGGGATGATTCATTTATTTATCTAATTTTTAGCGAAGTGACAAATTGAAGGGACTTCCTATGAGGCAATTAGCCATCCATCATTGGTTATTTCAAATAAAATAAAAACAAAAGCACACAGATCAGACATTTAAAGGGGTTTGTAAAGACTAGAGAGTGTAGGAGGTGGAGTGTAGATGGCTATGTTGGCAAGTGGGGACAATGCACCTTACTGGGAGTGGTGACTTGGGCATTACCTATGTCTCCCTATGATACATAACCTCCTCATCTCTAAATAGCGAGTACTCAATGGGTAGGGTGTGAGTAAGGTCTAGTTTGCTCAAGACAGTCTCAGTTTACCCTTGTTCCTCAGCATAATTATTAATAGTGCCCTCATCCACTCTCCAGTGTTCCAATGTGGACAACACAGCATATGGACATGGTGTCCATGAATACGTGCTCATGGCTTGATGTGCATGCAGAACTTGGAGAGGTAACACTCATGCAACCTCTTAACAGCCACACCCGAGAGGCTTAAAGCATGAAAATGCACAAAGATACAAACACAGAGCAAGTAATAGGATCCATGCGCACATAACTGAAGGACTGGTTGTAAGCATTTCTCTCCCACAAACCTGGCAGAAAAACTCAGCATCAAGAAAATGGCCAATAAGCTATGAGCTGTCATTGCCTGAAAGAAGAGGTGAATGGTGATTTGAGAATCTATGTGATCTTTAGCGACTATTGCAAAAATCCTGAACTTTGGCACCTAAAATAACTTCTTAAAGTTTATAATGCTCCAGAGTTCTTCACCTTCTATAATTAAAATAATATATATAACTATTTATCAACTAAATTATTTCCTTATATAAGCTTAGGGTGAATTTTTTTGGTATTTGTTAATTGTCTCCTGATAAAATTTCGGATCACAGGAGGTCAGAGGGAGCTTAGATAATATCCAATCCCACACTCCTCAAGATGCAATATCCAGAAAGAATTAATGGCTTACTCCAAAGCATTGGCCAGTCGGAATCCTATAAGGGCTCTATCATCATCCCTACCTCTTCACCTAGTATCCCTATGTCCTATATCCAACTCACCACAAACACCAGTACTTGCCCCCTGCTGTTTACCAGTTCCTGCATTTTTTGGTAGCATGGACACTGGAGAGGTTTTCCTCTCTGCAGATCTGGGGAAAAGGAAATGAGTTCAGCATTCAGCTAGAGAAAGATGATGCTCACCTAAGCCATTCTTTCCTATTTGGGGTATAATGAGAAAATTCTTTGTTTTTTGGTTTCGATGAGGCAGCATTCATCAAGAGCAAATGAAATGCTTTTCTTTCTCTTAAACTTTGTCAGAACCCATCCTGTTCCTGGATTGGCCAGAAAAAATGCTCTCTAAACTCTAAGTATCTTCCCATTTGTTCACTCTGTTGTATCCCCAGAATCCAACCTAATGTCCACTGCAAGAGGTGTCCTATATATATCTGTAAATTAATAAATTAATGAAGAAATTCACCAAGGTAACATGCAGCCAAAATACAAGGGTATGTTGGGCAATATACAGCCATGTGTCCTACCATATATACCATAGATTGACGCTTCCTCACTGCCAGGATTCCTACTGAGTTGAAGGACCACTCGAGTACAGATTCCTGGAAGGACTGAGACCTGCCTTAGAAATAGAGCCAAGTTAAGCCAAATAGGAAAGAGATTTGAAGAAAAGTAGCTGACACAACAAAGAAGAGAGACTCCTTCCAGGATAGGAATATTAAGAGTGCAGAGGAACTGCAAAAAGATGCAAGAGATCAGTTGTTTATTGGGGAGGATTAATAGCAATTGGAGCATATAAGGATGAGGACGAATGCTGATAGCTGCAGGCAACAGAAATATTAACTCAATCTGGCTTACATCGTAAGGAAGTGTATTTTCTAACGTAACTGGTGTCCAGGGTTAGGTAGGCTTCTGGGTTGGGTGATTCAGAGACTCCAAATGTGTCACAGGTCCGGGTTTTCTCCCTGGGCTCTACAGAATCCTCAGCGTCAGTGTGACCTCTGAGTGATAGCACGATGTCTGAAGCAAGTGTCACATCTGGATAACAATGCCCACAGGAAGATGTTCACTCCCTATGGCTCTCTCTCTCTTTTATTTACGTATGTGTTGTTCATTTATCTTTGGAGAATGCATGCTCTTTATTACTATTAATGAGGCTTGTAATCCCCTGACTATAGTTTTCTCCCTGAACCTGAGAAAACATAATTCTTATAGCAAAAGTGTGTACCTCTCTTTCATCAGCAAGGAAACTTTTCCAAGGAGTTCTCAGACTCTTTCCCCTCACAGCTCATTGATCAGAATCGCATCCCATGGCACTTCCTAACACGTGACTCGCAAGGCAAATGGGGACCCCTTGTTACTCTTATGGGAGCCGTGATCAGCTTCTGCTGAGGCATATGGCTGCATGGAGGGGGCGAATACCAAAAAAATAATTATGCTAGGGACGGAGAAGTAAAGGGAACTGCGGTGTGGACAGCCATCGGCACTCCAGAGTGAGACCACCAATGATAAATTAGCAACCTGCATTAGCTTTGGGAAGATTATAGTAATCCTAAGAAAAATATCTGACATGGGCATAGTACTTGACAATGTATAAAGTCTTCCAAATCTCTGAAGTAGATAAATACTATTATTCCATCTTTACAGATAAAGAAACCAAGGTTCAATCGACTGACATACAGAGTTAAATAGAAAGTGGCCATTGCATGTGGGAAGTCAAACATTTAGCTAGTGAACATTTGTCTGATTCCCTGAAATAAAAATTACAAGTTGCAGAGTTTCAAAAGAAAACTTCTAAGCAAATGCCTGCTACCCTGCAAAGCCACAAGTTAAATAAATTTCACTTATCATAATCATATTCTTTTTTGGTACATCGTTTATTTGTTTTTGTTTATTCAATAGGTTGCTATGGGCAAAACAAATTTTCAGGTACTTGAGACTAAAGGGATGAAAACGTATTCCACCTATGCCTGCACCGCTAGGTTCACAATACACGAAGCAAGATTCAAAGGAAAGCACTGACCATATTTCCCAATGTGAAGATGTCATCTATTAGAAGACATTGAGGAGGGGAAGGGAAAACACTAAATGCAACATTAAATGCACATGTTGACTGTAAAATACATATAAACTTCAGAACTGTCCTAACCTCGAGGAAAAAGATTGTCAGAAGAGAAGCGGTTTCACAATCACAGCACAGACTTGTGCAGATATGAAGTGTTCTGTGTCACCTGTCCCTAGTCAGAATTATGATCCCAAAAGGTTGGCATGATGGGGCCTCTTGTTCTGTAAGTGCTGTAATAGTGCAAAGTGAATATAATAGAGTACACAAACAATGCTTCATGGAGGCACAACGCAGGTGAGCAAGCTGCTCTCCAAGGAGGACTTGGGGATGATGTGAAAGAGAAGGTGACATTTTAAATACGGGCACTGAGAAATGAGTTGGTGCTTTCCAGATGGAGAGAGGAGAATCTTACACAAGCAAGACATGGGGACAGGAAGTAGCAGTGAATAATCAATTCATTGTGTCTTTAGGCCAGAACTCTTCATGGAGGACAGAGAGAGAGAGAGAGAGAGAGAGAGAGAGAGAGAGAGAGAGAGAGATCCGGGTAAACATACAATCTAGTCCTTGCATTCATGAAACATTATATTCAGCTTCCCAGTTATTCATTGAGCCACTGAAGCCAAGTCGGTCAGGATGAGAGCTCCACACCCACTACTGACTGGCCTGATTTTGCCACTTACCGTTTCTAAGCCTCACCTTCACCCTCGTACAATCAGGAGAGTACCGATGCCTGCCTCTCAGGATTTCACATGATGTCGCCAGTGAAACACAGAGCTCAATGCTCGGCACGTGGTAAGTGTCCAATAAATGGCAGCAGGCTAACGAAACCAAGAGAAGGACTCTGTTCTCCAGTCCTCACACTCAAAGAAGCACCTTTTTTGGTCCCAGATACACCCCTTCAGGTGGATGAGGTGACACAGACGGTGACCCTGACTGTGGAGACGTTCCAGTGTACCTTGTTTCTGAAATCACTCCTGGACAAAAGGTGGGGGTGAATCTGGGGAAGAGTAAAGTGGAGCTGAGCGAGGGAAGAGTAAGAAAAAAGCCTGCAGCACTGGCCGGGGATTCCTGGAGGTGAGGGGGAGGCAAGAGAATGTCCCCTGCAGTGTGGGGTGATTCCAGAATGAGGAGACTAGCATCCACTATTTATTTGACGATGTCTGCAAATGGGAAGCTTCCAAATGAATCCCCCTCTTGGGCTGTGAGGGAAGTAGATTGAAGTCTGTCTCAGCACAGGAAGGGCCCCGTCCCATTCCCTGTGCTCTGGAGGCACTGAAGGGCATCAGGTATATCTCTGGACCCCTGAGTGGGGAGGCACAGAGGCTAGAGGGGACACAGCGCTGGCACACCACTTTTAACATCAGTGCAGAAGGCAGGCACTGATGGCTGGCATAGCCCAAGGGAGAGGTGACAGCCCTCCGCACCAGAAAACAGAAGTCATGCTAAATGCCACTGGGGCACGGGTGTGGGTGGGAGGTCTGTGTGCACCACGTAAGCCAAGACCACCATTCCAGGCGACAGCCCTGATATTAAGCCAGCCAGATGGTGGCAGGGGATGCCTCCCAGTGCCCTGCCAGCTCCCCGCTCTTGCTGTAACCAGGCTTGAGCAATGCCCACAGTGGGAACCAACCTAGGGATAATGTGGAAAGTAGGATCCAAGAGAAACTGAGGGGAAATAGACTGAGTGTTTATATTCCCCTCAAATTCGTATGTTGAAACCCTAACAACCAAGGCAGTGGTATTAGGAAGTGGGACCTTTGGGAGGTGATTAGGTCATGAGGGTGGTGGCTTCATCACTGGGATTAGTGTCCTTACAAAAGAGAGCTCCCTCTCTCTTTCTGCCATGTGAGGCTACAGCAAAAAGACAGCAACCGGGAGGCAGATTCTTCCCAGACACTGAATCTTCCAGCACCTTGATCTTGGACATCCAGCCTCCAGAACTGTAAAAATATAATAAACATCCACCTTATGGTATTTTGTTATAGCAGCTCAGACTAAGATACCAGGAAAGGAACCACACATGCAACCCCCCTTTCCATCAACCCGGATGCCATCCTGAAGAAGAGAAAGAGAGGCAAGAGTAGAGCCTTGAATCTCACTGAATATCAACCCCAAAGACATTAAGCTTTAAACCAGTAGAACTTTGTAGCCCAAGACAATGTCTTCTCACCTAGGGAGCCATGGAAGGTCCGTGAGCTAAGATAAGCTCAGTCACAGAATGCACAAGTGTTGTGCAATCCAGTTGCTCCCAGTAGCTGAGAAAATTAGAGTAGTAACACCTAACATTTATCGAACCCTTGATTTTGGTAGGTATTAGGCAAAGCACTTACATGAACTATCAAACTTAATCTTCCTTTTATTTCTATTTCACAAATGAAAAAACTGAAGTAAACAGGTAAAGTAACTACATGATTCCAAACTTGTTCTTATCGTATGTAGTAAGAGTAGAGGTAATAGATCAAGAAGGAAGGAGGGGAGAGTTACAAGCTATTTTATTCTATGTCTTGAACAGAACAGCAAATGTCACCATGATGACAGGTGAGTATAGATACCACCTAACACCCGTGAAACACCATCCAGTAGAAACGTATATTTCCCCAGTCCTTGGGGTCAGCCATCCTAAAGCAGATGAGAACAGCGATGTTCCAGGCAAACTTGTGGTGGAGGTTTGGCCAGTACCTATCTGTCCTCATTTTTGGTGATGCGTCCTCCTCTCCCCGGGATTTTACTCTGGATCCCAGCTTCCAGGCTTCCCAGCCATGCAATCTTGCAACTAAGTAAATCTCAGTAACTTTGCCTCCCCATGCCTCAACTTCCCCGTGTGTACAGGGGACTCACAATGCCAAAGTTTCAGGATCCTAAATATGACTGGGGACAAGTTACACAGAACACTTAACAAAACATCCGGCACAAAGTAGGTTATTAATTTCACCATCTTCATAGCCTCATTCTCTCAGCTCCCTATTCAATTAGAAAGCAAAATTCCCCTCTCCTATCCGTAAAAGATGTAGGCAAGAACTTAAATGTTTTTGCCTCCAAGAGCATGTTACTAGCAGCATCCTGAAAATCAAACTACCCCTACAAATACAAAGGAATCAATTTATAACAGAAAGATATAAAATTCCCCACAAAATGTGTTATTATTCCAATGAAGATATCCCATGGGTTAAATTGTTTTTCTAAAACAATGGAAGCAGTATTTTAAGTTTTTATTTGTATCCACCCTAACTCTTTTTAGAAAGGATTTGAGATTTCGAAGAAATGAAGACACATGTTGAGATCAATAAAAAAGAGAAAAGAAAAGAAACAGAAAACTGTCAGAATTGGGTCAGAATCAGGAAAGGAAATAGAATGAACTTGCTCTTCAAAAAGATCACCGAGAGCAATGGAGCCCAAACGCTGGATCTGAGTATCTTATGAGCTAAGGCAAAAGTTATTTGTATCATTTCTAGGAATTTACACTTTTAAAGCATTTTCACATACAGTTTTTATTTGTTCCTCACAGCAATCCAATAAGGAATCTCCACTTTACAGATAAGGAAACTGAGGCTCTGAAAATGAAATCATTTTCCTTGATCTCATGACTGTTGGCCCAGACCCAGGGGTCTTAAATACCTGTTCAATGCCCTGTCTTACCCCGCCACCTCCTACTTACCTGTATGAGTAGAATTGTGAAGCAGAGAAGCACTTTAGAGGTTACCTAGACAGTTTTTAGAGAACTGTTTTCAATAATGGGTGCATGTCAATATTCACATAAACAGTATGAAATTTCACAACATAATATTAATGTTAAAATTTATTATTACCAGTGGTACATGGTTGATAACACACCTCGCCACTTTCCTTCAGCTGTGAGACAGGCTTGTTGATGACACAGAAGTAACTGGAAGGTCAGATTATGTATAAGGCACAACCCCAGTCACTTTCATTTTCTCATTTAGGGCATCAAGGGTCTAACTAGTCTCACGTCATCCTCACTGGTAAGTCATGAATTGAGCATTTTTAAAAACTCTCCACGGTTAAGTAATGTTTAGCAACATCATCTTCCAGAAGCACTTCTGTTCCAGTCATGACTAGCCTTTTCTAATGATTCTGCTCAGCTAGGATTTTTAGTGTTTTTTAATTGCATATTTTATGATATTTTAATGTTATGTTTATTCATTATTAATCATCTTTATTATATTTTAATTGTCATTGCAGCATCCTAAGCAGGGAAAGGAAGCACTTCACAAATAAAAATATTAATTTATATCCCTTAAAATAATAATTAGGATTTTAATAAAATTACCCCCTTGAATAGGTCCCTGTGGAATGTAAATCCCCCACCTTTTAATGAACTAATGAGATATGAGGTGAATATCATTAAGCACTGTGCTCACTTCTAACCAAAATATTTTAAGCAGTGATAGAAAACCTTCAAAATATTTACCTAAAGGTAAGCTGCCTATTTCTTCTAAAAAGCATTCTGAGAGCTACACACAGGTGATAAACTCTAAGCATGTCCTTTCTCATGCTGGCATCTTCAGGAGGATGAACACATTGGCACTGCCCATCTCACAGTAGTCTCCCAAAATGCTTTGTTCCTGACTCACTCCAGTATCAGGAAGGGGCTACCTGTCAGCACACAACTCTGCCAAGCTTCCCGAGTTTGAGGCCATTCTGTACGGTACATACCTGTGAGTCAACACACTGACCATTGGCGATGCTGTCTTCCACTCGAGGGTGTCATAGCACTCTAGAAACATCAGGTGAGCCTCACAGCTTCTCTGCCCAATAAGAGGACTGCCAGTCCAGACCTACAGATGGGGAAGTTGAAGGGCAGACTGATGGAAGAGGAAGCAAATAGTATAATATTTCACAGCTACCGTGGAGAACTACCTAGAGGAACAGAGAAGGTCGAGCATGCCTTGTTCTTCATTAACTACAGACTACCTTAGAGGCTCTTGGATTTGTAGTTGAGTTCTCCTAGTTCTCTATTATGAATGCAAGAAAGGAGTTGTATGTGTATTTTCGAACTAATGCACTTATGCACTTTTTGTACTGCTGCCAGCATTTACTTTTAATACCACCCATTGATTTATAGCTTTCTTGTCACTTGACAGTTTTAATAATCTGCTCCCATTTTGTAATCAGTCTCAGTAATTTTCGGTGCTGGCATGTCCTCTTCCAGACAGAGGATGCTATAGCCATTCTGGAATTAACCTAATATTCTCCCAGCATCATTTTAAAATAGTGTTATCATAATGGCTTTGTGGGTATATCTGCTACCGGTAGGGTTTCCATGTGTTCCTTTAAATCTCGTTAATTTTCTGAATGCAAAATCTATAAAAATCCCTTAATAGAAAAGAAATACAAAAGTTACTAATCTTCCAGTGTAGGTGGAGGCTTTTTTGTTTAGTTTAGCTTTTTTTAAAATTGACTGCTAAAACAATTTCTTTCTTATTACTCCAGTGTTATCCTTTGGGTTCTCTGAGAACAAACCAATTCACTTCAATAGAATCAGGGCCATCATTCTGTTTACCAGGCCAGCGTTTATGGGAACACAGTTACTAAAAACAACTATCCAGGAAAAACAAAAGTGACGCCCACGAACTTTCAATTAATGGTATGTCTTGTAAACCCCCACCTTCACACACACATGCGCACACATGCACGCACACACACACACATGCACACACACACACACACACTCACCTTTTGCTATGTAGTCGCAGCTCGAAATATTTCTTAAAAAGCATTTGGTAACTGATTATGAGAATGGCTCCCTTTCGCCCTCTAAATTACCCATTAAAATTTCACTGTGAAACCTTCTATGACAAAGTCCAACCTCCAAGGTGTCATGAAACTCAGCCCAAGGAGAACCAAAGAACCATAGTATGTTGAGACTGGAAGAAACCTCTTAGCTCCCTCAGCTCCAAGTTCTCATGTCACCAATCAAGAGGACAAAGTCGAATGATGTCAAGAGTCACAACTCTCATTGCACACCATTAACAGGCTAAGAAACGAATCTGGCAAAGGCAGAACCCACCTCAAAGAGCAGGGGGTAGATGTGAGCAGTCAAATTCTCTTTATCAAGGTGGCAGCAGGCAGGACGGTGCGCAAACACATATAGGCTAATACATTTTTTTCTTTCCATGGATCAATCATTCACTCTCGGAGGAAACTGGTTGAACAAAATGTCTTTACAAGTAACGGAAATAGACAGGGACGAAAGCAACATAGGGCCTGAATTCTGAGAATTACACTACAAAATCAAAACCACTTAAATGTGTAAAATATGCAGAAGAAGCCTTAGAGAGAAAATGATTTGGAGTAAACAAGCAAGAAATTCAAACTGGATGTTATGTATTATGAGGTACTAGCTTATCTAATAAATGAGTAAGCCAGGGAGAAGGGATGAGAAGGGTCACCTTGGGACTTGGGAAAAAAGTCAGAGAGCCTAGTGTTGGCAGGTTAGCAGGCCCCAGCCTTGAGCCTCTAGTTCCTGTGTGTCCCTCTTGTGGAGAAGACAGCCTGGACTACCTTAGCCCGTCGTCGTTAGACTTTTATGTCCTAAGACCAACTCCCTTTGCTCTACCTCTGTGCTCACCAGGTGCCCTGGGCTGCACATGAATTAAACGAGTGTCAGAAAAGAAATTGTCTAGGACCTTGCCTTTCTTTGCTGTCAAAACATAAAGGTGAACCATTTCTACACAGTATTGTTATGTGTGATGAAAATGGATTCTTTGTGACAATTGCAAGCTTTTGGCACAATGGTTGCATAAAGATGAAGTGCTGAAACACAGTCCAAAACTGAATATTTGTCAAAAAAACTGATGGCGTCTGTGTGGTGGTCCAGCACTGAATACCAGTAGTGGACACCAGCTTGTCCACTACAACTTACTAAATCTGGTCAATGGAATACAGCGGATGGCTGCTGCAACCAATGGACGAAATGATGAGGATGCTGCAATTAAACAGGTCAGTAGAGACAGGCCAGTCCTCTTGCAAGACAATGGTCGACCACATGTCACACAAACAACGCTGCTCAAACTACAGAGGCTGGACTTGGAAACTCTCTGTCATCCACCATATTCACTAGACCTTTCACCAACTGACTACTACTTCTTCCAGGCTTTGTACCACCTCTTGCAAGGAAAAATATTCAATTCTCAACAAGCTTTGGAAAATGACTTTAGCGATTTCATCGCCACTCGCTTTCCAGGCTTTTTCACTGGTGGCATAAACAGCCACTGTTAAGATGGCAAAATCATGTCTATAGTTTAGATGCGTGCTTTGATTAATTGTACTGGTTCTTGTTTGAGATATAATAAAATACACTTTTGATTCAAAATCAGACATTTCATATTTAATAACCTAATATGTACATAATTGTGTGTTTCAATATTAGACATTAATTAGAAAATGTAAGTTAAAATGTAATTTATGGCCCTAAAGTGCAAACTTCATGTGGGCCACACTCTCAATTGCTCAGAGACCTTATTATTCCTGGCCAAGTGCACCAGGGAACCTGGGGAAGCCCAGGAGATGAATCAAAGGGCTCACCTTCTCTGCTGTGAGAATCACGTATGTAATAAGACCCACGTTATCCCGCTATGTGAGGGCCTTGTTAATATGTGTGACTTTTGTTTACATTTTAGCTTCACTTTTGGGATTCTAGGGGAATCAGGGTGCTATTTTATACTGGGGCAGCTGCATTTATAGTTCTTCAATCCGTAGTTGAGCAATGACGGTGACCTGTCTCCCTCATGACGTCCAGCACGATGATCTTGCCCAGCCTTTAGTTTCTGAGGAAATCCCTTACCCATCTCTTTTCCCGACAGAGCACTAGTTAGAAAAACCTAGTAACAAACTTCTCCCCTTGAAAAAATGCTCACTTGTGGCAAAGAACTTCCAGGATTCTTTTGAACTCTGCCTCTTCCTTGTTTGTGATGCGAATAGACCTTACAATTAATTATCCGCGTGAATAATACATGACAGTGAGTCCAAGAAATAAGTCAAAGGTTCCAAACAGTTTTACCCCCAGTTTCACAGACAGGTGTTCTTGCGGACAAGCATTCCATTTTAAACACATCAGCACATTTGGGGATAGAAACTTTTTGGTCCTGGCCTTCTCACAGCTGGCTCATTAGTGAGCAGCTCGCGCAATCAATAAGTTACCGACCGAGAGACTAGGAGTTTCTTATCTCTGCCTTTGCATGTGCAAGTGTCTCAGAAATATTGATGAGGCTGCATTCTTTCCCCTCTCTCTCTCTCTCTCTGTCTCTCTCTCTCTCTCCACCCCCGCCCCTCTCCTTCTTTTGCCTGTATGTCAAAATAATTAGTTAAAACAGAGTAGAGCTTTGCCAATGTGAAATTCTTTCTAAGCCCAAAGTGTGTCTTTTGGTCGCCTTGCCTGTCCCTGTCATTTCACCATCAGCTAAAGGTTCTCATTTAAATGACAGGCTTTTTAAATAATAGGTTGAGGCTTTGCAGAAATTTCAAGATTTGGGGTAGGATATCCAATATTGTAAGACATGATAAATGTCCAGTTAAGGAAGCAGTTCGAAGTTCCACAGAGGAAATGGATTGGGTTGAAACAATGGACATTTTTTATGACAACATTTGTGCTAGGTTAAAACAGTGATGCTCACATTTTTTGGCATGCTTTGGGGGTATCCAATTTTTTCCAGTTTTTCTCATTAATGACTGAGGAAGCCATTGTGGCAGATAGCATGCTCAGACTCATTTGGTGACCAACTGAATCAAATGAGCTGTTAGTGCATACTAGAAGGCCTGTAGCTATACATGAATAATTTTGGCTGATATCCATAACTTTACAATCTACACTCTTGCTAGTCTGTGTGGCATGCAGGCAGAGTGGACATAATTGCTTCCTCTTTGGGCACACCGGTGAACTGCTCAGGGTGTCAAAGACAACCCCCTCCTCTGAGCCTCACAGAGGAAGGAGAAAACCACTGCATTCTGTTGGCAAAAGCAAAGCCAGCAAAAGCACAACTTTTCCTCTCTTTTCAACATCTCTAGGGAATCATCTAACAGACAGACGGAACTCGACCTCTGTAAGAAAGAGACCTGAGTTTCAGTCCCAACCTGATCAGACACTTGCTCTGAGGACTTTAGCCAATGATTCCAAATTCTGTGGTAATCATTTCCTCATCTGCAAAATGGATTTAATAAAGACTGCCTTTCAAGAGTCCAGGGAGAATTTTATGTCCAGTGACTGTTATAAAGTAGGAGCCTAGAAAGTAGCTGTTATTGGTAAAAATTTCAGAGAAAGTAAAAGAAAAACCTAAGACACAGAAGCTCTCAAGAAGAAACAAAAAATATTATCATAGCAACAAAGTAACAGTGCTACTATTATCATTGTTATCGTACTGTGCTGAAATGTGGCGTCAGTAGGTAGTTCTATGCAGTTATTATTATAAGCAGGATTGTCTAAAAATGACTCCAGGTGTTCTCTCCGAATTTCTGAACAATGAGCTAACTGGCACTGGGGCTCACCCCTTCTCCCAACAAAGGGAGCTCCCAAAATTCAGCTGCCCGTGGGTCTAGGGGCCTTGTCTTCCAGCAAGAGGCACTGCAACGAGGCACAGGCCCCAGAGTCCCCAGGTGAGGGGCAGTTAGTTTTCCCAGACAAATCCTATAAACAGTAGCACTCAAACCCACAGTACTTGATACTCAACTCATATATTTGTCTTCTCCCCTAACACCGCACACACTTGGCAAGGCCTTCCCCATGGTAGTTCCTTGAGAAGGTAGAGTAATGGGGTTTACCCAGCAGCATACCCTGGCCCCAGATCACCTCTCCTCGGGAATAATGATAGATTTAAGGGCTGTGTATCTTCTTCTCTTGCTGACCCCCATTTTGTAAATTTCCTTAATGAAGCTTGTTCCTTAACCCACGCCCTGTGGCATTGTGGAATTTATGTGGAACCTACTGCCTAACTCTCTAGAACTCCAGAATTGTTTTTCAATCAGTTCTAAACTTCTGTTCTTAAGTTCCAGGCATATCATTCATCATTAAAGAGGTGCAGATTCTTTGTGTAGAACACTGTACTAATCCCAGGCAGGCAAATTAATTAAACACTATCCCTGCCCTTAAAGGATTTGGCTTTTGTAATCAATACATTGTTATTACATACCTTTAGGAGAAAGAAAAGTGAATACAATGATAGATTTAGTAGAATAGAACATAAATTTATTCTCAATAGTCTCTGTGTTGCCCACTGATTGAAAATAAATTATGAACCAGGCACTCTACCCGCCACTTTATAGATACTGTTACACAAAATTCTCAGATTAATCCTCTGATAGGAGAACTGAAGTTCAGAGAGGTTAAATAACTTGCCTGAGGTCACACAGCTGGTGAGTGATGAAGAAGAGTTTTGAACTCAGTTCCACTCTTGTAATAATAAGTTATCCTGCTTCCTAAGCCACTTGAATAGCCAAAGGGAACCACAGAGGAGATGAATTGGGTTGGACTCAACATCAGTACATTTAGTCTATTTTTCTCAAGTCACTAAAACAGTGCCCCAAGGGCCTGAAAGTCTGCATGTGTCTCTGTAAATGGCTCATTTATTTCCAGGGAGTGACTTAGTCATTAAGGAGGAAAACAAGCCGAGTAGTACCAGACACACAAATCACTTTCCAAAGTATTCGTGTCCACTGATCAGTACTCGTGGGCTCATATTTAAAGTCCTGTCATATTCAAAATGCTTAAAGTGTATATATAGTGAACAGAGAAGCATAAAGACAGAGTTTCTGAAGTTACGGCAAAGTCTAAAAAACACATAAATGAAATAAACTGATATTGTTTTTAGTTTTGTGTGACCTGTTTTCATAGTCTTTCAAATATTTACTGTTTTTAGCAGTTTAAGGCAAGGTTACCCTAAAACAGAAAAAGGAAAGCAAATCACAAATAAGTGCTACAGGTCACTTTAATGTGTTTTATAAATTCCATTAATGCTGCTATGGTCTGAATGTTTGTGTCCCCCAAAATTCATACACTGAAACTTAATCCACTACCTGACAGTGTTAAAGGTGGGGATCTGGAGAGAGGATTAGGTCTTGAGGGTGCGGCCCTCGTGAACTGGCTTAGTGCCCTTATGAAAAAAGCCCCAGAGCTTTGCCTTTTCTACCACATGAGGACACAAGCGAAAAGTCACCATCTACGAACCAGAAAGTAGGCCTCACCAGACACCAAATCTGCTGGCACTTTGATCTTTGGCTTCCCGGCTCCCAGAATGGTCAGAAATAAATTTATGCTGTTTATAAGCCACCCAGTCCATGGTATTCTGTTATAGCAGCCCAAATGGACTAAGACAACTACTAGCAACCGTGTTGACCCAAAGGAAGGTAAAATGAAATTCACATTTGTTCACAACCAACTGCAAGCTGAGTACTGTTTGGGGATATAATCCCATTTAATCTTCAGAGAGTGAACATTTATATTTATTTTTGGCTTCCATCATCTAAATTCGCTTCCTGTGTTTAGTAATTTTCTCCCTAATGAGTCTTGCAGGGAGGCTGAACATGCTGTGTGTTGATATCGGCATTGCTATATTAGCATATTTCTTCAAACCAATTTTGGACCTTCCCACAAAGTTTGAGCCCAAGAGATTCCAGAAAGTTTCATCTGAATTTCATCTCCGATCATCCCACAACAAGTGAGGATGAAGAAGGGTGAGAGAAATTTCTTCCTTCCTTGTGCCCAAGCACAAGGAAGGCTTGGGAAATCCACAGTTCTTCTGAATTGGAAGCTGGATGTCACAAGGCTGGCATTTGTCACCACCATGACACGGTGAAGAAGCAACGAGAAAAGGTCTTTGCAGAACATGAGGCTGTCATTTCTGCAGGAAGAAAACATCTATTACCTGTACAAGGAGTTTAGTGAGCAACACCCAAAGGCAGCTGGAAGCATCCAGTGTTTTGAAGTTCAAGTCTTCCTACCCTCCTTTGCTCATACATCTCAATAAACAGACTTGGTGGCGAGAGAGTAACCTCAGTGACATTATATGTAGTGATGATTGAGACTTTCCTACTGGCTGGCAGAAAAGCCTGCCCCATAATGAAAACAGGCACGGGATCTTGTGTTCAAATACAGAAAGCATTGCAAAGTTTCATGAAGGCTTTGACAAATCTCTGCCAGAATTAAGTAGGACCCACTGGTGGCTCTAGCCAATCCCTTGACCTTTGGTGAGGGAAGGCTGTATCACTTCCCCTCCACCCTTAGGAACCTCAAACACCCTGGCATGGAGATCTTGGTCATCTTCAGAATGTGGGCTTAGGAGTGAGTCTGCCTGGCTTCAATCTCTGTTCCCACTATTTGCTAGTTATAACTTTTGCCCAATGGCTTAGCTATTTATGTGCCTCAGTTTTCTCATCTATAAAATGAGAGTAATAATAGTACCTACCACATAGGGTTGTTATAAAGAATAAAGGAAATTATTTACTTAATATAGCTCAAAATAAGTGCTCAAAATGTTATCTATCTATAAATCTCCATATATCATTCATCTTCTGTGTAAAGATGAGTTGACAAAATTTCAATGAATTTTGTGGTTGGCCATGTCACTTCTGACACTCCCAGATATGATGTAATGGCCAAGCCATTTCACTTCCCAAAGTATTTAGAAGAAGCTAATGATAGATTATAATAAGCTTCAGAGGCTTGAGGTAAGGATCAAATACCAAAAATATAGAAATTGCCAAAAATGGCTACACACTGGTGGGGGGATTAAAAACTTTTCAAAGACAAAAATTTGTCTTCTTGCCCTTTTTTGAGCATGTAGGTTAGAGTCTCACCTCAAGACCTTTACCCAGGCTGTGCCCTGTGTCTGGAACTTTCTGCCACCAGCTCTCCACATGGGTGGCTCGTCTTCATCACTCAGGTCTCACTCAGCTCAAAGGCCACCTCTGTGGAAGAGTCTCCCCTGACCACTCTATCTTATCTATCTTAGTTAAACACCACCCACCTCCCCCACACACACGCCCCTTGCCCTGCATTATTTTGTGAAGCCCACTGATTATACATTTCATCCAGTTATTTTTGGTATATTTGCACCCCCCCATCCCACTAGAATGCACACTCCTTGGGGGCAGGGATGGTTAACCCATTCCCCCAGGAGCTAGAGGATTAGCTGGCACACAGTGGGTGCCTCATGATTACTCACTTAATGAATTAAATAACGGATTTAATCCCGGTGACGCTAGTGTGGTGCCAGTTAACAATGGAGCCAAAATCTTCTGCTCCTTTCAGTTTCAAGGCTTTAGAGTTGTCAGGTTTTGTCAAGGTCACTCAAGGGCAGTAGCTTTCATGTGATGCTCTCTGGCACAGCTTTCCAGAGCAAACTCTGCCCAATTACTGATCCATTCAGCCCAGGGTGGCCGGGCTTTTGTCGCAGCCTAGAGCAGTGTTCTCCGGGTACTCTGAATTCTACGCAAACTTTATCACTCTGCCTGTATGCCACACTGAGGAAAGGTTTGAGGAGCACTGCTCCACAGAGCCAAATGTTTTCAGAGTGATGCCTCAGGAGCTGATGGTCCCGTGCAGGGTAGGAACCCATGCGTCTGACTCGCAGATCCCCAGCCCAGCACCTCCACCTCTTCACTGCTTTGCATATTGAGCTTCCATGAACTGCGATGTGCAAGAAAAGACTACACAGCAGCTTCACTCAAGACCTGAGGGATTTATGCATAGGCAGATTGTAGCCACAGGGGCACCATTACGGACCCTCCAGAAATGCAAATATCTGCGCTCCGGCAACTTCACGTCTACATCAAATTCATGCCTTTGGATTATTTGTTGATCACATAACCTGTAAGTGATAAATTACCCTGCATAAGATAATACCTGAGTCCTTGACACCTTAGAGAGAACGAACTCATCAGCTCACCTTCCCGGGGGCTGTCAGGACAGCAGTGTCCTTGGGAAGTGACAGGAGCCAGCTCAGTATCACTTAGAAATGAATAGAAAAGGCTCCAAAAGGGTAATAGGGATGCACCAGAGACCACTGACCTGCCCCAGTGTCACTGGGTTCACCCTGGTCCTTGGATGACGTTGCCCTCTGTGCCCTGCTCTGTCACTGCACAGACCAGTCAGCCGGAAGCCATTCGCAAGCTGGCAGCCAACAGTGTTTCCCACCTGAGCCTTCTCCATGCACCCTGCCAGTGAAACAGACTTTCAATGGCCTCTGTCTGTGGAATATTGCTATCCATTCAGGAGTAAATTTCCAGTGCAGGGCAGCATAATGATTCCCATTAATGTTGATATTATTCATGCGGCTAAAATCCACATGCCCCCAGCTAAAACATTCCCCTGCAGAGGCTGCAGCCCTTATCTGTTCAGAAATCCTTCATTACAGGTAGGTAATGTGTTTGCTCTGTACAGACGTCTGATGCACTATAATAGCATCCCTCATTGTGCCTTTGAATCCTTTAAAACACCAGGGGAATTTATGTGTATGTTTAATCACTAAGCCCAGACTTCCACCTTCGAGCACCCTGCTACCAGGGCAGATGACGGGAATCAGTGCTCTCACGCTCGGTGTTAGAGATTCTCATCCCTTGCCAATTTATTCCCATATAAAACAGTGCTTCTCATCCTTGACGCTATTGACTTTGGGGCCAGTTAATCATTTGTTGTGTGCAGGAGAGAGGGGCTGTTCTGTGAATTGTAGAATGTTTAGCAGCATCCCTGGCCTCTACCCACTAGATGCCAGTAGCTGCTCCCCCAGTTGTGACAATCAAAAATGTCTACAGACATTGTCAAATATTTGCAATGGGACAAAATTGCCCCTGGTTGAGAACCAGTAACATTAAAACAACATGAAAGAAAAGGAAAGAAAGATACTCCAAAAGTCTAAAATGTGAAATCCAGTCTACACACAGAGAAACTCAAATGGATAGCAAGAAAATGGGTATTTACGGTTTGCGATGGGGAATCAGATAGGGTCTCTAAGCAGTAATAAGAGTCAGGAATGAATTCAGATTTTACCGGTTCTGAACCAAATAACTTAAGAAAGCCATAGTTAGAAGGGGCCATAGAGATCATTTAAGACAACTCCCCCACGAAAACAGAGGAAAATCAGGGCCAGAAAATGGCAAATGATTCTGAATGGTCTCACATAATGACAGCAGAGCCTAGACTAGAATTCAGGTCCCCAAAGACCAAGCTATGAATTTATTAATTCTTTCATTCATTTTGATATTCATCAATATGTGTTTGATTTATTAATCACACATTTTTGTATTGAATTCAATGTAAAATGCTGAGCTTAAATCTGAAGACATAAAAGAAAAAAAAAGCCATATTTCCCAACAACAACAATGGAGACCATTTATCAAGTGCCTTCTTGTATACCTTGAGGCATTTTAGATCTATCATATCATTAAATTTTTACCAAAAAAAAAAAAAATCTATGTGGGTGGTATTGTTACCTCACTGGTAACATTGGTAGTTATAATTTGGCACTGTTGTCGCATAACCTATATGACAGGGCTGTGGAAACAAAGCCCAGCTTTGTAACTAGAAATACACCAAGAGTTTTCCAGGAATGCTACTCCTACTAGAGCAGAGACAAGAGTCCCCAGTCCTTGCTGGGGGTACAGGAACATTCCCCACCGTCCATCGACATGTGATGTGTGTAAGAAGAAAGGGCATTTGTAGCAGCACAGTGATGGAGTCCAACTCTGGTTCTGCCCTCTTCTTTGCAACCATGGAGCCCCAAGCACCATAAAATGGTGCTGAGCCTCAGTTTCCCTTTTTGTAAAATGAGGACTTTAAGAGACCCAGAATGCAGTAAGTATGATTATAAAACAAGATCATGCCTTAAAGTCACCAAATGCTGTCCCTTGTACATAGTGGATGGTCAATTTTAGTCCCCCTTCCTCTTCCTCATCTCTTTGTGCCTTAGTTTCCTTTCCTGTAATATGGACATAACACAGGTGGCTACTTTGTAAAGCTGTTGTGAGGGCTGAGAGGGCATATAGAATGGGGCTGGAGGTTAAGAAATACCAGCTCTAGTTAGTCTCACAAATGTAAATAGCTCAGGGAATATCTTTCATGGGTCAGTCCAAGGCGAGGACTCACAGAAGTACACAGAGATGAACTAGTACACTTTCCTTCCCTTGTCCATACCCTTTTCAGCCCAACCTACCAATTAGCAGGTGAGAAATCTGAGAACCTTAAAAGTCAAATAATTTGTCCAAGATTCTCAGTAAGCTCACTGTGCCTTTTGTTAGCTCCATGACTCAGCTCTTTCTACCTTTTTTTCTCTTTTTTGACTCCTCATGGGCTCCCCTGAGCCTACTTGTACATAAGCCTCCCAGGTTGACAAGAGTAACAACCATGTCACCGGCTGGCCATGTCAAGGTCCCATCACACATTGTATTCTGTGTTATCACTGAATTTCCCAAATCGAGATGTGACTAATAACAGAGCAGCATCCGCATAAAAATGAACCGCTACAGCACAGCTCCTGCTGGGTGGGTACCAGAGGCTCTGGACTCCAGAGAGTCGTGCAGTTCTCAGCTATTGTGACCTCCTCAGGAAGCCCTTCCCTGACCACCCTGCCAAAGCAGCATATCCTCCACATCAGTCTATCTCCATCACATCACCTGTTTGTCTCCACAGCACTCGTAGGTATCTGAAAATATCATGTTCCTTTGCTTACTGACTTGCGACTTGTCTCCCACGCCAGAATGTAGACTCCATGAGGACTTAATTGGCCACCCACATTCAAGTGCCCAGAACAGTATCTGATTAATATTTGGTTTTCAGCAAATAGTTGTAGAGTCAATGAAGGAATAAGAAAAATTGAGCAGGAATTCCTATGCCCCACTTGCCAGCCTTTCTTGTGCCCTGGCTCCATCACTGCCAGGCCCTACCCTATGTCCACCCAATAGGAACCCTGGAACTCAATGACAACCCAGAGTCCTAGCAGGACTGTGTGCTATTGAAGCACATTGGATCTTTTGCAGCAAGTTTCTGGCCTAAACCAGAATCTTAGGAGCCCCAGCAACTTGCCAAAGCTCTGGTAATCTGGAGCCTGGATGCCTCAGAGTCTACCATGATGTATTTG
>NW_012154951.1:6183545-6185812 GCF_000956105.1 Propithecus coquereli | reverse complement strand
TGTCAAATAGTGTCCATGCTTCTTGCCCAAAACTGTTTATCCTGTTTCCAGACACAGTAACTAAAAATTATGTCATCAGCCTTGGGTTGTCAGGAATGCTCCACTTTGGTTGAATATCTATATAAAGGGCACTGTGTTAACCACAATAACGGGATCAGTTCACCAGGTACTTACAGGATGACAATCCCAGAAACCATATAGCACAGCAGCACAGGTCCCTGGAAATTTGATGGAGTCAAGGAGTACCAAAAATAAGCAAGGAGGGCACAAAAAGGGACAGAAGAGAAATCGAAAAATAAACTCCACCTACTTCAGGCAGTCAGGTGAATGCCCGGGAACACTTTCCTTGGAGCCAGACAGACCTGAAGGAAGTCTTGTCCTGGCCCAGCCACATCCTAGTTGCATGAACTTGAGCAAACCTCTTAATGTTTCTGAGGCTGAATTTCTTCATCTCTGAACCATGGAAAATAATGCACACCTCATAGATTTTCTGTGATGAATGAATGAATACATGAAAAGTGCTTCACACTGTGTTGAGCTCCCTAAGGGATATTTATTATTATTGTTGCTATTATTATTATTATTATTATTATTATTGGCTTCCTCAGGTGTAGACCTCGGGACGATCAGCCAAGACCAGTGTACCCTTTGGAAATACCCCTTTGAAGGATAAGAAAAATGTACTGGAACAAGACACCACAAATCCCTCTTTCACTGTGCCTAACAGAGTTAAAGCAGCTTCCCCAAAGTGCCTTGGTCCCCAGGGGGCCCTTACTTACTAGGAGAATCTGCTTCCTCCCTCATGTGTTCTGTTTGTCCTCCTACTCCCATCTGCACCAATTAGGCGAGAGCAGATTGCTGGAGACCCAGGAGAGCACCTTGGGAACAGGAACATTATACCAGGAACAGGTGAGCCTTCCAAGCCTGTGCAGGTAATGGGGTCAAAAATGAAGATGTATTAGGGGAAGAGGAACTCTGCTGATTAAGCGATGAAGTGAGTGGAAATGAAAAACATAGCATAAATTATTAAGGAAATGCTAGCTGCTCCAGGCAAAGGCAGGATGAGGGAGTCTGGATATTGTCAAAGGTTACAGAACGAACCGACAGCCATAACCCAAGGCCTTGCTATGATACAAAGGAGAGAAATTTTTACTCCCAGTGATTTCTTCATATTTTAAGGGTTTCTATATTTTCAAAGATGTCTTCAATTCCCTAGTTATCTAACTCTGCCCACTGAATAACCATATAGGAAATGACTCCAGATTAATATAAAAAATATAAGCTCATGCCTATAATCAGAATAATTGAGCTAAGATAAGCCATTTGGATTCTAGGTAATATATTTCAAATAACAATTCAGAAAGCCAACCTCAGAATGTTTTTCTCATCAGCCATGCAGGATGGCTTTCTCCAGTTATCACTGCAGTGTAAAACAATCTCACCAAGAAAGGAGAGGTGATGAAATAGATTCTAGGAGATAGAAACTGGCATGAAAATTTGCTATAAATGTAGAGATGTCCTATAGTAAGGTTTGAGTGTGTTTACCAATCAATATGTTTTTCATTACTTTAAATTGTTGTGATAGTGCTTGTCAATCCCTTCCCCCGCTGGCCCCAGGTGCATGATTGGACTGGAATCGTTCTCTCAGTCTCTCGCTTTCTCTCTCCCCACCCCATGCCCTCCCCAGGAACACTTTCTCTGACAGTTTGCTGGAGGAGTGATTTTGTGGCTCAGAGGTGGCGCTAGCAAGGATCATGCAAGATTCAGCTGGAGAGGAAAGCAGAAAACATAGACCCCTAAGAGTCAGAGAGCGTGGCTACCTTGGCTCCTGATGGCTTTCCCAGTTCCCCCATCCCAGCTCCTAGGAAGCCTAGCTGTGCTTCCTTTCTCGTGCAGGGATTATAGCAGAGGGATCCTGCCAATACACTCCCTTCTCCTTCAACTAATTTGAGGAAGGGTCTCAGATTCCACAAAGGTAGCCAGCTGATTTATATGATGCTTAAAGATGCTTCGTTGTCTTCCTGACAAGTGGACATTCAGACTTTGTTTGAATATCTCTTGTGACTGCAAACTCATTACCTCATAATGTAGTGCACACCATTTATGAGCAACTCTTCCTGGACAGGTACATAGGGGCCATTGATAGAAATAAATATTTCCATAAATGAATCATTCAATTAATGACATGAAGTCTAGGCTGAAGATTCAGATTAAGGCAGACCAAGAATGGATAATCATAATCCTATGATACATCCTTCCCTCAAGCC
>NW_012154951.1:6178826-6181193 GCF_000956105.1 Propithecus coquereli | reverse complement strand
GGTAAATAAAGTTGGCAATTAACTTGTGGTCCTTATAGACTGTCGAAAGGTTTAAATTAAATAGCGTATGCAAAGCAAATGATTGACATTGGTCCTGTGGTAGTCAGAATTCTAAAATGGCCTTTCAAGTTTTCTGGCCCCCAATTATTCAATCAAATGTGAATTTGGGTTCTATTGTGAGGGTATTTTGCAGAGGTCATTAAAGTTCCAAATCAGCTGACCTTAAAATACAACAATTATTAAATATCCGGATAGGCCTAATTGAATTACACAAGCCCTTTAAAAGTAGAAAGTTTTCTCTGGTTGGTTGCAGAAGACAAATTCAGAGATATTTAAAATGTGAGACGGATTCAACATGCAGTTGATATCTTTGAAGAGGGACAGGGCCACCTTGGAAAGAACCTGAGAGCAGCCTCTAAGAGCAGAGAGTGACCCTTAGCTAACACCCAGCAAGAAATTCATCCCTACACCCCAAAGAACTAACTAGATTCTGCCAACAACCTAAATGAGCTTAGAAGTGGATTCTTCCCCATAAGAGCACAACTTGACTAACACCTTGATTTCAGCCTTGTAAGACTCTAAGCAAAACTCCCAGCCAAGCCTACCCCAACTTCTCAACTACAGAACTTTGAGATAATAAATGAATGTGGTCTTAAAGCCACTACAAATCTGATAATATGTCTTGCATCAATAGAAAGCTAATATAGGCCTTTAGTAATGCGTCAAGTTTTTTTGTTCCACCCCAAATCCCTTTTTAACCACTGTAAAACATAAACTAAAACTAGATACTGGGGCAGCCATGCAACTCTACTCTTTCCTACGTGCCCATATACCCCAGCCCAAGGTCAAGCAAAGTATTACATTGTCCCCCAAGGTCATCCTGGCCACATAGGCAGGCATCCTGGTTAAAAGTCTAAGGCAACCTCAAGAGTCCCTTTGAAAATATACCTGCTTTTCAAGCCTCAGCACCAATGCACTAAAGAGATCAGACTGTTTTCAAAATTGAGAAACGCAGACAAGTCCATTTGTACCTTTTTATTGACATATCTGACCTTGCTGAAAAAGTATGTTATGTTTTGCTATAAAAATTATCGGAGAGTGCAGCTTGCTGAGTGATATTTTATATTACAGGGCAGAGCACTCATAGCTGCTCTCCTCGAAGGAGCACTGCCACCACTGAAAATCTGTAGGATCTTGATGAGATTTTTTCCCTCTGGCATCAGGTCTGCAATGTTAACTGGGCCTCGATGTTAGCGAGTGATTCAGTAGATGGAACCATTGTGCGACATTTCCTTGATTGAATCAGTCTGCCAGGTTAGGTGCAGTTATGAGTGAAATGCTTAAAGTCTTAGGCTTTATTTAAAAAATATTGTTTTCTAAAAGTTCTTGGTGGACATTGGGTATATGCGCACCCTGGGATTGTTTGGATGTTGATTCTTTTGGTAAATCTCAAAAATAAAACCAAAAATCAAGTCAGGACCAAATAATTAAATAAATAAGTCCTCTGGGTTCTGTATCATTTTGTTCAGGTTTCTCGTCCTCGAGTAGAAAGTTTTTATCTTTAGGAAAACTGTGCTACACATCCCTAATCTCTACCTACTCTAAAATGACAGAATGTCCATGTTGGCTATTACTCATTCATAAGTCAATTAAGCATTTACTCATATATGCTAGAAACATTGACAGGAGCTGGGAATACAAGTTTGAAAGAGACATAGTCTGTGTATTTAAACAGGGAAGGCAAATATTAACTTTTATAAAGAACTCAAGCTGCCCCATCATCCCTTTCTATGGATGGATCAGAATTAAAAGCAGAATTACACAATGTTAAGAGGATAGGTGGATAACTAAGGGTCACTTCTACTCCTCTACACACTAGCTGTATAACCTTGAACAAGTCATATGAGTTTTCTAAACTCCACTTTCATCATGCATGAAAAGGAGATAATAATAAAAATGACATAATGGGAGTATTATGAAGAGTAAAGGAGATGGTCTCACTCCATTCAGGCTGCTATAGCCAAATACCATACCCTGGTTGGCTTATAAACAATGAAATGTATGTCTCACAGTCCTGGAGGACACAGTTCTGTGTCCAAGATTAAGGCACAGATTCGATGTCTAGTGAAGACCCTCTTTCTAGCTCACACACAGCCGTGTTCTTGGTGTAACCTCCCGTGGTGGGAGAGGAAAGGGAGCTCTCTGGGCTTTCTTATACAGGGGCACTAATTCCATTCATGCAGGCTCTGTCTTCATGAACTAATAACCTCGCAAAGACCCTGCTTTCAGACACCATCACGCTGAGATTAGGCTCAATATTTGAATTTTGGGAAAGGACAATGTTCAGTTTATAAAAGCAGCCAAGCA
>NW_012154951.1:6076580-6178776 GCF_000956105.1 Propithecus coquereli | reverse complement strand
GGGGTCAAAGAGAGTTTCCTGGAGAAAGTGACCCTTGAATAGCACTTTTCAGATTGTAAGGCAAAATAGCAGACATTATCTATTTAGTCCTCACAATTGACCAGGACAGTCTTGGCCTTAATATTTCTCTCAACTTGACTAAACTTTACACAGACTTCTTGCTGACTCTAGACCCCTGACATCTCCTAGAGCATTTACTTTAGAAAACTTGCAATTACAAATTCTTTGTCTGTCCATTTGATACGTTAATATTTTTAAAAGCTTCCCCTGGAAACGTAACCATCAATGAAGATGGAGTCTCTATCGCTCTGTGTCTGTGGGAGGTAGGAGCCTAACTTCAGCAAGCACCTTGTTCCAAGTTGTAAAACTAACTCCTGTCGTGAAGATATGACAAAGTTTACTTTTCCTTTGGGTAAAGCCAGTGAGCCAGCACAGATGGCCTATGAGTCCCCCGTCCAGCTCTTGACTCTTCAGCCCTTTGTTTCAACAGAGTTAAGCTCAGACCGAGTTCTGGCCCCTCCTGTCTATAGTCTTGAATGAAGTGCGGGGGAGCCAGAGATTACCTCCAACACCCCTTTTAGCTCTTTGCGGGCTGTTTGGCTGGATCTAAAAACCAAATTGATACCAGGCAGGTTAACAAGAGAAAAGCATACAAGTTGTGTTAGTTTTCAGGTACATGGGGTCCTCATGAGAGTAAAATCTGAAGATATGGCCAAAGCAAGATGCTTTTATGCTTTATAGGCAAAGAATGATAAATTTGAGAAGAAATGACAGGACAAAGGGGATCTGGCTGGGGACAGTAAATTTCTAGGGGAGTCACTGGGAGATATATGGGGTGTCAAGCTAGCGGAAGGTGAGGGTTGCTCTGGTGCGTGTGTGTATCACATCCATTGCAGCATCCGGTTCCCGGTCCCTGGTGACAAGGGTTACTTTCCCACTTCGGTACGGCGAGGGTACCCCTTCCAGGGAAATCTTTATGCTTGCTGCATGCAAGAAGAAACAGGTCAGCTAGCACTTTCTGAAATGACAACTTCTCCAATGTTTTCAACTAAAAATAATCAATATCCCAATTTGACATATTTTGGGAAGGAACATCCTTCACTCCTTCGAAAGTCTTCCTTCACTGTTCAGCTCTGTCCAGCGCAAGTTTTGCTTTGACACAATAAAAGTCCTAGAACGTGTCACTTCTCTGTCGTGCAGATAAGGAAAACAGGAGTAAAACAGAAGCGACTAGGCAGGAAATCCATGAGCCCCTGAAGTTGGTGTGGGCGAAGTTTCTGATTCCCCTTTGAATGCCTCCATTATGCATTGATGAAAGAGGTTGAGATTAACTATCGTAGTCTCATCACACTGAGAGCCTGGTTGCTGGCCGGCTGGCTCCTCTATAGCTTCCTCGTCTATAAAATGGAACCAATAATAGTATGAACCTATAGGGTTGTTGTGAAGGCTAAATGAGTTAGCAAATGAGAACTGGCGGTTCCTGGCACACAGAGCCTGCTGCTGTTCCTTGTTTACTGTGGATGAGCACTGATTTTAGAGTTGGAAAAGGCTGGAATCACATTTCTTGCTTACTGGGTAAATAAAGTTGGCAATTAACTTGTGGTCCTTATAGACTGTCGAAAGGTTTAAATTAAATAGCGTATGCAAAGCAAATGATTGACATTGGTCCTGTGGTAGTCAGAATTCTAAAATGGCCTTTCAAGTTTTCTGGCCCCCAATTATTCAATCAAATGTGAATTTGGGTTCTATTGTGAGGGTATTTTGCAGAGGTCATTAAAGTTCCAAATCAGCAGACCTTAAAATACAACAATTATTAAATATCCGGATAGGCCTAATTGAATTACACAAGCCCTTTAAAAGTAGAAAGTTTTCTCTGGTTGGTTGCAGAAGACAAATTCAGAGATATTTAAAATGTGAGACGGATTCAACATGCAGTTGATATCTTTGAAGAGGGACAGGGCCACCTTGGAAAGAACCTGAGAGCAGCCTCTAAGAGCAGAGAGTGACCCTTAGCTAACACCCAGCAAGAAATTCATCCCTACACCCCAAAGAACTAACTAGATTCTGCCAACAACCTAAATGAGCTTAGAAGTGGATTCTTCCCCATAAGAGCACAACTTGACTAACACCTTGATTTCAGCCTTGTAAGATTCTAAGCAAAACTCCCAGCCAAGCCTACCCCAACTTCTCAACTACAGAACTTTGAGATAATAAATGAATGTGGTCTTAAAGCCACTACAAATCTGATAATATGTCTTGCATCAATAGAAAGCTAATATAGGCCTTTAGTAATGCGTCAAGTTTTTTTGTTCCACCCCAAATCCCTTTTTAACCACTGTAAAACATAAACTAAAACTAGATACCGGGGCAGCCATGCAACTCTACTCTTTCCTACGTGCCCATATACCCCAGCCCAAGGTCAAGCAAAGTATTACATTGTCCCCCAAGATCATCCTGGCCACACAGGCAGGCATCCTGGTTAAAAGTCTAAGGCAACCTCAAGAGTCCCTTTGAAAATATACCTGCTTTTCAAGCCTCAGCACCAATGCACTAAAGAGATCAGACTGTTTTCAAAATTGAGAAACGCAGACAAGTCCATTTGTACCTTTTTATTGACATATCTGACCTTGCTGAAAAAGTATGTTATGTTTTGCTATAAAAATTATCGGAGAGTGCAGCTTGCTGAGTGATATTTTATATTACAGGGCAGAGCACTCATAGCTGCTCTCCTCGAAGGAGCACTGCCACCACTGAAAATCTGTAGGATCTTGATGAGATTTTTTCCCTCTGGCATCAGGTCTGCAATGTTAACTGGGCCTCGATGTTAGCGAGTGATTCAGTAGATGGAACCATTGTGCGACATTTCCTTGATTGAATCAGTCTGCCAGGTTAGGTGCAGTTATGAGTGAAATGCTTAAAGTCTTAGGCTTTATTTAAAAAATATTGTTTTCTAAAAGTTCTTGGTGGACATTGGGTATATGCGCACCCTGGGATTGTTTGGATGTTGATTCTTTTGGTAAATCTCAAAAATAAAACCAAAAATCAAGTCAGGACCAAATAACTAAATAAATAAGTCCTCTGGGTTCTGTATCATTTTGTTCAGGTTTCTCGTCCTCGAGTAGAAAGTTTTTATCTTTAGGAAAACTGTGCTACACATCCCTAATCTCTACCTACTCTAAAATGACAGAATGTCCATGTTGGCTATTACTCATTCATAAGTCAATTAAGCATTTACTCATATATGCTAGAAACATTGACAGGAGCTGGGAATACAAGTTTGAAAGAGACATAGTCTGTGTATTTAAACAGGGAAGGCAAATATTAACTTTTATAAAGAACTCAAGCTGCCCCATCATCCCTTTCTATGGATGGATCAGAATTAAAAGCAGAATTACACAATGTTAAGAGGATAGGTGGATAACTAAGGGTCACTTCTACTCCTCTACACACTAGCTGTATAACCTTGAACAAGTCATATGAGTTTTCTAAACTCCACTTTCATCATGCATGAAAAGGAGATAATAATAAAAATGACATAACGGGAGTATTATGAAGAGTAAAGGAGATGGTCTCACTCCATTCAGGCTGCTATAGCCAAATACCATACCCTGGTTGGCTTATAAACAATGAAATGTATGTCTCACAGTCCTGGAGGACACAGTTCTGTGTCCAAGATTAAGGCACAGATTCGATGTCTAGTGAAGACCCTCTTTCTAGCTCACACACAGCCGTGTTCTTGGTGTAACCTCCCGTGGTGGGAGAGGAAAGGGAGCTCTCTGGGCTTTCTTATACAGGGACACTAATTCCATTCATGCAGGCTCTGTCTTCATGAACTAATAACCTCGCAAAGACCCTGCTTTCAGACACCATCACGCTGAGATTAGGCTCAATATTTGAATTTTGGGAAAGGACAATGTTCAGTTTATAAAAGCAGCCAAGCATATTTAAAGAAATTTCTGATTCGAAACTCGTCTTGCTGATTAAAATGTGCATGTTTAAAAGGCATAACCAATGTTATTTTTACAGTTATTTGTAAGTAAATGAATTAACTTCCTTCACAAATGCATATATCTAGGGGAAGAATTTACAACTGACAAAAGTCAAAATAATTTACTCTCAGATTGTTTTATTTCTTTTTTCACTTCTGATAATATAGGGTTCCTCTTTTTATGTTTTAGTATTGCAAAGAAGAGTATATCAAAATGGCTATGAGTAATAATAGCATACTTCTGTTTTTAATTTAGAAATAGGCTAAACTTTTTTTTTTTTTATTCCAGGGTATTGTGAGGGTACAAACATTATAGTTACACTTTATGTCTTTGCCTCACCTAAATGCGGGTTAGAGGCATGCCCTTCCCTCCCTTTGGTGCTCCCCGTGTCCTTTAGTTGTAGATTTTTCCCCCATCCCCCTAATCCCTGGAGAGTATTTCTGCCATGTGATCACCCTAGTGTTGATCAGTTAGTACCAATTTGATGGCGAGTACAAGTGGAGCCCATTCTTCTGCTCTTGTGGTGCCTCACTTTGGATAATGGGCTTAAGTTTAATCCAGGAAAGTATAAGAGGTGCTAGATCACTGTCGTTTCTTATGATTGAGTAATATTCCATTGTAAACATATACCAAATTTTAATAATCCACTCATGGATTGAAGGGCATTTGGGTTGTTTTCACTTTCTTGCAATAGTGAATTGTGCTGCCATAAACATTTGGGTGCAGATGTCTTTATCGTAGAATGTTTTATGCTCTTTTGGGTAGATGCCTAATAGTGCTATTGCTGGATCGAATGGTAAGAAATAGGCTAAACTTGATGAAAATCTTTTTTTTGTTTTGTTTTGACTTTTAAGACTGTGCGACAAACTAATAATAATATAACAAATGTAATGATAACATACACTTCTCAATTACAAACATTTACCAGGCTCCAGAAGATTGCCCACTACTTTCAACACTAGTCATGTTTGACCTACCATGACTAGATTTTGAGAAAAATTTAGGCTTGAACCAAGAAGTTCTAGCCTTTTCTCTAACACATGTTTTTTTGATAAACCACCAGTTGGGTTCTTGTCTCCATTTCTTCATCTGTATAATAAAAATGTATTTGGAGTTCTTAAAGTTACCTTAAACCAACACAATTATATTATTTAGTGATATAGCAAATAAACTTCCATAAAATGTGTGAATCATCCTTTGAAGTTGATCTCAAAACAAAAGCTAAATTAGTAAAGAAAGGTACTCAAACAAATATATTAAATTCTTTAAAATCCCGGATAAAATGTGTATTCCTCAAGACGGTATCTGTACCACATTTATCTTGTCTCTCTGATTCCCTTTTGATATATTGCTATAAATACAATGGGCACTTGATACATTTTTAATGAATAATGGATTGACTGAACCCATGCAGTAGATTGCCATTTATGTCTCAGGCTCACCTAGATCTATTGAACACACGACAGTGAATCAGGACAGAGCCCCAGCTACAACCATAGCAAACAACACCCCAATTACCCAAGCTCTAGTCTCATTTGGTCATATAATAAAATGTGCAATTGTTGGCTAGTCCTATTCAGTTTTCTTTGCAGTGGAAAAGATTTTGTTTTTTCCTTTCTTCAGTGAACTAGACCTTAAGAGAATACTTTTCAGTGCAGATGCTATTTTATCAAAGCAAAGAGTATGATGGTTCATAAAGCTTTTTGGTCAAATATTGAAAAATACAAAAACTTGGAGAGGGAGCTCTTTGATTTCCCCATCACTAAAAAGTTTAAGATGATTTGAGGCAACTGGTAACCAAGACTGCATTCTCTTCCTGCCCTTTGTTTTATTTTCCCTGGAGGAGCCTGATCACTGATCCTGCAAACATTCCTGAGGCATCTAATATCACCCAGGCACTATGCCGGATATGAAAGTGAATAATAAATACAGTCCTTGATCTCAAGTAGCTCATAGTTAAAGAAAAATATTTAACTGCTTTAAAAGTGTTCCATTAATCTCTGTCATTCCAATTGCCTGGCAGGAGTTCCTACTTCCCAGCGAGGTTGTGAGAGGAGGCTCAAATGGGATAATGCATGTGAAAGGTCAAGTCCAAAGCCTGGGATTTTGTAAGTGCTGTACGAGGCCCAGCTGAAGACAATGGGAAGACATTGGCCCCCAAGGTGCAGACACTTCCAGTGCTGAGAAGAGCAACTTTTCCTGGTCAATGGGTGGAGCTGTCAGTAGGACGGGTTCTGAGGGTGCAGCTGAGTCTAGAAAGGAAGGGTCTCAGCAGTGTACTTTTCTGTGTGGAGGTTTTGTGAGGAGAAAGCAAGAGCCAAAATAATTTCCTTTCCCTGAGGCTAGGCTCTTAATGAATTTCTACTCCAAATATTAGTTCTTCTTTTAGGTATGCTCTTTTTCATTTTCTTACCACTTGTCTGCCTTTCTAAGGTGGCTCTTTAGCCCCTTCACCATGGAGTGGCCCCCATGGTCCCTATGCGCTGTGGTGCCAGGAGGCAGTGCAGAAAGGTGCCCCTGCTGAGACTGAGAGGCTGTGAAGGGAGAGCCCACCGTTCTCCCCTGAGACACAAGACAGACCCTTGGGAAGAGCCAAGAGATGGCCAGCCATGGGGTGCCAGTCTAGACTCATAGCGCAACACACTGTCTTGGAGGATGGAAGGCCCTCTTCCAAATTTCTAACAACTGGGACTGATCACTCTGCTAAAAACCTGCAAGGCATCCACGATCTACTCTCTCTCTAGACCTGTTCGTCTCATCAACAACCAAGTACTGAAGATTTTGCCTTCTGAACACTTCTCAAAATGGCGCCTCCTCTCTGCCCTGACTAGAGTTAGACTTCTTCAGTGATTTCCTTGCTCACCTCCTGGCTTTTTATCTTTACTGTCAGGCCCTCAGCTGCATAAAACACCCCCATGTGCCTTAAAATGTCTTTCAGAGCCCTTCCCAGCCTACCGCCGGCCTCCTTCCAGCCTCACTTCCACAATGCTGTCCCATACTTCATTCTCCCCCAGTCTGCGAGTCTGCACTGCCTGTGGTTCCCCAGAACACTGCACCACTGCACGCTGCTTCTCTCTTCCTTCCTTTGCTCATGTTAGGTCTGGTGGAAGGTAAACAGGTGGCAGGGAAATGGCTAAGGGCAGAGAGCAGGAACCAACTTGTAGCTAGGAACCCAACTATGGCTAGGAGCTGTTCCTTGGTGGGAAAGTATGTAGTAAAAAGTTCCTAGTAACCTTCAACTGACCTAGAGCTCATTACCATCTAATTAGCATGGCATGGGTGGAACTTCTTGCAGAATTCTGGGGAAGATGCATGAGCAGAGAGGGAAACTGTTATATAACATACCCTGTTATGTAACCTGTCATGTGATCTGTTATATAACCACAACCTGTCAATCACCCCAAAAGGCGGGAAATGACAACCAATCCTGCCAGGAGAAAAGTGGGACAAACTACAGAGCTTATAAAAGGTAGCATGTGCTTAGACTTTGGGATCTTTCTCCACTCATGGAGACTGACCCGTTCCACTCTCTCTGGAACATATTTTCACTTTGTGTAGCTTCCTTCTGTACTTTCATTCTTTCTTTTATGTGATAAACTGTTTGTATGAAATTTCTCTGTGTCTGTGGTCACTCTGTCATTGGCTCAACTTGGTACCAGTACTCAATCTTGACAATGGGAACCAGGGGACCAGGGAACATCCAGACAGATGAAACTAATATTCATGCTTCCCTTTGACCTAGAATATTCTCCTCAAACCTTTACTCATCCTTTGAGAACAGAAAATGACTTTACTTCTACCTCGGGTGACTATCAAGTCCAGGTTTGCCTGAGTATTTTTAGGTCTTATCACTGAAAGCCCCACATCCCAGGAAGTGCCCCCTCCCACCCTCCAGGGGCAAGCCCTCCTCACCCTCCTCGCCCTTCCCTAGTCAGGTCAGGTACCCCTCCTCTGTCTTCCTATAGATAATGCATCTCTTCTGACATTACCTCATTGTAGCAAGATTATATGCTAATATATCTTAGCCCACATTTTTGAGATCGGAAACTGGCAGGTACTACTTTGGGTATGGCATTGTTGCAGCATTACCTAACTGAGTCAGGAAGTCTCAAAACAAACTTTCAAATTACCCTGTTCAAAACAGGATGGAGGAAGGGTAAGTTCCAATGGGTTAGAACCAAGATGGTAGAGGAACACCACCCCTTCTGTGAATACTCCTCCACTGGTTTAGCCCCTTGCTAAAATAGAAAGGCAAAAGGAACCAGGAGGCTGGTCCTCTTCTGCATGGAGAACTTGCCTCTGCTCTGTCTGTGAGGCAAAAGTTTCTATATTTTCTGCAGGGGGCCAGTTCTCTTCTGCAGGGAGAACTAGACTCCGTTCTGTGGAGTAGACTTCCTATGGTTTCTGAATAAATCTCGCTTTCACTTTATACTGTCAGTTCAGTCCTGAAATCCCTCTTGCGGGAAGCCAAGGACCCACTTGGACTTCAAGTGGCTCTTAGCATTGGGAATCACTTTCCTGTGTCACTTTGACTCTGAGCTCCTTGGGGCAGGGATTGTATTTATTTAATTTTCTTCTTTTCTGTATCCCTACATACCATAGTACCTGGAACACAATAGACACTTAATAAGGAAGAAAGGGAGGGAGGGAGAAAGGGAGAATAAGAAGAAGGGTGAAACAAAAGAAGGAACAAAAGACTGAAGGTTTGTTATAGTAAAGCATATTGTTTAACTACAACAGACCAAGACACTGGGGTGAAGAACCTGCAGCCTTAAGGCCACATGTGACCTTCTAGGTCCTGAAGTGTGGCCTTTGGACCAAATCCAAATTTTACAGAAGAAAATCCTTGTATTTTGATTAAGACACTTGCGTTCATCTTTTATGTTTTTATTTTATTTTTAAAATGAACATATTTAAAATACCAAAGAATAAAATAAGTTTCAATAAATAATCCTCCCAGATTGACCTGTACAATCAGAACATTAGTAAACTATAAAGGCTAGATTGATGTCTGCTATGCCCATGATTTAGCTCTAACTTCCCCCACCTGACTGGTGCCACTATTGCACGAGGCTGGTTGGCGCACAAGTTTATGGGGGTCTAGTACACCAGCCTGTTATCAGCTTTGGACAACGGTGCACTGTGTTTCTGTTTGAAGTGGAATTTGTGAATAGTTGTTCTGCTCGACAGTATTTTTTAATTCTGTTTGCATAACAGCCCATCATGTCAAAGAAGACCAAGAGAACGCTGAAGGAAGAAAACAGATTTTTAAATGAGGATTGGGAATTGCAATATTATCTAGTTTTGGCTAAAGATAAGATGATTTGCTTGCTTTGCAATATTGCAATATCAACATTAAAGAAATTCAATGGTCATCAGCACTATATTAATAACACTCATAAGGACCACAAATATTTTAATTTAGAGAGAGAGGCAGATTGTATTGCAGAAATTAAAAGTGGAAAAGCAAAAGCAAAGACAATTCTTTCAAGCAACAATAACACCTGGAAATAATGCCATTGAAGCAATTTATACAGTAGCTTACATACTCAAGAAAAAAGGGAAGCCATTCAGTGATGTTGAAATTGTGAAACAATGTATTGTCAAAGTTGTAGGATGTTTAGACCCTAATAATGTTTCAAAGTACAAACAACTGCCTCCTTCAAGCAGAACCAAAACTGATCTGCAGCATGAATTAGGCTTCAACTTAACAGAACAACTTCATACAACACTTCAAAAGGAAAATACATATTATTCAATCACTTTGGATGAATCAACTGATACTACTGACTCAGCACAGGTTTTATACTTCATCGGGGTCATAGCAGAAGATTTTCTTTGCTGTGAAGACTTACTCGCTCTGGGCACTCTTACGAACAGAACATGGGGAATAGATACCTTCAACAACTTTCAAGATAAATGTCATGAAGTTGGACCGAATTTGGTAAATTTAGTGAGTGCATGTACAGAAGGTTCACCTTCCATAACAGGAAAACATGGAGGCTTTATGACACAGATAAAATAAGTACTATCAGATCCAGATACTCTCATTTCTTTTCAGTGTATCTGGTATCAGCAAAATCTCTGTGTAAAGCTACCATTTTAAGTGACACTTTGCAACAAGTATAAGTATTGTTAACTATATTTATGCAAAGGAAACATGGCATTTTCAGTTTTGTAACATGCTAAAGTTGAATGATGAGGTATTCAGTGTGGATTTGCCATAGCATTCTAAAGTGTGTCGCAGGAACAGATGTTAGACAAAATTTTATCTCTGAGAGAACAGATAGTTAAATTTTATGAAGAACAGAATCAGCAATGTGAATTATTGAAAGAGTTCTATTGAAATGCAGCATTTCTGTGTGATATGATGTCAAATCAAAATGACTTGAATATTATTTCAGTTGGATTTCCAGGACCAGAGCAGCTAGCAACGCAACGCTGCCCTAACAGGAAATGAAGGGGAGCTGGACGTGCTATTTACAGCGTGCCTTTCACAAGATACTTCTTTTACCTGGTGAACAACCTAATACCTAGTTGTGCAACCCTCAAATCAGAGGGTTGCTCACACTGGAAACTTGTTTTTGTTTTTTTTTTTGAGACAGAGTCTCACTCTTTTGCCAGGCTACAGTGAGTGCCATGGCGTCAGCCTAGCTCACAGCAACCTTAAACTCCTGGGCTCAAGCGATCCTACTGCCTCAGCCTCCCGAGTAGCTGGGACTACAGGCATGCACCACCATGCCCAGCTAATTTTTCTATATATTTTTAGTTGTCCAATTAATTTCTTTCTATTTTTAGTAGAGATGGGGTCTCGCTCTTGCTCAGGCTGGTTTCGAACTCCTGAGCTCAAATAATCCGCCCGCCTCGGCCTCCCAGAGAGCTAGGATTACAGGCGTGAGCCACCGCGTCTGGCCCTGGAAACTTGTTTATACTGACACACACCCTTGTGGCTCTTGTCTGACCTGTGTCAAGTTTAGGTCTGCCTGACAATCAGTCTGGTGCTGAGAACCCAACCTTCTGTTCCCCCTGCTGTCCCAGGGAAATCCCAGCCTGGTTCAGATGGAAGGTACAAATTTAATACACTAGCACAATAGGAAATAAGTTCAAAGATTTTTTACTTACAGATCCTGGACAGGGAAGGTATAATGAGTTGGGAGGGCAATCCTCCACCCCTGGGTCACACGAGACAGGAATGAAGAGTCAGACAGAGAGAGACACCGTGCATGGGAACCAGCAATATATATAAGGGAATAGAGTTTGACTCACTTTAAGTTTGCAGGCAAAGGCCTGAATGGTCCATACAGAGGAAGCTGTGAGAAAGCAGGGAGCCCAGTCTGCAAGGTGGAAGAGATGCCTCTAAGTTCTTATCTCTGGACACTAGCATGTGCCCTTTGGATGTGGTACAGGACTGGAGACTGTGTCAAGGGTGTCTAAGCCCAGCTTCTGGTATGAAAAAGTTAAAATTTTATTCAAAATGGATGTTGAAGCAACATAAAAGTATAAGAATTCACCACAGCCACGCATATACTAGATGTCAGGTACTGCAAAATGCAGCGCTATCCATCATCAGACAATGATAAACTATAATGAAATACAACTTCACTTTGTACTCAACCATGCATTTTATGAGGATATCATAAAGTTTAACCATCAGCCTCAAAAAGCAATAGTAAACCCCTATGATTCCTTATGTTCTACTTTCCTGGGTGCCTTCAACAAGGAAAACTATTGATTTTGAGTTGTCTGAAGTATACTCTATAAAAAATTACCCTCAGTCCAGGCTTTCTTTTTACTAGGCTCAAATAATGGGAGAAAATAGGAGGTCTCACAGAATTGCACATCCAGGGGAGTTATATGGAATCTTGTGGTTAAAGGCAGTCACCACTGTTACTGTGCTCAAACCCGATCCTGCAGGCAGTGCCAGCCTGTTTTGATCAGAAACCACATTCTTTCTAACACCAAATTAAATCAGAATAGAAATAATAGAAACGTATCACTTAAATTACACATAGAACTTCCATCTTCATGTGTTTTTAAATAATTCCTTACTATAGTTAATCCTTACAGCACTCACGTGCTGGATATATTAGCCGCATTGTACAGATAAATAAACAAGGCTTTAGGAGTTCAAATAGGTTGTTCAAAGTCATAAAGTTGTGTTATAACAATGGCTAGACCCCAATTCTTCTCTTATGACTCCTGGAACTTTGCTCATTCCCGATTGCCAACTTCTCGTCGTACACTATCAAGAACCAGGATGGATCCCAGTTGAGGAGCGTATTCTGAAGAAGCCATGGTGGGAAAGGTGTGGGATGGAGGAGAGAGACAAAGAAATCCGGGGCTAAGAAAAAAACATCAAAACATCACCACCACAACTTAATCCAAAGTCTATGACCCCCAAATAAAGCAGGTAGCGATGAAATCCTTAAAAAGCCAGGAGGGTTCAAATCTGGAATGGATCCAAAGATGCTGTCCCATTCGGGCTGCTGTAAAAGAATACCATGGATTGAGTGGCTTATAAACAACAGAAATTTATTTCTCATGGTTCTGGATGGTGGGAAGTCCAAGATCAACACCCCAGCAGATTTGGTGTCTGGTGAGGCCCAGCTTCCTAGTTCATAGACAGCCTTGTTCTTGCTGTAACCCACATGATAGAAGGGACAAGGGCATAAATCCCATTCATGAGGGCTCCAGCCTCATGACCTAATCACCTCCTAATACCATTATTTTGGGGATTAGGTTTCAATATATGAATATGGCAGATGAGGTGCAAGTTCCAGCAATGGCCCCATTTGAACCGAGGCCACAGAACCCCAGAACTGGATCATACTTCAATCAGTGGTCAAAAGAAATGTGGGCTGTTGTTGGATCTTGTTAACCTGGATCCTTGAAGGAGAAGGATGCCCTCGGTCTTCTGAAACTCCTGGCCTTTAACCTTCACGTAATAAAATGGCTACAGCAAACTGCAGGTAATCGGGCCCAAATATTTAATTCCCTTCTCACCAGCAATCTGTTAGAGGTGATAAAGCCCTTCAGATAAGGTGGCCAGTATGAAAGGAAGTGTTTTAAACAGTGGGGTTTATTTCATTTCCTTGCTTCTTTTCCTAAAATGCCTGCAGAAAAGAAAGACAATCAGCATAGGAACAGCTGTGGACAATTCACAAGGAGATGCTTAGCTCTTTTTAACTGATGGAAATTTATTTTCAGATTTTAATTTAAAACAGAGTTGACCCAAAACCTATCATTACAGTCTCTTGCTAATCCTCTCTAGCTTGTGTATTTCCTTCATTACTGCAGGCAGTTTTTCTGTTCTGCTATGTTGTGTTTTCTTCCTTCTCTGATTGCTCTGCTCAAGCGTGATGCCAGGTATGCAGGTAGGTGGGGGTGGGGACGCATGGAGACATTTGCACTGCACCTGTCTCACCTTTGGCACCACCACCTCCAAGCAAAGATCCAGCTACAAAGACAGTAAAACAACCTCTGGGAGGCACAGGTGCTGCCTGGCTTTCCTGGAAGCATTTGTGAACACGGTTGTCTCGTGCACACTCGTAACTGCTGAACTCATTTGTAGCCTCCATGCTATCGCCATCCCATTCCTCCTCCTCTACCCTGAAAATATAAGTTTCTCCTGAGCATGTATTACCCACTGAATAAATGCAGTCGTCTGTACAGAAGTGTTTATGCACTGAGACAATAATAAGAAATGACTAGAAGAAACTGGTGGCAAGTCAAAAGCTAGTAGCAGCTGATAGCTTTTGTACAACCTGTCTCAGGCAATTTGGTAAGTGTGGTTTCAACCTACACGTGGGAGACACCCAGCTGGTTAATAGTCTGCCCCAATCTGCATCAGATCTTTCTGGCAATGGCCTCTTCCCCCACCAATCCCCGTCACTCAAATGCAAAAGCAAGTTAGTGCACCTTTGCCATTAGATGCTCACTGCAATGCAGTCTTGTCTGAGCTCCTGAACTCCTTTATTTGGAGCCTATTTCGAAACAAAGGATTAAAGGCTGTTTTCACACTTTATTTAGCCTGTTATTGAAGTTTTAAAAGCCTCTCTTCTTCTCCAAAGCCCTCTTTGTCTTGGCAAATATGACAAGTGTGAATAGGGCAGAACCTCATTATAATTGTCATCTTGGTGGAGCAGAATTTCATATAAGGAGAGTTGTTCTAGCCCCTACTCCATTACCACGTCCTCAAAGGCAGGGGCTGAGCATTATTCCAATATGCATTCCGCCGACACAGAGGTCTACAGGTGAATGCTTTCAGGATTGAAGTGAATGCAAAGGACTTCATATTGAAATAGCCAGGAGATCTCTTTCCCTTCAAAGAGGTCTCCTTATGGGTGATTTTCATTTTCTTCTTTGGCCTTTTCTACATTTTTTTCAAATTTCCTGACATGAGCATTTATTACTTTCATAATCATTTATTTGAAAATAAGTTGCTTAAAAACAAAGTCTCCTCAGAAAACTCTGGAACCCTGCCACCAAGAGGGTAAATTTTTATTCTGAAAAATGTATAAAATGTAATCTTCCCCACAATCGCCACACCCTTAACTTTAGAAAATCATCACGCGTGTGGAAGGTGGGGGGAAGCTATACGGGACCAAGTTTTATGTATCTTCGTAGCTACCAAGATCCAGCAATCGATAGGTGATTTGTAATACACAGTTCACCTCGTGTACGTGCACTTATGCGTACACAGGGACACATATGCCCATCTGACCACAGCTAACGGGTTTTTACTTAGGCATTTAAGCAACTTTTGTTCCTTAGCTGCAAAGGCAATACAAGCCTAGATTCTAAAGATGTTTGTAACATTTTTTCTGATGGCCACAAAACCAAACATATCTTGATAAGGCCCCTATCGGCATAATTACTGGAGCCAGGGGTGGATTCTAAGCTTTCTCTGATACAACAGCTGCTTGAAGTTACCCTATGCCATGGCAAAGAACGGCTTCTTCGTTGATGTTCTGCTCTGCCTTGGCACCTCTCCTTTTCCCCTGGCTGTTCCCTCAAGAGCTGCTACCTCTTGTAATCAATGCTCCCTTTCCCCTCCCACACACACATACACACATGGCTGCAATTACTTCCACCCTCCTGAGGGTTTAGGGGTCCATTGGAGCAGGCATTTGCCTAAACCCTGCCCTGCATTGGAGTTCTTCCACCAAACTGCTGGGTGCTCAATGGACTAGGAGAACACGTGTAACTCAAATTCTATGAGGACAAGAATGTTGGTTCTTCCTCTGTTCTGTCTGAGCATCCATGGGATGTGTGTTTCCTGACTTCTCTATAACATTTCTAGGATCTCATCTGTTTCTCTTTTGATTAGAATAGAAACATAAAGAGAGAAAAAATCACTTTTCCCCAACCATCCTTTCTCTTAGTGAATAGCCAAATTCGCTCCTGCCCCTCTGTGTTAGTTGAGGGCTGCTCCAGAGGTCCAGAGGGTGCCCAGCTCTAACTAGCTTTGTTGGGAAAGCAGGGCATGGAGTCGTTGACTCAAGTAAACAACAAAGACAAGGACGTAGCAAGGTTTGGTGAGAACCAGGGTCTCAAGGCACCCACACCTCCCTTCTTCTCCCAGATCTGCTTCTTTCTGAGTGTGGGCTGCATTTTCTCCTAAATCCATTGGGGAAGTTTAATAACTTTGCTCCTAGCAATTCTAGGCTCAGACGCTTAACACATCACAACTTGAGGGTGGTGCTTCATCTGGAAAATATAGGGAAGGGCCCTTGACAGCTTCGCTGGGGTTGTTGTGAGGTTAGGATTCCAAAGCAAGTCTATGGCCATTGTCAAATTTGAACCCTACAAGAAATCTGTTTGCAAATATTATAGCATTGCTTTAAAAATTAGGAAACTGAAAACGACTTAAATAAGTTTTCAAGTGTCTCAGAATTAAAGAATAGAAGCAGAGAGGTTCCCATACTGATTTAGAAGAAGTAGAATATAATGATGAATATTTTGTAATAGTTCAAATCAATTTACCATTCTCAGAGACTGTACTGAGAAACTTTCTTGCATTACCTTATTTAGCCTCCCATCAAACTGAATGGTGTAGGTTCTGTTATTATTATCATTGCACAGAAGAAAAATTTAAGAGATGCAAAATTTAGTAACCTGTCCAAGGGCACAATGTAGGAGGAAAAACTCAATCAGGTGTGTGCTCTGTACTACTAACTATGATGTTCCTGTGCCCAAGGATCTATTAATCTATTAGCATTAAAAAGTTGACTTCGTGAAACAACAAGAACAGACAATACTTAATTAAATGATAAGTTGTGAGGGATAAGCCATAAGTTCTACAGGAAACAAGAGCAGGAAGAAATTAAACCAATGGGCCCTAAAGTCGTCAGGAAAGACTTGATGGAAGATGGAAGCTCTGGGTTCCAAAGGGTGCAGAGCAGTCCCCTGAACAAAATGGTGAGGTGACAACATTTAAGCAAAGTGGCATGATGGCTCCATTTAAATGTCAGCATTTATGATGGCATAAGTGAAGGAATGCAATCAAGAATAACCTTGGCATTTTGGAGGATGGAGAAAAGGAAATGAATTAAAATGGAAAGGCCAGACTTTGAATCTTCCTTGTATTCCCATGACTTCATCTTATTATTATCATTATTATTTTTGTAATTCAGAGTCCCTCTTTAGAATCTGATAAAGGCCATGGGTTCTTTCCCTATTGAAATGTACATATACTCTAAAAATCATACAGTATGTAAGCACTACAATAGACACCTATACAGAAAGACCATCCTTCCCTGACTGAGCTGCTTCATGAACCTCTAGTTCAGAACTCCTGCACTAAAAATTTCTATGCTGCCATTTTTTTCTAGGTTAAATAAAACCAAGTACCAGGTAGAATGAGAACGACCTGGGACAGGAAGACCTGGACCCTATACCCTGATAATTTCAGCCTCAGTCTAGGAACCTGACATCCGTGTCCTACAGTAATCAATTCCTTCATCTGGGAAATATTTATAGAACACCAAGGATGTGCAAGAAAGGCTCAGTGATGAGCATTGAGGAAACAGTCTGATAGGACCGGGCTTCCAGAGAACTCATGACCAACCCTCTTATCTTGATTCTTACCCTAATATTTCTGTTCATCACCTAATCCTGCCATTCTTCTTGAGTTATAGGATATTTCATCATTTTGCAGGGTTCAGGATATACTTCATTACCCAGACACTTCCTTTCCCCAGCCTACGTACTTAATTCACTTCACATTTGCCTGCAGAGCAAAGCCTTTTAAGCTAATTTTACTCCCACTTCTAAGTTTTCTAAAATACAACTCTTAAATGTGCATGTTCTTTATATATTGAGAAAGTCATTTGGCTTATTGGAAGCCAGACACATTTAAAGCTAGAAAGTTCAAAACTTGGCTCAACCACTTCCATACTAGAAGGTCCTGGAAAAGATGAAACTCTGTGGCCTCAAGTTTTTGCATCTAATAAGTGGCCACGATCATCATGTCTAGGTTTCACGTCAATTATATTTACAGAATAACTTATACCTAGCATTTGGCACTCAGTAGTTGCTCGGGAAATTGTAGTATATTTATTTGTACATACGTAACAGCATATGTATTACTTTACATTTTAAACTTTCAGAGAGCAAAACCTACTTAAAATTATTTTTTTATTTTTAAACAAATGCTAAAATTACATGTTATTTAATTTGGGGGGGCAGGTAGGAAGGTAACTTTTCGTAGTGATAAATAAGAAGAATTAACCATTACCTTCTTCATGTATTGAAACATTTGGCATTATGCCTGATTTCAACTGTTTGATAGTGTCGCCTAAATTAAGTTTTTTACTTCAAATGAAATAGACATCTCAATTATTTGGCTAACCATGCAGTGAGAGACTTTCTACTTTAAAGCATCAGTTATGATTCCCTGTGTTGCTAGGGATAAATTCCAGCGCCAGGAGACCTTATTATATCATTTGTTGTAATCAATTAGTCGGTGTATAGGCAAGGCTATAAATTCTTTAGCTATCCTCTCCCTATAGCTTTTGATAATTTCCTTTCTTCTTTTTATTAAAGATAAGGCACCCAAGAAGCACCCTGAGCAGTTGTCATGCATTTCAGGTAGTTGAAAGCTGCATCCTTTCCTGGCTCAGCTTCTTACTCCAGCAGAACGCAGGGACACATGACAACCTCTCCCTGCCTAATGGTGACAGGCAGCCCCACTCTAGACTCCCTGAAGGTTTCGGACAAAGCACACAGTGCCCTGGAAAATTAGTGTAGATGCAAAGTACCACCATTAAAGGAACTATTTTAGACTAAATTGATTCTTTGTTCCTTAGCCAATTGGCTAATCCTCCTCTTGAGACATGCTTCCATTTAGGAAAGCTAAAAACACGGCTCGTGGCCCGACATTCTGAGGAGGCGAGGGATATGCTGACATAGACATTAAGTAGGATTGAGCGAAGAGGGCAGCTGCATCTTGATGAGCTACTTGAGGATTTGTCCAGGCTCTGCAGACTTGAGTGGAGGAGGAAACTGGTGGAAGGGGAAAAAGAGAAGCCAAGGGAAACTGAGAGAGCAAGGTCTGGGTGTCTGAATCAAGGATGCTTCCAGCCAGGAGGGTTCATCACCTGCATGCCAGCCCCTGGATCCTAGTAGTGAACCTCTTGGCTGGTGGGATTTTTGAACTAGCTCCCGGTTCCCTGACCTACATGAGAAAACTCTGGTAACCTGGTCCCCATCTTCACAATATGGTCCTGAGGAGAATTCTTAGGTGTAGGAAGCAAAATCATTGCATCTACTCCACTGGGCTCCCGTAAGGGAAGATGTTGGGGGTGGGGGACATATAGGAGTGGGGAAAGATGGAACAAGTCCAGGAAGACAGGGACCTAGCCAAAAGCTCATAAACATCTCTCTTAAAGAAGGATTTACAACAGTTTTCCCTTCTCATTTTTAAATATTTGCTATTATTTCATTATTACATGGCAGTATCTGCTCAATGTAGCAAGACAGATAAACAGAAGGGAAAAAATATCTATAAATCACAAATTTTTTAAAAATCCTTCCATTCATTTTTCCATGTAGGTGTTGATGTCACTATGTATCTTTTATATAACTGAGACATAGTATCAATTTTTTAACTTAATTATACATCATTTATTCATCTGGGCTTTATATATATGTATGTATTAATATTTTTAGTAATCGTATAGAATCCTATCATCTTACTGAGCCAGAATTTAATATTTTAGTTTCCAATTTGGGGACATTTACATTGTTTCTGAATTTTCAGCTGTCACAAGTGCATTCTTGAACACACATTAGTATGCATTGTTCTCAATTCTCCCTCCCACCCTTAGTTTCAATGCCTGGTTTATGATAGGCTGTGTAAGCCTGAGCCGTTGCCTGGGTAAAAGAAAGCACAGCACCACACACTCAAGCAAAATCGTCCAGGAGCTGGACCATTCTAGACATCCTCAGAGGCTCTGACACCATCGTGATCCTCAAATTTTACTGAGCAGCTGTTTCATGGAAACACACAGGGCACCTGCTTCCCAGACAGCTCAGCTACTCCAACCCTGGCAAGCACAGACTGAGAGGCCACTGGAGAAGATGTATTCCGCCCCAAACTGTGATAAATCTAGGTCAAAACTGACTCTTCCTACATCTACCTTGAGAAATTTAGAGCAATGAGATTATAAGATATGGTTCTCTTGCTCCCACTCTGTTTTGAATGGTTTTAGAATAATCTTTTAAACATAGCAGCTCTAAGATTGATTGGGTTGGGTGGCTGCACCGAGGAAGGAGTGTGTCGGAGTAGGTGAGTGTCACTGTCTCCAATTAGAAGTGCCATCCATACATGTAATAAAATATTCAAAACTTTCCAGGGATGTCAACTTATTCATAATTGATTTAAATGAATCACTGAAAAAGAGCCCTTTAATCTCTCATATCAGATCTCTGAAAAATTAAAATTGGAATCACAGCTCAGCTGAAAAAATCCAGCAAGTGTTCCAGTCTCCTAGCTGGGTTTGTCGTTTAGTATGGCTGCTCCGTTACGCAGCCCCGACCCTTGAGGGAGTTTAGGGTTTAGGCTCTAAGTATTTAAAATAAAACATATCCAGGAGCATAGGAATGGCATGGCCCTTCATTTAACACAGTGAAATTTTTAGTTATTTCACATCTGGAGGAGCAAAAAAGAAAAACAGAAATAAAAGAAGAGAAATCTTTACACTGCTGACCTTCACTGTACTACAATGTTTTAAAGTCCAAATGTGGGTGCCGGGGTTTAGAAGAGTCGCAAATGTAAATGACCTCCTAGCTCCTGCCTCGGTGTCATGTTCAGGGGTCTCTGGAGGTCCCAATGATGAGCTTGTCCAGGAGCAACTTCTCCCCTTGGGCCCAACTGGCATGTGTCCAAGATTGGTCTTAGACACTGTCTGATGTTCAGGCAGTGCATTCTGGTGGTGTTCTTACCAGACAGAAGGAGCAGGCTGGTGGCATGGGCCAGATACAGTCAGAGGTCAGATGGCTGCCTGCCTGGGAAATCTCCATCTGGAAAGCATTTGCATGGCGTGGGGGATTCTTCCGCCTTTCTTATGCCTGTATTCGGTCTGAGTTAGTTACCAGGTATTTCTTTCATGAAGGGAGTTTAAGCTATTCTTGTAAGGGTAAGCTTTGTTTTAAGGTTCATGAAAGTTGCATCTGTGCTGAGGTGGCCTTGTCTCTAGGAAAACCAGGGATTTTAGGTCCCATAGTCACAGAGACCCAATAATCTCCAGGCCAGGGTTAGAAATTTCCACGCCAGATTATGTCATATTGCTAAGTCACACATAATGTAGGCCCTGCAAAATGTTTGCGTGGGTTTTATGGCTATTCTGAATCTTACGGCCATGATGTGTCTCTTAGAGTAGCTACACCCTGAAATCTCTTTGCGGTGATGTAAGTGCTGACATCACTTTGCACCAGCTGATGACAGCCACTTGGGCACTTCTCTTCCCCAAATCCCTGTTCAGTGATACCCAGGAAGGTAGGTTGCAATCGGTCATGATGGGAGTATTTACACACTGAAATTAGCAAACACTGCTAATTAGGGTCTTTTTATTTCTTTTTCCCTGAGAGCCGGTTGTTAAGCACTGACCAGCACCTTCCGGCTTTATCCCCTTGCCCGCAGCCCAGTAATTTGCCTCTTCTGACCAAGCACTGCCGGTGCAGACTGACCACACATATACTCTTTGGAACATTCAAGAAGTGTTTCTTTACTAATGAATAAAAAACTAATCTTAGACTAGTGAATGATAGGCATTGTCTTCTATCCTAAGAAAAGACTGAAAATCTACTTATAATTCTCATTTCCACTGTAATACTCTCAAGATGCATTGACACCCTGAATCCTCACAGCAGTCAAAATAAGGAATTAAATTAGGAAGTCTTGAGAAGCTTATTATACATTGTTCAAATGTCCATTTGTCAAATCATTAAGGTTTTCAGAATAGTCACGGTTCTTCCCCTGGTTTTTCAGGTTAGCGAGCAGTATATACCTGCAAGTGTGCCCCTGACGCAAAGCTCCCAGTAAACACTGAGCATTCAAGTGTGTTGATTGGCTCACATTCCACAAATGTTACAGTTAGATCCTAAGTGGGAGCTGCTACTTCCCTGCTGCGAGTTAGTATGGTTCCATACGAATGCATTAAATAGCCATCATTAATAATTATCCATGCATGGAACTGACAGACAAAAGATTTTCAGGTTACGACTCTATCACACCAACTTCGTTTGTTCATTGATTTATTAAAATTTCGTGGTTAAGATAATACAAATTTTAACTATGCTAGCTTATATGGATCTTAACACTTTCTCTGCCAGGCTGCATTGCCAAACAATATCTTTTATAATTTTTTTCCCTGTTTTAGTGGAAAAGAAAAGAGATCAAGATATTTAGAAAATGCTTAACGAAACCCACTAAAGACCTATAGCTTACAGAAGCTTTAGTGGAATATTAAAGCACTCTCTGTGCCAACAGTCCTTTCTAATATAATAAAAACTCTGAAATACCAATGCACAGCTTGGGTTTAAAAAAAAAAAAAAAGACGATGCCACCTGTATTTTTCTGAGTCCACATGCTCTTGGGAATATCTCAGCTCAGATTTCTGTCTGCTTGAACTCATTAAATGGGATAAATCCAATCACCTATTGTAACAAATTACTATTATACATACTTAGCAGCTTAAAACCACACTGATTTATTATCTTACAGTTCTGGAAGTCGGAAGTCCAAAATGGTTCTTAGCTAAAATCAAGGTGTTGGCAGAGCTGCATTCCTTCTGTAGGCTTTAAGGAAGAAAACATTTTCTTTCTTTTTTCATCCTCTAGAGGCAGCCTGCATTCCACATTCCCTTCTTCTATTTTCAAATCCATTAGTGTATCATCTTCAAATTTCTCTCTCTCTCTCTCTTATTCTTCTTCTTCTCCTTCCATTATTGTATGTCCTTCCCACTCTGCCTTTTCTGCCTTCCTCTTTCCTTTCCCTTAGAATTACCTTTGTAATTACATTGGTCATAGTGGCTAATCCAAAATAACTCCCTTATCTCAAAATTCTTAATTTAATCATATATTCAAAGTCCCTCTTGTCATATAAGGTAACATGCTCATGATTTTTGAAGATTAGTACATGGACATATTTAGGGGGTCATTATTCCGTTTGCCACAATAAGGAATCTGCCATAGGAGGCTAGAAAGACAGTGGCTTATGGTTTGTAGTAAAAGCAATTGGCAAAACTATTGTCTACATTAATTTGGATGGTGGAAATGGATTTGTGCATCTGACTAAGATTTTCAGACATAATATCGAAAGTATCAACTGGCTCTCCTGTATATGGAAAAGGGAGTTTAGGCACCGAGAAAACTTTTAAGTATTCAAGCAGAATTTCAAGGAACTGTAGAAAAAACAGGATGTAATAGGTTGGAAAATAAAACTGTTTCTCATTTTCACTATCTTTAGTCCGTAAAAGTTTCAAAAAGTAAGAAATAGCCTCAGGGTTGAGTTCACATCAAAGGTTTATTTGTAAGACCTTTAGTTAAGACCTCAGAAAGATTTTAACAGAGTATCTAGTTAGACCCTCTCAATTATACTAAAAAGTTTCTTATAGGCAATGTCCCACAGCACCCTGACACTCTGCCCAAGATAGAGAGAGGTCTGTCTTAAAAAGAATCATGGAGTCACTTTGGGGGCATAAAGTGAATCCAGTCAAATTCATGGAATTCCCACTGAGTGCCATGTGTAAAGTTTTGCACCAGCTTGAACTAAAAGGGGCAGAGAAAGTTCAAAATGAAAAAATGAAAAGAGACACTGAGCTCCCAACATTCCACAGGCAGGAGCAGATTGTGAGGGCTGCTTAGTTGCAAATACAACCTTTTTTCTTTTTTTGAAAAGAGAAGACCGGAGGATAGTGCTAAAAGCCACGGCGAATTGTGGATTAGGAAACTACTCTCAGGAAGCAGAACTGGTCTTAGTCAAGAAACATTTCTTTCCCCACAATAAGGAGCCTGACACTATGTGCCTGGCTGAGTTTCAGAATGGCTATGGGCCAGTGCCTGCTCCCACCCCTCTCCTTTTATAATAGGAATGTCTCCTGTGGTTATCTTGACTCTGTCTTCTGCCTCACCGTTGTATATTAGGTGTAGGGGGTCATGTGACTTATCTTTTTAGGTCACAGTTTTCAAGATCAAGAAGAGCCGCACCCAAGGTCCTCATCCACATCTAGATCTGATTCAGATCATGAATTCATAAACTTCACCATAGTATCATGATTAGGTGAAACTTTGAGGATCTTAGAGGGTGTAATCACATTTACATACGGAAGAAAACCAACAGTAGGCTATTGTAGAATGTTAGATTAATTACCACCAATAAATTATACTTCTCAGTATCCACACTCTTGTTGGGTCTCTTAATGCATTGACTTAGAGATTAGCTACATGAATTTCTTTTGCTAACAAGACATCAGCAAACAGGACACAAATAGAAGTTTGAAAAGAGCTTATAGGTTTGAGATTTGTTTTCTTGGAATGTGAATTCTTCTACCACATGGGTCACTTTGGCTTCGATGAGGATGAAAGAGCACATGGAGAAGGACACCCAGCCAGCTCAGCTGTCCCAGCTGAGCCCAGCCTCCAGCCAACCCTCTGGCTCATTGCAGCCACGTGATTGTGCACACGTAAAACCAGCAAAAGAACCACCCAGCAAACCCACAGAATCCCTACACAGCAGTAGATAACTGAAATAGGAATTGATTAGAAGCATGGTCCCAGAAGCTACTGAGAGCAAATGAAGCTCAGTTCCAATTTAATTGCCCTTCTCCCAGTACCTGAATCTAGCCTATGTCCCTATCTGCTCTCCCAACCAGGCTTCCACTATAGCTTCCCTTCCATTGGTACCAGATTATACCTCATAAATTCCATTCCTCATAATCATAATCTAACTCTTTCCCTCACTTACTTTCACCCCAAGATTCCCAGAATCATATTTATGGAATTTCTATTATACTTGACAATATTTAGTCAATGTTTAATGACTTTTTAAAATAATATAAGCCCTTATATGATGGGTTTTCTATACGATACTAGCCTAGGTTACGTGGTTATAAGTGTGTCAGGGGAATAAAACTTCATCCAAAGGAGCTGCCATAGTAGCTTGTTTTAGGAAACACTTTTCTTCCTCAAAATATTCTTCATTTTTTCAAAAATATCTGGTGTTATTTTAAGTACCTTTCTTTTCCTCTTCAGGTTCTACCTGAGCCTGGGCTCCCAAGCAAAGTCTAAGAAAAATTAGAAACTTTTCTACCATGCAGATTGATGAGGCAGAGCTCAGTACTTCAGTGCCTAAGTCCCTCCTGGGAAGTTACTTCCATGCTTAGGAAAGGACAGTAACTCTTCGCAGGTTGCAGCTCACTGCATCGTCTCTTAGAAAATTGAAAAGGGAAATGATCCAAACAGGCTCCCTTACTCACCGCCAAGAACACGGAGACAAACAAGCTTGTGCCTATATTACTTCAGCTGCTCCCATCCTCAGACCCATGACGTGGGCAAGACAGTGTGATCGTCTTCACTTTATGGGTAAAGACTCTAAGGCTTCAGAAGGACAAGTGACCGACACAAGGTCACAGCGTAATCTCGGTCTGTCGTCGAAACAGTATTCTGATGATTATTGCTTTGTGGAGAAAGCTGGACCCAAGTCCTGGATCTTCTCCTTAGTAAGCAGGTGAATTTGAGCTCATTTTGTAACTTCACGTGTGGACTGTGGATAATAGTAGTTGCATTGCAGAGTAGTTGTGAGGATTAAATGAAATAGGGTGGAGGGAAAACAGAAATTAACAGCAGGTAAGTATGTAGGCACTGAGCCAGATGGACTAGGTTAAAAATTCCAATTCTGCTACTTCAAAGCTAGGTGGCCTGCAGCAAGTTGGTAACGTCTCTGTGCTGCTGTTTCCACTACTTTAAAATGTAGATAAAAATAGTAGCCTTGCCTCACAGGATCTGGGGGAAGGTTGAAGATGGGCTCATATCTGAGGAGCGTTTGTCATGGGAGCTGACTTACTGCAAGCATCAGCTCTCACTGCACCGAGCCCGGCGTGTGAGTGGCACTCAGCTGGCTTCAGGTCCAGTGCTCTTTTCAGTGCTCCATGATCCTTCACAACTTTCGAGTTCACAATTTCACTTCAAATGTCTGGTTTCTGAACCAAGAGACACACCCCTCTTAGTTGACACTGTCATAAAAAAAAAAAAAAATCTTTACCAGAATGAATAGAGAATTTGTTTCTTCTTAGATGAGATAAATACATTTTTTTTCCTGACTATAGTTGACTGCATTAAATAAATTATTCACTATGACAGAGGAAAAGACTGAACATTTTTTAACCAAAGAGACAGCCCGGCCCACCTAAGAAAGCTCCGCCATCCCCTGTGGAGTTGATCCTTCATGATCAATGTCTCAGAGAACTGAGACTGTCCCTCAGCCACTCGGCAAACTTGTTCAGCCTCTATCAGCATCTGCGACTCCATGCTCTAGGGATGAAGGGAGAGGTCAATCAGAAACGCTAATAAACCCTGAGTCCGAAAGCAGAGGAGTTTAAAAATAAAGACAGAAGTTCAGTGCATATTCTGGGGAGTTCCATTATAGGCACATTTAACTTTTTAGATTTTAAATACACACCCTCAGGTAAAAGAGAGAGAGAAAGTCAGACAGACTGGGAGACAGAGAAATAATTGCACAAAGAACGCAGTAGTTAATTCCAATCAAAATTGCCCTCCATGATCTCACACTCAGGAACAAGAGTGACATTGGGTCGTGACTCTGCCACCCTCTCGGTAGATTTCCATGAGCAGCTCACCTCACCGCAGTGAGTGTGAATGAAGGCTTAACGGAAGCTGCTTTTCATACAACTGGCCCCAAATGCAAGCCAACATCTTCCCCTGTTGCTCAACCAAAGAAAGAGCCATCTGCTCCAACCGTGGAAAAAACTGGACACAGTGAATTTTCTGACACAATTGTCAGCCTCCAATGAGTTGCCTTCCTAAGGATTTTCAAGTATAATCTTAACAACAGGAGATTTTCACCTTTTATGCAACTCCTCTGTTCTGTGTTTCTTAGAATTTATATAACAGTGTTTCTGCTCTCTGAGTCTGTGTGGCAACCTAAGAGACAGAAACTTCAGCCCTTCTATAATGTAAGACAACAGGCCTTCTAATTTCACACCCATACATTTAAGTGGATGCATTTTGATGATTTATAGGATTGCAACCTTATGAAGGAAGAGGAAAGCAGGGACATTTAACCCTGCTTCACCAGTCCTAACAACTGTCATGTCTTTATTCCATACAGGTCACTTAGTGCCCTGAGCCTACAGCTGCTGGACTTCCGCTGCATTCCGGAGATGGGATGGAATGTTGGCAACAATAAAACTGAGCAAGAGTCATGTCTTCAAGACGAAATTAGCGTAGCTATGGTAATATGCTTTCATGTTCTGGTGCAAGCGTGATGCCACAGACCACAGGACTTGTTTCAAGTTTACCTGAAACTAGTTTATACTAAGTGGGCTGAAGCATTGCTTCTTCCAGGAAGCTATGCATGTGGAGGGGGCAGGGAACCCTTCAGAGACTTTTTGAAACAGAACTTTTAACACAGAGGGGATTCGGGCAGATAAAATTTCTGTTTTTATTAAAGTTAAAATTTCTTGAACTTGAAGTTTTATTGTATATGTGAAATAAAAATGGAATTATCTTATTTTCTTTTTATCCACTTGATTATCAGTATATTAAATTCAAAGTTTGTCCTGGATTATGTTATCAAAATGAATCAAATAAATAAAAAAAAAAATGCTAGATTTGATAGCTGCTGAATTGTATCTTATTTAATCGATAAAGTAGTTATTATTTCTCTCTTACTCCCGTTTTACAGATGAGGATCCTGAGGTTCCAGGATGTTAAGTGACACACTACGGCCTCACAATGATGAAGCTGGGATTGAACATAGGTCTCCTCACGCCAAAGTGGCTTTTTTCCATTTAACTCAATTCTCTCTGAACCATAGGACCAGAATAAAAGTAGGTAGCCTTGTGCTCTTCTCATAATCAGAGATACCTCGACTGTGATTTGGGTCACTCACCAAGAAAATAAAGAAGAAGAAAAGAAGAAACACCAAACCCTCCTGTCCTTAGCCACACCTGGTTACGTTAAGGCCTCGGATATACCTTGTATACCTCGGATATACCCTTTCTTAGGGGCATCTCTTCCTCCCTGACAGTTGGTGGAAAGTGCATACAATCTATGGATATCACAAATCCATCCATCAACATTCTAACCAGCGTCAGAGAAAAAGATACTTAGAAACACATAATAATTCAATGAAAGCTAAATTAAAAATTATAAAAAGTTTAGAAATTTAAGAACATGTCATTGAGAAAGAGGTATTTGGACACCAAAAACATTGCACCCAGACTGCTGAGCATTCATGGGCGGGGGGAGGGCTGGTTCCGTGTTCAAAGTATTGAATGTTCCCCGTGGTGGCACTCGGGCCTCTCAAGGCCAGCAGCCTCCTCCTCCTCGCAGCCTCAGGGAATCTGGAGAAGTGCAGCTGCCAGAAAGCACTGGCAGAGGCAGAAAAAATAAAAAAAACTGAGAAACTTGAGATTAACTTTCTATCCCTCAGGCAGATATATGCAGAGTGGGCAAAAGCAAAAAATAGAAATTCCCCATCACCCTCTTGCAATCTTCCCCCAGGATTCACCCAGACCACTCTGCTGTCGACAATAGCAATACGCATTCCTTCACCAACCATAGAAGACTGACTTCTTCTGCAAACACCCTGTTTGACACACAGCTTGATTCTGTCTCTTATATTTTTCAATTTTCTAATCCATTTCTTCCAGTAGCTTCCAAGAAAAAATGGAGAAAAAGCTTTCAAACTAAAATACGGAAATGTACAAATGAATGTATGTCTGTGCACCTCTGTATGCACGCGGGTGAGCATTTTGATTCTGTTGACAAAGCGCACAATGAACTGAATACCAGAAAATAAATTCATTTCTCAGACATAACTCAAATCTTCCAAAATCAAGCAGAAGCCCAAATTATTTGATTATGTGAACCTGATGATAGTTAACCGTGCATTGTTGGTCAGTTATGTATGGTGCTTGGTTGAGTGCCATTGTTTGTGACTGTTATCATTGCCATCTACGATGCAACTTTTAGAAACTTGAGTTTTAAATATGCATTGCATCTTACCACTTACAATGATTCTATATAATGAATTCTCTGAGGCGTAATTTATTTGTCTGTATAATAAGGTGGTTCGAATAATTTCTAATACCTTTTCCAGCTGTCTCATTTTCTAAAAATAGTCTAAGACCCTTAGTATACCTGAACTATAAACATTTTGTAAATTTTAATTTAAACCAAATGAAAGTCAAGAAATTAATTTAATGAAGCCATCAAAGTAATGGACAAAAGTCAAGGGAACTGGGTTTTAATTCTGGTGCTTCTACTATCTGTTCCGGTTATCTGTTGATGCATAAAAACCACACCAAACTTAACAGCATCGACAACAGTAATCTGTTGTTACCATTATTCCCTCCCACAGGGCTTGGCAGGTGGGTCATGTTTATGGGTTTTTAATGTGCTTACAGTCATGTAGTAGCTGGGGCTGGAGTCACCTCTAAGGCTGCCTCACTCACGTTTGCATGTTGGCACTGGCTGTCAGCTGGGACTTCAGCAGGTGACGTTGGCCAAAATCCCTCTATGTAGACTGGACTTTTTCACAGCATGGCAACTGGGTTCCAAGAGGGAGCATTCCAAGAGCTAGAGAGAGCCAGGTGTGTTCCCTTTTATGACCTAGTCTGGGAAGTCACATGGCTCCCCCACTGCTCCATTCCATTCTCACTTCTTGCTGGGAGGAATGTCCAAAAATTTACAAGATATTTTTGAAACCACCACAGTAACTTTGGTCAACTGCAACCTGGACTCACCATCTAGGTTTCTATGATCAATAAAAAAAAAAAAAAATTGTAATTGTAGTGTTGAAAAGTCAAATATATAACAGCAATGAATTCAACTGCATTTCTCCAAATATTCTATTTTTCAAGAAAACAATAGCAATAATAACAACTAACATTCATTGTATGATTACTATGCTAACTGCCTTAAATGCGTTCTATAGTCCTTATGTCCTAGGTACAATTATCATCCCCTCTGATTTCTATAGATGCGCCTTAAACACAGAATAATAAGTTAACACTCAAGAGAACTAACAAAATCTGTTTTTGCAATTACCCACATAAAGAAAAATTGTAGACATTTCTTTAGGGTTTGGAGACAGTAACATTATTTTGGTTTAAGACTTATTTTCAGTATACTGATCATTATCAGGGAATGTTACTTATTCTTTATATGGAGAATAAACACAACCTCCTCGATTTCTTTTCCCAAGAATAAATCATCCCTAAAGGGATGTCCTTCAAACAGAGGACAAATGTATGTAACCATTCTGCCTGCAGATTCTACAGAAGGACCCTTGAAATCACATCTGAGGATGCCCATCTAATAAAGAAAACCATCCTCCCGCAGAGGAGACACTTGGCACTCATAACAGACCAGACCACAGTGAAACTCTGAGAGCAGAACTTGAGCAAAATAGCAGAGCCTGAGCCCAAGTACTATCGAACACTGAAGAAGCCTGCTCCTTCCCCAGAGCACTCCATTTTCTGATTGGTCTTATTATTTTAAAAGAGCCACAGCCTTAACAAGAGGTGCATGCGAGAGCCAGTCCCAGCATGATCAGGGACTCGGCCGAAGAGTGAGTGTGTGCTAAGGCCAGGGGTTAAGTTAGACAGAACGGGCACCCCCACTGATTATTGATGTATCGACCGAGGCAGAAGAGTCAGAAAGTCAGGCCATCCCTGAGTCTTCCAAATCCACACCACTTTATCGTAATGGAAAATATCCTCGCAAGGAACCCAGCGAGCACGACGCTGAGGGCACGAAACGAGTGCAGGCCCAGGTGCTGCCAAACCTTCATCATTTCCAAATGACCAGAATGACAATTTGGAAAAGGTCAGATTTAATTCGACACAATCACCCACAGGGAGCCTGGAGCCTGTTCTATGCTAGCGTTGGATTTAAAAAAAAAAAAAAAAAAAAGCAAGAACAAAAACAAAGGAAAAGAAAGAAAAGTAGAAAATGCCTAAAGAGGAAAAAGAAAAGAGCAGACACTGTTTAACTTTCCCCTAGGAATTCATTGTATTAAAAAATTTTTTCATGCACAATCAGCACTCAAGGGCCTGGGGTTTTACTGTATATCAGTAAAGCAATAAGCGTATGCAATAAATAAATCCAACACTGAGGTTGCTTGAATGAAAATATGCCTCGAAAGAAAGCAAACTGGCCTCTTGGGAAATACAGAGAAAAGTCCAGATAAATTTAATAACAGGAATTATCAAAATGGTTGCCATGCTGTTAGATTTTTGCCAGTTTCAAATACCTGGTGAGTAGTCACTGCTATGTTGTGAAAAATCTGTTAAATAATTAGTTTTGAAATGTTACTCGGACTATTATTGGTATACGCTCTTCAAAGGGTGACTGGGAAGGCTCAGAGATCACCCTGGCTTAACACTCCAGGAGAGCAAAGGCGTCAACAGGAACTTTAAGACATGGCCAGACCACACTAAGCCAGCAAGAGAGGATCTTAACCCGGGCTTTGTGGCTTGTTTCTAATAGGCCTGGTTCAGTACAGCCAGAGTACTTATTTCCTAATGTTCTCTGGAAGTGCAAGGAGGTTCCAGAACAGACACCTTGCCCTAAAAAAGCCTAATTTAGAGAAATGAACAAAGTTGATGAACATTATTTATGTAAAATTATAAACCACTGGATCACAGCTTTATTTCACATTTTCTCACACTGAGTATGTTAGTTTTTTCCCCTTCATGGTAGGTAGTCACTTTTTGCCCAACACAGAGATCCAGATTTAATTAATGTTGATAAGTGCTTACTGTGTGCCAAGGGCTATGCAAGGTGCTTTCGAATGTTTTATGTTAATATCTTAATCTGATCTTTCATGCATCACCTGGGTCCAGATTCTAGCTTCTCCTCACACTACACGACTTGGGTAAGTCACTTAACATATCTCAGCCTCGGTCTCCTCGTAGGTATGATGGGTATGATTGTTGTACCTGCCTCATAAGATTATCAGAATCAAATAAAATAATGCTTGTGTATATAAATAAGGGGGGAGGGGTTGGTTGCAAACAGATAAAAAAAGACTGAGTAAAACAAGGTTTTGGGAAAATATGGAAGAAATCAAAAGATTAATGAGAAAGCTGTATGACTAAGCTCTAGCCAGATAGGAAATTAAAGACTCCCAGAAAGCGTTCATAGCAGAAAGCACTCCCCAGTCTGAGAGCAGTGCTACTCCTATAATGAATGAATTCTAACTATATCTTCCTGTTACTTTGGTCCATATTTAAGATCTCAAGACCAAAGATCTAATTCACCATATTTGGATTATGCAACTGCCTTTTAGATATACTTTAGTGAAGCAAAGAAAGATCTGGAAAAAGGGAGCCCATCAGCTGTGATGATGAGAAATGAGGCTCCCAGATCTACACTTCCACCAAGAGCACACATACTTGGGGAGAAGGATACCTTCCAGAGGAAATCAAATGCAATCAAGAAAGTATATTGAATGATACATAGTCGCCCAAGATGATGGAAGTCCACTACAACATGAAATGCATGATACACGTCAAAACTCGAAAAATGGCAATTGTCTATAACTTCCCCATGATATGGCTATTGTTATTGCCATTTTCAAAGAAGTAAACCAAATCTCAGAGCAGTTAACTAATTTGCCCAGGTCACAGACAAAATAAGTCAACCAAAGCATCTTAATTCCAAGACCAGCATTTTTCCAATGGGAAGAATTAGAGCAAAAATTTGGGAAAAACAAAGAGTTGTTTAGATGGGTGGGTACTGAGCAAAATCTGCTTATGACTTTGGTCCTTAAACTTGCTTTTCCTTGGGCACAGCATGAAGTTTCAATGCCATGCCCTTAAGCTGTTGCAGCCTGTTCCGTGATCTCTGGACATCCATATCTATGAGTCAGATATCATTACTTCCCCTAGAGGAAGCTTCCTACTCAACAAAAAAAAAAGCCAAATTTCCTCAGAGAGGAACAGCAGTTGGACAGGTGTAAGTATAAGTTTTAACCTCCTGTTTTTCTGATAAAATGGATAGGGGATAAAAATGTTTGTGAAGTAAGACACACATGAATTTTGCAGCTAATCTCACTTGCAGGGAAGGCCACCTGAGGCAGCTGAGATAGCAGAAGGAATTGGTATCTTCTGACTGTTATCTGGAGAAGTTTCCCCAACCCTGAGACCCTGTGACCAGTGATTCCTAATTGATAGCAACGTCTGTTGCCACCAGCACAAACACTAAAAATTGAAAAAAAAAATACATTTGTTCTCAAGAGTTGCTTCCCCACGCCCACCCACCATCACATTTCCAAGAAAATTGTCAGTTCAGTGTGTGGCAAAGGTCTGTGTATTTTGGCCGGGGGCTTGGGAATGGAAAGCACTAAAGCTGAATATAATCCTCCAAAATTCTAGCATATTAAGATAGTTATTAAGAGTGGCTGCTGACCCCATGCACATAGATATCAACCACGTGCAGGCGCTCATATTTTCCAAGGAATCTTCATAACAGCCCTAGGAGGTACATTATTAACTCTGTTTCACACTGGAGTTCTGGAAGATCAAGTAACTTGCCCAACGTCACAAAGTTAGTAGAGTCAGGATAAACACTCAGCTCTGTCTCCACAGCCCACATTTTGTCTCCAATATCCATGGTTGACTCCCACTCCCCAACCTTCCACCCCTACCCCCAGGACAGGAAAAGACCTGTGAGGCAAGATCTAACTTTTATGGAGCTTTACTATATTAAATGGCTATTTTTATAGAACAAAGATTCCAATATCAAAGTTATTTGGTTCAACCTTTTGCATATAAGCATTGTTCTAAGCATTTTACATGTATGATCTCATTTGGTCCTCACAACAGTTCTTATTTGGTAGGTATTAACACGGTATCCACTGAATAGAAAAAAATTAAGGCAGAGAGAAGTTAAGAATTTCACAGTTACAAAGCCAATAAGGGACATAACAAGAACTCAAACACGTGTTCTCATCCACAATGCTAAATTGTCTTCCATCATAAAAAAAGTTAGGGGGAAAGGGCAAAAATATTCATAAAGTCATCTATAGTTTTTTCAGGAAAATGAATTTATTCATTCATGAAGTACTTAAAGAGAGCATCTACTCTGTCAGGCTATACATGTACCAACCTGCCTTTCACCTGTGAAGAAAATCTCTCCAGAGTGCTTCCGGAGCTTCTTCCTACAGGGTATCTATCCAGTTAGAAACCTTAAGAATCAACTGAGAACCTTCTTTCCTTCCTTTCTTCCTTCCTTGCCTTCTTTCTTTTTTTATTCTTTTTTCTAAGATACACTATTTGCTGCTTCTTTTAATCGTAATAATACGTGTTGGGTCTGCACAGCCAAACAAATCCAAGCATATATAGAAAATGTCAATGGTCTCTGCCTACCCAACTCCAGTTACACCACTGAAGGGTTCCATGTTTGATGTGTATCATTCCATACTTCTCCCATGCCAGCACATATAAATTTGTGTACATATTTTCAACATACATAAAATACACATGTTGCAACATACACCTATCATGTGGGTTTTGATATGCAGTTCTTTACAATGGAGCTCTAGCATACACGTTACTCTGAAACTTGCATCTTTTTTCCCTTAATACTATACCTGGCATACTTTTTCATGTCTTTTATCTATTCTTTTTTATGTTTACATCATATTCCATAAAATATCATATGCTGAGGTCAGCAGACTATACCCTACTGGCCAAATCTAGCCTGCCACCTGTTTTTTACTGGCACTCAGCTATACCCATTCTTTTATGTATTTTCTATGGCCACTTTCTCACTTCAACAACAGAATTCAGTAATTGCTACAGATACTATGTGGCCCTCATGCCTAAAACTGGTAATTTTTTTTTATTTTACATTTCTCAGATTAACAAAAAAGCTGAATATCCTTTTAAACGTTGACTATCCCTTACATTTGCTCGCGTGTGAATTGCCTCTTCATTTCCTTTGCACTTTCATTTTTGCAGTATTCTGTTGGAGTATAACATATGGTCAAGAATACTTGCTCTGGATACTGCTGGAATTAGCTAGAATCTGGACCCCAATACTTGCTTTGTGACACAGGGCATGTTACTTGGTTTTTCTGTGCTTCAGTTTCTTAATCTATAAAATGGGATGATAACATTGCCCCATTTCTTAGAATTATTGTAAGGATATAATAAGGATGGAAAAATATACATCCTTGTTATTCATCATTTCTCTTTTCTTTTTCTCCTTTTGTAAAACCAATCTGTCTAGTCAAAAAACTAGAGCATTTTACAACTTCCTTTCAAAATCTTTAGGACACTGAGAACTTCTGAAGCCACCAAAGTGTGTGATTGGTCTCTACATGAGATCTAGGAGGCAAATAGCTAATGGCAATAGAATATTCTGGTGCTGTGGTTTTGGATGGTGCAGTAATAAATAGCTTGTCTCATTTCTTTGCTCAAATGCCTTTTCTGTATCAGTCCAATAAGTCATTAGTGAATTTTGCTGTAATAAGTGAGGTTCCTGCAGGTCCTCAGAGATAACCTTCTTAATGTTAGTTTTATTGTACTGGATATAGGAGATACAACCTAAAAATCCACTGATCCTGTGATCTACTTTTATTTTAAAAAAATAATTACCCTTACATTCCAGATTGCCTGCAATTTGAAAAAATATTCATATCCCTCTCCTTGATCTTGTATCTATGCCTTATATTAAATTTATATGTACATGTCCTATCTTAGCTATTAAACTGTAAATAGTTGGAGGACAGACTAAGCTTCTGGTCATCTCTGTGTCCCTCATAGCATCCAGCAGAATATGTAATACAAAGCAGGTGTTCAGTAAATAACTGAATAAATAAATATCAACTGCCTCACTTGATTTGTCCTAAAAACAAAGCAAAAGAGAGAAATTTTAGTTAATTTAGGGCTTTAGGTCATTGGGTTTCCATTAATTGAAGTCCTTCCTAGAGGTATTAGAATCTCTACAATAGAAGTTCTTGTTTCATGAGTGAACATTGGAACCTAGAGAATCTGGAATTCCGTATGGGGTCATCATTTAGAATTTGCAACATAAAAGTTTAGTAGATTTAGTCTTGAGTTTTCAGAATTTAGACTGTTAAAATAGAGCAAAAATAATAATAATAATTGGAGCCAACACCTAGTAAGCCTTTTACATGTATCAATTAATCCTTCTCAAATACTATAAGGTTGGCATTATTCTTATCCCCATTTTATAGTTAAAGAAATTAAGGCACAAAGTGGTTAACTAACTTACCAAGGTCACAAAGCTAGCATGTGACACACCAGGATTTAGCTCCCTGCAGTTTGGCTCTAGGTCCAACACACACCTCTCTTCATTGCAGTAGAGGCATTGCCAAACAAAGCCTCTCAGGCTAAAAGAAGAGTCCTAATCTCTTAAATCACCAGTGTCAGAATAAGGAATCTTGGGCTTGACTCCTGGATTCGTAATCGTCTACTGGCAAAACTTCAAGCAAACAGCCAATCACATTTCCTGGACCATGGTTTTCCTCAGCTATACAGTGAGAATAATGGTACCAGCCCAGAGTCTTCCTCACAGTTATCTAAATTAGAATAAGATCGTGTATATATAACAGAAACTTTCTAAACTATAGAGCCAGTTGTCATGATCATGAGCCCAATCATATTAGAATTTTGAGGTTTATGTTGGGAGAAAAGGATAAGAGGAGGGAAGTATCTTTAAAAGATGCTAGTTATACTCACTGACCCACAATAAAATAGGTACAAGTAGGTGAAGGGGAGATGTTCAGAGTATTTATACCCCAAATTCTAAGAACTTCAGATGACTGAGGTCATCACGAGACTGTAGCTGAGTCATACAGCCAATTATTTCAATTATCCTCATTTCACTCCAGTGATATTTTGGGGATTATGAGTGGTATTATAAAAGAAGATTAATTATAATGGCAAATTTCACCAAAAAGGTTTAAAAATAATTTTAAGTGTGTTGCCAACCCTAAGGGTTATTAAAGGTCTTTAGACTAGAACTAACAAAAAAAGGAACTTCTAAAATTAGCAAACTCTATATCTGTACAGCAGGAGGGAGGAGAGGAGAAAATCGTCTACAGCTGTGTGTGAGGATGCCACTCTGTGGTTAAATTCTACTTTCCTAGTCCTATATCTTTGCTAGGCTCATCCCTCTATTGAAGTCCCCTTTCCTCTGTTCATTAAAAAATGTCACCTCTCCATGAAGCATCCTCTGATCACTACAGCTGGAAGGGATTGCTCTCCTCTGAGACTCACTCTATGTTTATTGTATTTCTCAGAATGACTTAGGAAGAAAGACTAAGTTCTTGTAATAAAAAGACAGAGAAATATTGTGGCATGAATAAGATGAAATTTTATGGCTTTCTGTATAAGATCTCTGAAATAATTAATCCAGGTTGGTAGAGCAACTCTGGTCCACCCAGTCACTCGGAGACCCAGACTCCTTCTGTCTTTTGGCTCTGTCATCTTTTTGGGTGCTGTCTTCCACAGAGTTGAAGCTGGGTCACAAACACTTCCATAAAAAAACTTAAGGCAAGTGGAAATAGCATAAACCCAGGGAAAACAATTTTCTTTTAGGGAAGAAAAGCAGAGCTTGAACACATCATTTCTGCTTCCATTCCACTGGTAAAAACTGTCTCATGGCCACACCCAACTACATGGAAGGCTGGAAAATGTAGTTTCTCACCAGGGGAAAAGGAAAACATATCTTTTGGATACCAGGTTGTCTCCACCCCAGATCCTTATGGTATTTCTAAAGGACCTTTTAATAGAGCTCCTGGTATAGGTGTTTAATTTTCTCAAATTATTGTAAACTCTGGAAGTGCAGAGATGACTAGAACTCATGGGACTGGACTTCTGTACCACAAAAAGGCTCAGTGCCCCACATTGAGTTCAATTTAAAAAATTGAATGTGTGAATGTTTATCTTTTTTATATAGAGACCTTTGGTTCTCTGATCTTTTTCCTTGTAATACTTACCTCAATTATAATTATTTATAAATTTATCTTTTTAATATCTCTCTCTTCTTATGTGTACTGCATCACTTTGTGATATTATAATTATAATGAAGACAGTAACTGGTTCTGATGTATATTTGACATACAAAGTCCAACAAAAAAATTTACTGAACAATCAACGAGCATATTTGTCAAAAGGTAATGGTGGCTCATTAAGAAATGCACGAGGTGAGAGTAGGTATTGAGGAATGTAGTGGAGGCTGGTAGGCTATCTGTGAAATGCATTCCCCTTTTCTGATGGACACACCCCTAGACCCCCTGGTGTTGCCTGTGGTCTTGAGGATGTGTCCTGGCCGATAAAATATGGATACCTGGGCAAAAGTGAGGTCCACCACTTCTAGCTTTTGACCGTGTAAAACCTTCAGTGCCACCTATCAGACACTTTCTTTGCCTGCTGACAAGATACAAGAGAGGACACTGAGGCCTTGATAGACAGTGGAGAATCAGATGGAATAATAAATATCCCTGAATCACCATGTGGCACTACCAGCCAAGGACCTGCATAAATTTCTCATTGTATTGAGCCATTGATACTTTAGCAATTTTTGTTGAAGCAATTTCAACACAAGCAGAGAATCCCACTGTCAGGCATTTCTTAATCCTTTTTAGCAAGATGTTCCACTATTTTCTTCATTTTCAGAAGTGAAAAATACTCCTGGAAATCCTTTACCTAGGAATGGCCAATGGTTGTAGTTGAGACAAGCCTTATCCTAGGTGATCTTGATAGACAAGGGGCAACAAGGATTCTCTGACCAAGATTATGTCACCCACCAAAATACCTGAAATTCTCACAACTAAAAATTCATTATTTTTAAGTTTTAGAATCTTTTTGAAATGATTTTATTGAGGTTAATGGACATATCATAAACTATACATATTTAAAATGTATAATTTAATATGTTTTACGTATGTATATACCTGTTACAGCAACACCAGAATTAATAAACAAAAGTATCACCCTCAAAAGTTTCCCCATGCCCCTTTTTAATCTATTCCTCCTTTTCTTCCCCATCCCTCTTCATGACATCGCTATCCCCAGGTAACCACTTATCTGCTTTCTGTCACTAGGCATTAGATTGCACTTCTAGATTTACTGTCATCCTTCAGTATCCTATGGGGACCAGTTCCAGGACCCCCTGCAGGTACCAATATCCACAGATGCTCAAGCCTTTAATATAAAATCGTGCAGTGTTTACATATAAACTATGCATACCCTCTTGAATACTTTAAATCATCTCTAGATTATTTATAATACCTAATACTATGTAAATGCTGTGTAAATAGTTGTTATACTGTATTCGTATTCTTTTTATTGTCTTTTTTATTGTTTTTTCCAAATATTTTTGATTTGAGGTTGGTTGAATCCTCAGATGCGGAACCCCCGATATAAATGGCCAACTGTATACACAAATGGGACCTTACTAAACGCACTGTTTTTTGTCTGACTTCTATTATTCACCATAATTATTTTGATGCTATTTCATATTGTAAAGTGTTATCAATAGTCCACTTCTCTTTATTACTGAGTAGTATTCTATTGCATGGAAATCTACAATTTGTTTATCCATTCACCTCTTGATGGACATTTGAGTTGTGTCCAGTTTGGGGCTATGATAAAGCTATGAACATTGGTGTATGAACCTCTGTGTGGACATATGCTTTTATTTCTCTTGGGTAAATACCAAGAAATAGAAGGGCTGGGTCATATGGTAGGCATATGCTTAGCCTTTTTTTAAAAAAAGTGCCAAACTGTGTATCGAAGTAGTTCTACCACTTTGCATTCCCACCAGCAACATGTGAGAGCTCCACTTCCTCTACATCCTCATCAATACTTGGTATAGTCACAGCCTTTTTAATCTGAATCATTTTAGTAAGTATGAGTGGTATCTCATTGACAAGAAGCAAAAGTCCCAGAATCCACCTTTAAAATGCAACTTTGACATTGTGAAAAGAACATGAACTTTAATGGCAGAAGAACTGGTTGTGAATTTTCACAATATCATTCGAGTAGGTACAACTTTGGCAGGGAAGGAGGACGTTCCGGAGAACAGCACATGCAAAGACGTGATGATAAGAAAGAGCAAGTATGGGGGAATTTACAAATAGTTCAATAATGCTAAAGTATGGAGTGAGAAGCAGAGAGTGGCAGTAGACAACTCCACTGCTCCAAAAGCAAGCAGTGGCCCGTTCATGAAGGGTACAGTACACCATGCAAATCGTTTAAGATTCTGACCCTTGACAAATGGGGATCTGTGATGTTGGAGAGTGAGGTAATCAGAGTCATGAACTAGAATTTGCAGCCCTGTGAGGACCACACTAGAGGATAGATGAACCCATAGAGAGAGAAACCCTAAGAAGATTATTATGTTAGTGTAGATCAGGGAAAATGGGGACCTGATCTAGGACGGTATTAGCAGGGATAGAGAGAATGGGAACTGATACACACAGGAAAGAGAATTATCCAGACCTAAGGGATAATTCCCTAGATTTAAATGACTTGTTTTGAGCAGAGATAAGGAGGGTATCTCTTAGTAAGGGAAGAAAAAAATTGGAAAGCAGAATTTGTAGAGGAAGGTGATAAGTTCATTCCAGGACCCCTGAGATAAAGGTATCACTGACTATGAAAATGGGGGCTTGTGGAAATTGTTAGCTTTTGCCTCATTCATTCAAAACAAATGTGTTAATTATTACCTACGTGCCTATGTACCTATTTTTTTTTTTTTTTTTTTAGTCAGGCAGTGACCTGTGTCTCTGTGTCGGTTTCCTACCCATAATCTGGGGGAATGTCAGCCGCCCAGGCCACGGTGAGTGTTAGGTGAAAGAGTGACTCATGAAGCGCCAGTCCTGAGCCTGTGCGCGTGCCCGGCTCACACGCGTGTAGACACAAACGTGCACATATTTATTGAAGAAGTGTTCACTAGTAATCAAAACAAAACAGGTTAATTTGTCAAGTGAAGTCAATGGGACCCGAGTGCAGCTGTTTCTCGAAAGACAACCCACAGGCGTCTGCTGTTCATCTTCCGTCAGGAGCTTATTGAGTGTGAAGCCTCCCCGCCAGCCCCCGCCCAGGGCCGTGGCTCCCGGCTGGCCCCAGACCTGCCCCGAGGCCTGGCCAAGCGCAGCCTGGCGGAGCGGCTGGCCCCAGGCTGGACGCTGCTCAGTCCTTCTGATAGGGGACGTGGAAGCCCAGGGTGGCCCCAGGGGGAAGTGAGCGAAGAAGGTGCGGGCCATGTCCTGCAGCTGGGGGTAGGTGCCGAGCGTCTGGAAGTATTCCACGTAGTTCCAGAAGTCAGAGGTGGAGAAAGGCCAGTAGGGCATGGCCGGCAGCTCTGCATAGGGGTCTGCCTCCTCCTGCACCGGCTTGGCCCCTGCAAAAGAAGAGAAGGGCCGTCACCCCGGCGGCCCACGCTCCGGAGAAAGGCAGGGCGGGCAGCAGGCCGCCCCCAGGCCCGCTCCACACCCCACACATGGTAGGGAGATGGAGCTGTATGGCAGTGGAAATAAGACTAGAATAGAAACTAGATATCTTGGTTTCACTACTAGTCAGTTAGTTTTCATTTATCTTAGACAAGTCTCTTGCACTCTTGGTTCATGCATCTGTAAAACAGAGGAAATAAATCCTAGATATCTACAACGTAGTAAAGAACAGTACTACATGAGAACGTAAGATGAGGATTCAAGGTAGAAAATGGGGAAAAAAATCCTTATTCAATAAATGGTGCTGAGAAAATTAGCCACATGTAGAAGACTGAAATAAGATCCGCACCTCTCACGTCTCACAAAAATTAACTCACGGTGGATAACAGACTGAAACCTAAAGCATGAAACTATAAGAATTCTAGAAGAAAATGTTGGAAAAACTCTTACGGACATTGGCCTAGGCAAAGAATTTATGCAGAAGACCCCAAAGGCAATCACAGCAACAACCAAAATAAATGGGACCTGATCAAATTAAAAAGCTTCCACACAGCCAAGGAAACTATCACGAGAGTGAACAGACAACCTACAGAATGGGAGAAAATATTTGCATGCTGCACATCCGATAAAGGGCTGATAACTAGAATCTATATAGAGCTCAGGAAAGTCAGCAAGTAAAAAATCAAACAACCCCATTAAAAAGTGGACAAAGGACATGAACAGAAACTTTTCAAAAGAAGACAGAATAATGGTCAACAAACATATGAAAAAATACTCAACATCTCTAATCATCAGGGAAATGCAAATCAAAACCACAATGAGATATCACGTAAGTCCAATGAGAAAGGCCTTTATCAAAAAGTCCCAAAACAATAAATGTTGGCATGGATGCAGAGAGATAGGAACACTCATACACTGCTGGTGGGACTGCAAACTAGTGCAACCTCTGTAGAAAGTAATATGGAGATGCCTCAAAGAGCTAAAAGTAGAACTACCATTTGATTCAGCAATCCCATTACTGGGCATCTACCCAGAGGAAAAATAGACATTCTATAAAAAAGACATCTGCACTTGAATGTTTATAGCAGCACAATTCACAATTGCAAAGATGTGGGAACAACCCAAGTGTCCATCAATACATGAGTGGATTAATAAAATGTGGTATATGTATACCAGGAGTTCTACTCAGGCACAAAAAAACAATGGTGATACAACACCTCTTATCCTGGATAGAGCTGGAGCCCATTCTACTAAGTGAAGTATCACAAGAATGAAAAAACACCAACACACACAAGAATGGAAAAATACCAATCCGTTGGTGAGCACCACACGTACTCACCATAAAATTGGTATTAACTGATCAACTCTTATGTGCACATATAGTAGCAACATTCATCAGGTGTCAGGCAGGTGGGAGGAGAGAGGAAGGGGTGGGTATATACACACCTAATGGGTGCGATGCACCACCTGAGGGATGGACATGCTTGAAGCTCTGACTCGGGTGGGGCAAAGGCTATATATGTAACCTAAACATTTGCAACCCTGTAATATGCTGAAATAAAAAAAAAAATGAAGAAAAATTTTTAAAAGATAAAAATTAAATTTCTTCAAGGGAAAAAATAAAAAGACTAGGAAATCAGTCTCAGCACCACTACCTAATAGCTATGTAACCTGGGGCAAACCCTTGTCATCTCTGGTTTTCTGTTTGCCCACCTGTAAAGGATCTCCACCAACCCTGCCATCTCTGACAACATATGGTTCTATGAAACCTTTCTGGACACAATGGCTCTTGAAACGGGAGCTCCTCTTCTTGCTGATAAATACAGTCTGTTTGCTCAGCAAGGTTAAGTAACATAATAAATATTCAAGGCAGGCACTGTTTGGACTGTGACACAGTTTAACAATGCTAATCTGCTGCATGGCAGTCAAAGCCTGTATCAGCTTCACATATTTATAAAGATGTCCTTGTCATCCAGGGCTTAGGTCAATTTTAAACTCACATTTGTGTCGGTAACTTCATTTAGCCATCTCCCTGCTGCTGGTTTACTAGCTGGGTCTTCAGCCCATAATAAAGTCATCCGCGTAGAATGAAAGTAAATCTCTACATGTATTTTTAGAATAAATGCTATTTCAGAACTACTAAAAGTGGTAAAAGGTGTTGCTTTAGGAATCTGGATTTTCTGAAAATAAACTATTTTCTTCCCTGGTCTTGGCTAATTTTGCTAACCTCCGCAGCTCAGCACCCTAGACACCTATACTGCACTGAATACGCCGGTAGGCCTCCCTGTGTGATCCTAACAGTCTATTTGGTAGATTGGAGAAAGCTGCCTTCAAACTTAAATAGGGCAGACTATCTTTGCAGGCAACATAGTGAAAAACTGCCTTCGTCAAAATGTGCATGTGCTACAAATGAGAAGTTGCTACTTTCCAAGGAAGTATTCATAAAGTGAGAGGAGAGGGGAAAAAGAAACAACTCAGACGACTTTTACTAGTATCTGTTACTTTACTGTAAAATGCCAGAAGCAATTATGATGTCATGTGTTGTGTAAATTGGAGCAGTGAGACAGCTTGAGATGCAGTCAGAGCTAATAAACCAAACAAAACCCACTGAGTTTTACTGCATCATATTGTTTCTTTACACAATTACAGGCAGCGAGAAAGGCATCCGCCACATTATACTCGATTTATTCCTCTTTCATTTTCTCTCTTCTCTTCACTTCCTTTGTTAAAAAGAAAGTATGTGAGGTAGGACTGGTCAGGGATTTAAAAGAAAAAATGTCTTCGTGGATAGATCCCGTGTTACTTATTGTTGCAAGCCTTGAAATATCTCCTGATTAAAATGTGCTTCCCCGTTTTGCACTTAACTTCAGCATTAAGAATCTAAGAAAGAAGGAAAGAACTTTCTACCTTGAAGGAGAAAGAAAAAATACAAAGAATGCTTTCCACTCCAGGATCCTTCTAATAAAGTCTACCTAAGTGCGTCCAGCACCGTGGGGCTAATTTCCAAGGTATTTCTTTAATCAGGTTCCTAAATCCAAACATATGCTTCTTTAATTTCCTTTAGAGCTGACAGCATTAAGTTGAGAAAAGTCAAGAGCTTATTTTTTCATTTTCTATGTAATGAAAACATTCCTGCTTTCCATGCAATTTTCAGATGAGATCAATTGTTTTATTTCTCTCAAATGCTAACAAGATTGAACTGCCAAGAAACTTCAGGATCCACGGGCTGCAAGTTCCTTTTTCCCTGGGACTCAGCCAAGTGGTAGTTCACTCATTTTGGGAGCAGCCAGACCCGCTACTTCCTTTGAGTTAAACCAAGGAGTTTATCCAGAGGGAGGCTTTTTGTTTTGGGTTTGTGTTCTTTATTTTCCCTCACAAGCTGTAAAATCCTTCATATCTCACTGATGGAAAAGAACAAAATAAATTGTATGGCATCGGAATATGTACAATCATTTCGACTGGACCAAAACAGTCTTTATAGTTCACTTATTTCTACTAACTCAGGCTCCTAGGCTTTCTATCCATCTCTCACCACCCCAACTTATGGTGAAGAAAATCTTCATGCGAGTAGCAAATACCATATTAATTATGTGAACCGCATCGGCACGCTGGTTGTGGGAGCTCTCAGACCACATCTGTTGAATGCCAAGGCCAATAACACCCAACTCCACAGGGATGTTGTTTGCTATGCCCTTTCGGTCATCGGTAGTTTGATTTTCATGTTCTGGCTAAACAAACAGTTAGCAAAGCTGAGCATTATTTCTGACTTCGCACTGAAGACCCAATTAGCTAACACAGTCAATGAACAGGTCAAGAGTTGAGGTTCAGATGGGCTTTTCGAGGCCAAGTCTTTCTGTTTAAACAGCTTTCCACCGACCTTTGTCCTCACCATAGATGATCTCCTGTAAAACGTGTCACCAAACTCTATGTGCAGAGCCAGAGAGGAAATAAATCGCAGTTTATCCAAATATCATGTGTCACTGGACAGTCAAATCAAATGGCTCCGGAAAGATGATTACTGATAAAGAGCACACTGTTAGCACAGGAATGCAGAGACCCTGGTCAGGAAAGGCTCTGAGCTGCAGAGGTAAACAGACACACAGTGAATATTCAGAGATAGTGCAGGTTAAGAGCAATTTAAATTAAATGTTAGTTTTAACTCATGATAGACCAGCTCTGTGGATCTCAGTATGTCGGGGATGCCCCCTGCCCCATCAGTAAGCCACAGGGACGTACTATCACTGACTACATTTTAGTCTGCCACTATAAATTCACATGAGATTTATGGCTTTCTGAGCCTTCTTGGCAGAGTTACAGGCCAATAACATGTCAGGAATGGCATTCCGGCTAGCTGTTTTAGCCGCCATACATTTTGCAGATGATAGTCTTCAAGACACCGAGAGGCGATAAGACCCAGGTAATAAATCCACCAGGGATTAGAGTTACAGGGATCGTGCTAGACATCAGACTCATCAAGTGCACAAACAGATCCTTTCTATTTGTCTCTTGTGAGGTGCAGTTGGACAGCAGAGCCCTTGCTGTACAGGCTTCCCCAGAGGGAGAACAAATTAACCACAAGTCCGTCCAACTAGTTCTTCTGTAAGTCAGCGTCATCAGGAGTGGTCTGGGGCCCTCTCTCACAGTAGATGTACCTGGAGTCATCAGCTAGACGACACTGCCTTGTCAACAAGCTAAAGCGAACAAGAGATTCCCAAGTACCAAGGAGTCAGCTCTCTTGGAATCTTTACAGCCTTCTGTGGTCCCTGGCTTCCGAAACTCAGCTCCTCTTAGGAACTGGAACAGGAAGATGGTGATTAGGACAGTGACATGAGTAGCCATACATGGACTGTGTTTTTCATGAAAAGGCAAATATTTTCCAAAGGCTGGACTCATTCAACTGGAAGGATTTTTGACCAGTTCTAAGCATTACATGCTTAGAACATGCATTACATTCCTCCTAAGCATACAGGAGGAAAAACAAAACAAACCTAACCAAAACCAATAATCAGCCCTAACTTTATAGCATTCACAGTCCAGTCAGGTGGGCAAAGAGAATACGGGAGGCATGACACTACCACTTAACCATTACTCTAAGACAGATCCCTGAGCTTACGCTGGATTCTAATGGCTTTTGATTTTATTTCTTCAAATTTTTCTGATCAGTGTTCTCCTCCCTTCTTACCACCAGTAGTTTAGAATGACCAATGCACCACCAGTTAGTTCCCTCCTCTGCAGATGAACTGAGTGAAATGAAGCTAACTGACCTAAAATGAGGCCAAGGCCAAGGTCTCTTCAGGCAATGCTCCAGCAACTTATGTTATTGCAGCCCACACAGAGGCTCCCTATCTCCAAGAAGACGAAGCTAAGGAAGATGACAAAACAATCCCAAAGTTGGAATAGCTTTGCCAAAACCTGTGTCCTAGTTCTCTAACCACATTGGGTCGTCATGCTCATCTTTTGCCTTATGTAATCCTACTCCCAAGCACACTCTCACTGCTTCGGCCGTAGACACATCGGTCTAGCCTGTTCTTTGACAACACTAGAGGTGAAGCACACATCCCACTTCCTGGTGCCGCCCAGGAAGCAGATTCATCCACACATTATGCAAAGAGGCAGAAACCATAGAGTTTAATGTAAGGGAAATTTAGGATGCCCTTTTGAACTCAGTATCTTCCTTCCTCTAATCCCACCACTAGCGAGCCATTTGGTGAAGTCTTAAAATATTTTTTTAACCAAAATCACTCAGTTAAAAATAAATATCCAGTGACAACTTAAATCTTTATCTGTGTAGCAGGAGAGGATTTTTACAATCTAGTCCCACCCAAGCGTGAAGCTTGGGCTTTCCTTTCCACGACATCTCTTCCTCTATGGGTATAATGCCTCCCTGCTATATTTTGAGGCTCTTATATACATCCCAGGACACAGAAAAAAAGTGAATCTCCACAGCTTCCCCCCTTCCCCCTCCCACACACCCAAGTAGCTAGATGGCCTCAGTGAAGTCTCATTACAGATATCTTCTTTCTGGACAATTCATGAGCCCCCTGCAGGCAGCTCTCCATGAAAAGTCCACATCTCACAAGGGGAACGAAAGTAATGGCTCCACTAGGACAGCTCCACTGCCTGCCTGAAAGTGGACAGTCCTCTCCCCACTGGCAGGAAATGGCTGGGCTTCCAGGCTACTTCCCAGTATCTGCTTGGCTGTCCCTGTTACCCACCCCACACACCTACCTGCCCACCTGCTTTGCATAACCTCCCCCACTAACTCACCTCTATCCTGCCTCCCCCTGTCAGGGTCACCCATTCTCCCTGCTCTGCCTTTCTTTCATGCAGGGACCTGCTGATGGGGCAGGGTGGGCAATGAGCAGCCTGGCTCTCTGGTTCCTGCTCTATCCTCTTTCCAGCTTTCTGGATATGGCCCTGGTTCTCTTAGGACCCACTGTGGAAGTCAGAAAAGCAAACTTGACTGTTTCTTGTGATTCCTAAAAGCAATGTGGATACCTCTGTCTAATGGGGAATGGGAAGGATAAACACAGAAAGCAAGTGAGAAAAAAAAGGAACACGAACATTAATATTTCAAAATATATCTTGATTCACCAACTGTTAGTATTTGACACTTGAAGAAAACCAAGGGGCTATGGATTGCCTTTGCTAGGTGCCAGAGTGTCCCCTACCTCCTGGGGCTGTCAAAGTGTGAAGACAATGCCTGTGAAGTGTTTAACAGAGTGCCTGGCACATAGTAAGTGCTTGGAAAATGTTAGTTTCTGGTATTATCAGGAAGGAGAAAACTTATTTAGAAGTAGCTCAGAGGGATTAAAATAAAAAAACAAACAAACAACAGGAAAAAATTCCCCCACTGCTGAAGCTTAATGGGGGCCAACAAGATGAGGCCACCATATTGGTTTCTCTTCCCTCCACATCTCCTTTTTGACTCAACTTTTCTCCTGTGGCAGCTGGGAAGCTTCATCCTATCACTTGCTACAAATTATTATATCCCAAGAAAGCCCACCTTATCTGCACTCTAACTCTTGGTTAAACTTTGGCCTATTCTTTTAAAGTTTTCAGCAGAGATTTTGCTATGCCCCTTACTATACCCAAACACTCTCACAAAAATTCAATATCAGCCTTAGGTTGTGGGAGATAATGCTCCTTCAGTACCATTGATGGCATCATTATGTCAGCCCCACTGACAAGACGCTGGGTGAAATGGTGCCCTCCAAGCCACAACCCCACAACCCTTTGACGACAGGTAAATACTACAAAACTATTCATTAGAACCTGAATATAACACACCATCGCCACAGGGAAATTTATGATTTAAAATCATAAATGTCAAGATATAATTAGCTTAAAGGTCAGGTTTAATTACAGTTGTTGAAAATGAAATACACTAATTACTGAAACCATGTCAGAAAATTATTTTAATGGTTTGAAATGTTTTGTTGGTGCCTTTGTTTCTACAGAAGGATGGCTCTTGTTGCTCAATGAAAAAAAAAAAAGTGATGAGCATTTGCTTCCCTGCATGGATAGAAGCAGAGAACAAAACAGAGTGTTAATTTAAAAAAAGCCCACAACCCCAAACAGCTCCACAGAACAGTTGTTCCATGTTATTGTATTATTAATCATTTTCTTATAATCGGTGCTTTAGATATAATTTTAATGAAGCTTCAAGGGAAGCTCAATGCATTACACTGTAACAACAGAAGAAGCACATTTATCACTTGGTTTGTAGGTTTAATGGCAAAACAAATCAATAAATAAACAACTGCTGAGAAAATAACTCAATAACTGGAAAAAGTTGTTTTACCTGTAGGATTTCTTAGATTTCTGCTGGGAATATTTATTGGATCATCTAAGCATTTTTCTTGTGTTTTTTATCATATCTTTCCTTTGGGCTTCCAAAGGCTAGAAAGTTTGAACAATCTCTCATTTAATTTTATTTTTTTGGCTACTGTTTTGTTTTTAAAAACAAATGATAATACCTTTCAAACTTTGGCTCTGTTTTAAAAAGAAAAGAAAAATTTTTTAAATTTTTTTTTAAACTCCTAAGAAATCTAAGTGGTAAGCAACCACAAGTTATCAGAAGCTCATCATAATTGGTAAGAAAAGTCCTTCAGAAGACTTAGTCTGAATACTGGTATGTCCCCGTAGGGAAAAAGGAAGTTTTATCCAGTGTAGTTCTCATATGGAGATTAACGTTCCTGAAGAGAACTAAAACATCAATTTCTGGAGGAAAAAAAAATTGTTAAAAGAGGCAGAAACCTACAGAATGTGTTTTGTCAAAATGGAGAACAAAGGGCTAAGGAAACAGTGTTTTACTGTCTGAAAGACACATTGAGGGAGACAGTTTTAGTTAAGAGAGGAGAAACTGCATGACACCAAAGCATTTAAATAGCTCCAAAAGAACCCAGTTGTGACAAAGCAGAGAGCAGAGCTATTCTCCAGAAAGCCACAGACAATGCAAGGAGAGTCTGCTGTAGCTCAATAATGGAAAAAGAAAATGGCATTTAATTAAGAGTTGCCTGTCTTCCAGTTACTTATGACATTGAAATCAGTGTGGACATAAGGCACTAAAGCTGACATCAACATAGTTCACCCAAGAAGTCATTTACTTAAGATTTACAGCCCACTGTAAGAGAAAAGTGAAAATTTATGAAAGGTTTCCATCTGGCAGGCTATATCATTAGTATTCAAACTGATAGCAACAATGATTTAAATTTCATAATCTAAGAGAAGATATGCATCAAAAAATTCTTCTAAAATATGTCTGATAGCTCTAACTGACTTCTTTATTAGAGTCTGTCTATTAAAAAATGTCAGGTATCAATGAAGAAGTCATCAAATGTTAATTTCAGTCTATTCGGCTGATAGAAATTTATAATAAAGTAGCATCATTGTGGCTGAAACCCCCCACCCCAGCTCTCTGAAAGAGATGCAGTAAATTAATTACTTTTCATTGCTTTAAAAAATAAAACTGGATTGCCTTGTTTCATCTGGTTATAGCAAACATTTCGAGTCATAACAATGATAATTTATTAAATACCGATAGCTATTTTAGGGGATGGGGAAGGAGAAAGTACAGCCTTTGGCATGTGTTGCTCAGGAGCGATGAATAAATCCTATTAGCAGGGAGGAGGAAATAAGTATAAATCTTCTACTGCAGGAGAACCACTGTGCCATCCATTTTCCTGAATTAAAGCACACTGTCACTGCAAATGCCCTCATGTTATCAGAACAGGATTGTGTAAAGAGATAAACCCTTGACACCCACACTTAAAAATGTAGATAGAGAAAATTTTAAAACAAAAAGCAATATGGCTCACACATTAGAAAACAAATCCAAGATTTAGAGTACCCTCAGATGATATTGGATACCAGTTAAAAATATCTTTATCTTTAAAAGGAGGTTAATATACTTCCGGGATTTCATATACAATGCTGCAGAGATAAAGAAAAAAGTAAGAGTTGCAGATTCAGGAGACAGGCTGGAATTAAATTTGGTTCCACCACATTTTAGCTCTGTGACCTTGAGCAAGCTATTTATCCTCTCTGATATTCTATTTCCCCATCTGGAAAATAATATCTAGCTCATAGGGATGTTGGACTAGAAGTGAGATTTTACATATCATGTTCCCAGCACAAAGAGTATTTAGCTATGCAAAGCTTAGCTGGGTTTTCCATAGAACTAAGAATATGGTGTGCTCTGTGAAGCTCCTAGACCCTGCCTCCCACCCCTGAATTTGGCTGTAGGAGTAGAAGGAACAAGGTGTGACAGACACTATCCGTTATCTCTCCAATATCCACTCCTCCCATCTTCTTTGCTAAGGAACATCCAATTATGTCCAAATATGTCACACAAACACGCCCAGGAAAATAGTTCCCTTTATAATTCTAGGGGATAACCATGATGGTTTTATGTTGGTCATATGTGGTCATAGTAAGTACTATTTGCCAAATATTTCTGGCTCTCTGCCTTACACGCACAAGGTAGTCTTCATTTCCTGGCGTTTCTGTGTTTGGATAAGATCATGTTACCAGTTATAATTAATGAATCAGGAATACAAGTGACACTTGGGATTGAATGGACTATCTGGGAACCTCTCTTTTCTCTCTGGCATGATAACCTGTGTGTTTAAGACGCTGGCTGCTTCCTCACCCTGACTCTGAATGACGGTGTAGAGAAAGACTCTAGCCAATTCACAATGGACATGGAGCATAAGCAATAAATAAACCTGTGCTGTTGCAAGCCACTGAAATTTGGGGATTGTTTGTTCTCACAGCAGGCCCTGAACTATCCTGATTGAGGCAATAGGTACTTTTTACAGGGACCTGATGAAATAAATGAGAAATGAAGGGAACGATGTCCCCTTTCTTCCACTTTTGTGCAATTGTGTGAGCACTCAATTCTGCCAGAGGCAGGGAGAGGGGTATCAAAGTAGACTTCATAGAGGAAGTAATGTTTCAACTGAATCATGAGTGAAAATATTTGAGGTGCTTATCAAATTGATTGGAAGGAGGGGCTGTAAAAAAACACTTCAGACAGAGAAAGCAGACTAAAATGTGGATGATATTGAGAGATGGTACTCTCAAAGATTTGTCTAGACAGATAAACAAGATGAAATCGGAGAAGTCATTATACAGTCTTTTTGGAATTTGGACTTTATTCAGTGGGATGGAGCCTTTTCTACTGAAAAATTTATGACAGTTGATGATGAAATGCTGGACACATATCCCTGGACAATCCCAGACTTTCTGTGTAATAATGACAATGGCATCATGCCAATCATTGATGACAATTGCCACATGGTGTATCCCACAACTTAGAAAAGATTGGCTGCTGATTACACACAACCTCACATCTCTAATTCCATTCAGGAAAGAATGGTGGAATTCAAAATTGTTAAACTTACATTTAAAAAGTAAATCACTACCAATGTTCAATACTTAAACTCAGTTAATAGCAGGCATTTGGTACACACTTTACAGATCATGCTAATGCACTGATAGGCCCTAACAAAGAAATTCTGCTGTGAGCAATGGGAACCACCAAGGGGTCCTAAGCAGAGGAGTGACATTACTGGAGATGCACATTTTGGAAAAATTTATCTAGAAACAGTGAGGTAGATGGAATGGATGAAGCAAGATGATGGTTAGGACAGCAGTTAGGAGAGTGCCACACTCATAAGCTTTTACAGCTCACAAGGACAAGAAGGGGCATGTGGCCATCTACCAAATTCCAACAGAAATTTTCGAAGAGAAAATTTGTCTTTCTTAGCATCTATAGTAATTTGAAAACCATCTTCAAATAAAGTATTAATATCTTCTTTTCTCCCCGTAATCTCTCAGTGGAATACTTATCCACCTATTCTTGCCATTTACCTCTCCTGGCTCTTTCTCTTTTTCTTCACCATTGTTTCTTCTCTCTCTTGGGAGAGTTCATACATGTGTTTTAAGACCCGGGGCAGTCGGCAAAGTGGGGTGTTCCTTTTGCCCTGGAAAATTGTAGTGATAATAGTCCAGGTCAAGATAAGGAAGGTCTAAACTGAGGTGGAACTCAGAAATGAAATGAAGAAAAATCATTAAAACAAAGAGATGGTAAACTACTGAATTTGGTACACTTTGTACATTGTCAGGGGAACCCACTTTTCTGGTTGGATAACCAGGTTCCTGGAATGTTGTAGGCACTCAACAAATATTTGCTGAATAAATAAATAAATTTGAGAAACAAAATGCAAAGCACTGAATGTATGTCAGGATGAATCAAAATAGATCAATAACAACAGCTGCTCTAAAAGAGTTTCTGGCATTAGTGTTAACCCAAAATCCTAAGGCATGGATGGAAACTCTTTGCACAGATGCCAGCACCACCTCTTCGTTTTCTGCACCCGTAGCAATCATTTTAACTTGGCCACCATGATTTTTCACTGTTAAACCTACACATCATCAGAAGCCTTCTAGTTACCTAAACAAAATAGAAATACCCTCTGTGTTTTATTACTATCTTCTTTTTGATTATGTTTCATGCGACTCTGTCCTAACTCAGGAAAGCTGGAGCACGTGAGGTCAGTAGATGATGACTGACAGGTCCCCAGTCTTAAGAGGGGTACGAGTGACAGCCTGTGTGGGTTGAGAAAGGATGGGAAGGAAGAAAGGATGAAGTGGGTGAGTTGGCCTATGCAAAGTGTTTATTTTGAGAGAAAAAAAGAAGAAATTTGTCCTATTTGTTTTGTTAGCATAAAATCTGCAAAAGATGCCTCCTGCACAGATCTTTTTAGTATAAACCATCTAAGGCAAATAAGAGCTATGAAAACCACATCTGGCTGGAAAGCAAGAACTAACTCTGCTCTCATGATGAAGTCACAGAGTAAGCAGGAATGATATCAGCGGCCCTTCAATTTCTCTATTAGCAAGTAGCGAGTCAGAATAACTTCCAGTAATGATAATGGCCACTTATTTAATACCTAATGTGTCCTAGGCAATATTCTAAGCACTTTGCATAGATTATCAAAGCCAGGAATATATCCCCCTTAGAACCAGGAACAGTGAAAAGGCATTATCCTTTTGCTGTATATGTACTATTATTCCCGTGTGGCACATTTCAGAAACCAAGGCTCAGTACAATTAAGGAAAGCGTGTTCACATCTTATAAGAAACAAAGATGGAATTGAACCCAAGTCTGTCTGGTTCCAAAGCTAATCATAGTAACCACTATGTTATATGGAAGCTGCTAAATGTCATTTTTCAAATTACAGCCAGGCAACTGAGCTAAGACTGAGGCTTCAGGAAATGTACAGCCCCTGTGTGTTGTGCTAACAGTCCTGCTTAGGAACATAACACTGACAAGGTTCTGAAAATGAACTCCATTAAGCAAACCCACCTGTGTAATGGCTGCCAGCGTCCTGCTATGTGCTAGCTGACAACGGCATATAAAGCCCTCTGTGAGGCTTTTATTGACATGTTAATGTCACTCCCAGTACTAATGGAATAGTACATTATGCACAATGGAACTGTGGAAACCTATATCCAGTGGCAATCACTAGGACTAACTCAGAAACATATTTAACCTGGGCTGGCTGCCATCAGAGAAATGACGAACTTTCTCTGGCTCATCTTCCGAGGGCGACAACACAGATACAGTAGGGTCCTGGCGAAATGACTTGTTCTCTTTTTCAAGAAGCAGACACCCGCCCCCGGCTTAGCATCCAAAATCACTAGATGATGTTACCATGCCTCAGGTGAGATATAGGACATTCTGGGAATGTGCTTCCTCAACATTTGGCTCCCCTTCAAACCTAGGGGAAGAAAACACCTGGCAAAATTATTTGAAAGGATGAAAGATGTAAGCGCCATTATAAGCCCCTCTCCAGTGGTAAATAGCCAAGCTTTTATTAGGTGAATATAATTAGAGACAGATTTCAGTGCAGCTTAGATACAGCTGTTTCTGTCCTCCTGGCTCCAGACTGTTGCTGGATCATTCTGTAGCCATTGGCCATTTAGCCAATCAGTTCCACCCCAGTGCACCTGGCTGACCTCCTTCTTCACTGAGACGATGGGCCTGCCTATGAAGACTACTCAGAATTCCAAAATAAGGCACTCAAATCTCAAAGGCACCTTGAAATATGCACCTTCAGTGACATGGCTATCAGATTAGTCTTATATGAGTGTTTGTTCTGGGCGTGTTTGTGTTTTAAAGGGCCTTTGGGAAAAAATTCCTATAATCAGCCTGATGCCTTCCTGTCACTTTCAGGTGATGGGTTTTGCTTCTCTTAGATATCAGAAAGAATTAAAGGACAGTATCCATTGTCTATTTTTCCAAAGGAAGGTATACAAAGACTTCTGTATACCATTAAGAGAAAGACTTACTGACTAGGCACAGAAAAACAAATACCAGATAACGTCACTTATATGTGGAATTTTTAAAAGCCAAACTTACAGCGTCTTCTGTTCAATTTTGCTATGAACCACAAAGTACTCTAAAAAATAAAGTCCATTAAATTAAAAAGAAAAAACACTTATAAAGCAGAGAGTAAAATGGAAGTTATGAGGGGCTGGAGAGCAGTTGGCAAAGAGGGAGTTGGGAGATGCAATAAAAAGAGAGAGAGAGAGAGAGACCAACTGCAGCAAAAAGCAGTAGATGCACGTGCTCAAGCCTGCTTTGTTTTTAAACATGTTTGCTTGCTTTTTATGCATATGTAAAATTAAGAAAAAGCTTATCTCTCAAAGTCCTAAATATGGTAATATAAACTAGTGATTTGGTGTCACGATGGACCAAAAGTTTCTGTGCTTTGAATGAAGCAGTAAATGGGGTAGGAACATCCCTTAGGTCAGACACCGGCTGCCTCAACAAGGACTTGGCTGCAAGCTTCAGAGTAACCCACTCAACACCCACCTTAATAACAAAAATGCCTTATAAACTCCTGACTGAAAACTCTTTAGATCAGGAAGTCCTAGTTTCTACATAGCATTGGAAACAATACAGATAGTACTTGCATTTGTCAGGAAAAAAAAAAAAAGAAAGAACAAACCCTTAGACCAGTCTTTGTCTGTCAGTGGTCTGCAATTTCTTGTCCTTATCATAAACAAAATCAAGTGCTATCCGGCCAAGAGAAGGGAGAGAGAACAAATTTGGGCAGAATCTAAAGTAGTGTATCTCCACCCTAGATTTTGAGTAACTAGAGGACAGGAACTGTTATTCTGGTCACCGCTGCCTCACAACACTGAACACAGAACTGTCCTTCAAAGTTACTCTACAAATGTTTACTGGATTGAATTTGAATAGACAGCAATGCACCAAATGTCCATTTGGAATTGGAGAGGATAACATGATTTTATTAAAGTTCTAAATGTAGCCCTGCCTTTGTTTTCAAGGTGACTACAACTGGAACAACTTTTGTTTCTACTGGCATTAGAGTCCTAAACACAAGGAAAATGAATACATCACTGTTAGAGGAAAGGGGTCCAGCAAACCAGCCACTGCACATCTATCTCAAAGGTTCCTTGGTTACCTTTCAGGCAAGTGGTAGCTGCCAAGACCTCTCTTTCCTTTGGTTCAAAAAGACATCACAGTTAAAATCCAAATTCCCTACTACATTAGTTACTGTTGCTAGATAACAAACAACCTCAAATTTAACAGCTTCCAACAACAATTTGTTACCTAACACAGTCTTTAAGGGTCAGGAATCTGGATGTGATTGAGCTGAGTGGTTCCAGGTCCCTCATAAAGTTGTAGTCAGGCTGTTGGCTGGAATTTCAATGATCTGAAGACTTGACTAGGGCTGGAGGCCCCACTTCCGAGCTTCCTCATGAGGCTGTTGGCAGGAGGCCATATTTGCTTGCCAAGTCGGCCTCTTTGTAAAGGTGTTCACAAGGCAGCAGCTGATTTCCTGCAGAGCAAGTGATCCTAGAAAGAGAGAGAGCACAGCGTCTTTTGTAACCTAATCTCAGAAGTCACATACCATCATTTCTGCCATACTCGATTGGTCACAAAAACCAGCCCTGGTACAGCATGAACAAGGACCACACAGCGTGGCACTGGGGACCATTCTGGAGGCTGCCACCCCTACCAAAACCCACAGCGAGCTCCTCCCTGCCTGTCTCTCCACACTCACCTCGTTCTATTCTCCCCCCACGCCAATGACGCTGCAGTCACATGGTCTTTCGACAGGTCCTAAAACACACTGAAATCTTCCCTCCTTGGTTAGTTTTTATTTTCTCTTTTCTACCCTGGATGCTTTTTATCAGCTCCTACAATGGATAAATCCTTCTCATCAGATTAAACACCACCTTATCAGAGAGGCCTTCACAAACCATCTACTTTTAAAAATCTCTATCCTATGATATCCCATTATTTGTTTCTTTCCTAACACATCTGTACCCATGCTTATTTGTGTATCTACTTGCTTATTGCATTTTCCTAAATATGATAAGAACCATAAAGACAAGGACCCTTTCTGCCAGTGCCTGGCACAACATTGGTGCCCGTAAATATTTACTGTCTGAATGAAAAAGGCACAGTCAACAGCTCTTCCCATAACCATCTTTTATTCTAACTACCTTGACCCCACACCTACACAGTGGACCAGAGGACAGTTTTCCAAGTCAGGCATCAAAGCAACCCTTATAACAACTATTGCCTGCCACATTCCTCTAGCTCGCGATGCAGTTTCCCTTGAAACAATCCCAGGCAATGAGGTCCAAATGGGCTTACCACCTTTGAGAGTTCCCTCCCTGCCTCCTGGGGTGGCATCAGGCTTTCCTTTGAAAGCGTCTAGAAAGTCAACCCATAATCTTCTATCTAGCCTTTCTTGTTCTGTTGCACCTAGATTCCACCCGCCTCATACTTAATTTCTACTGCTCAGATCAAAATCTTCAGCTAGATGCTTTAGCATATCCTGCCTGCGTGGGCTCTAAAACTCAGCATCGCTCGAGGATGTTAAATTCCTGGCCCATCATTCCGCAGGCTTGCGGCCAGCAAGGCTGGCTCCACACCCACATCCATCCAGAACTCCCACAGTCCCTGCCTGGCTCCAGTACTCAAGCATCAGCTTGAATTTGAACAATATAGGAAGTTCAGACATCTGGTGACTCCTCATTTTTATATGGCCTCTTGTTCTCTAGAGATCTTGTTATCATTTGAACTCCCACATATACGGTTTTCAAATGCTAAAATTCCCTGAGTTTATCTTTCCTCAATTGGATTTAATTAGAGCATAATGGCTCATCTCAATCAGGTGCAGCATATGCAGAAACACTTTATTGAATATTTTACTTCCTTAACCCTAATTCTCCATTGCAAAGTGAAATCTGCCAGTAGATCTGAGTTCTAGCCCAAACTATGAACTTATCATCAGTTTTCTTATCTGTACAGTAATAACACGGGCTTAGATGTTTTCAAAAGCCTTTATGATAATTCTATGATAATTCAATATCAACACACATGTGGCTTTTCCTAGCTGTTTGTCTCTGATTTTTTGGGTACTTCTGAAACCAGATACCAGTTCCCTCAGCAACATGCATGAGATCCAAATCCCCAAAGTCTCTCTTTGCATGTTCTGCCTGATCCAAATGGCCTTCTCGGTCTGTCTAGACATCTTTCATTCTCCTTCTTTCCCTAAGGATATTTTGAAACCAGCTTCCACAAAGGTGAATGCTTCTCTACCCTGAGACTTGTACTAACCCCCAGGGGTCTTGTACGAAAATCACTTACGCTAACGTTGCCCCATTCGTTAGCCTGGCTCAATTTTCTAATCAACTGAGACAAGAATTCTGTCACCTTTAGAGGAGGCTACAGGGTTTCTCTGTCAACCTCCCATATGTTTCCAGGACCAGAAAGAAAAAGGAAGAAAAGGAAGTAAGAAATCTAAACTGTTTTAACCTAAATGCCAAAATATAGATACTTTAGCCCCTTTTAACTTAATACTGGAAGACATTTCCAAGCATGCTCTTAAGAATGGCATAAAATATTTTTAATCCTCTTCGCTTTCACGGCCAATTAACCAGAATGTTTGTGTAAGTTTTGGGCTCTAAGAATTAGAGCTCAAGTCACACTCAGAGTTTGTTAAGTACCTGTTAAATAAAAAGGCAAATAATACAATAATATTCTGTACATATTACATTCCATGTTTCCATACATATCATTACCTGAGCTTTGCTTATTCCTCTCTATTGTGTGCTGGGTATGCAATGAATCAAAAGTAGAGACTATAGTGTCCTTACTAATAAAGAAAGTAACCAAAATATCTTTTTGATAATTTTTAAGGTCATAACGGTGTCTAAATCCCAGAGTCTTTTCAACTCTTTATACACAAACGTGCACACACGCTCACATACACACAAACACATGCACGCAAAAAGCTTTAAGAATTTTTCAGCTAATAACTGTCATGACACATTTGAACACAGCTGCTTTCATTACTAAATAATGACTGACAAGGAAAAATATAGCTATTTTATTCATGCTTCGGGTATCTTAGAAAACTTTCAAGTTTATGAGAACGATAAGAGGTTGGTCTTCCTCAGTCTGAACCCAGTTTCTCTACATTCTCTTAAAACAACTTGCGTCAGAAAATATTTCTTTCTAATCTTCCTTTTTTATGAAATCCTCACTGATATTTTTCTATAGAAAACCCAGGAGATACAGTTCAGAGTCTATAGTTAAAGAAGCCCACTTGGGCGTTCCTATCACAGGTTTTAAACTAAGAGGATTTCTTCAAAGCTACCATGAGAGCCTTTCAGTTATACAGTATACCAAGAGAAAGAAAATGTCCCAAAATTATTTTCTCTGGAGTACCAGTCCCTTGTGCTTCCTACTGCACACATTTGAGCTGTACTGCCATCTGTGTAAATTCACTGTTAATTACCCAACTTTTCCTTTGGGGTTGTTAATTGTTGTTAATCTGCCTTCAAAACAGGTTAGAGGCATGCAAGCTAATGAACAACTCCAGGCAGGAAATACATTTCACAACCTTGCTTCATTATCATAGCTCGTCCAATTATTTTTAACAAAATGATGATATGAAGGACTGATTAGAAAGGATCAAGTAAGTTTGGGAAACGTAAAAGTAGTTTCTTTAATAGCACATTGAATAAGCATGAGAAATGTGATTTCCTTAATACTAGATTTCCATAGTTGCATATGATGTTTACACAAAGGGATACATTATATATCAAGGCTCTATACGATGGGTGTTTGCATTAGGGTAAAAGAATAAAGCAAATCACTGTTTTACTTTATTGAATATATCAAATTATTTCATAAATTAAATACCAGTTGCTTTACCCTGAAAAAAGGAACATTTATCACATATCATGTATCCCAAATGTGAAAAAAGAAATACCACTAAAAAGGAAGGATTAAAATAGCAAGAAGAATGAACAAATAAACTTTTAAAATCTTAATTTATTGAAACCATTGCCACTTTTTCTTCTGATTTTCCTATCAGTAGAACCTAAGATAATGTCATATGTATTTTTACATTGCCCAGGAACAGTCCCCAAAACTCAGTTCTAGATTTTTCTCTTTCTTCCTCTATAGGTATGCCTCCATCTTCATCCGTTGCATCTATAGTGCTCATTTGCTTCCATGCTTAAAACGACCACTGATGTGGCTTCCCACATACTTTTCCAAGGATCCTCTGGACAGGTCGGCCTGGAATTTATGTCAATGTATCAAAAACCAATCTCATCATCTTCTATTCCAATGAATCTAGCTTATTCTTTCTTTTCCTGACATAGCCATAGAAATTACCATCTAACTATATATTCTAATTATCCAAGTTGGCATTCTTGAAAATAATATTTCATTTACTTCTCTCTTTTGTGTATGAGTCAGTTTTTAAATAATGTACACCCTCAGCAAGGTGATTGTTCTTAATCTATTTTTTCTTTTTCAGTCCTTAGCCAGCAGCATAGTTCTATAATAGTTACTGTTATATTAAACCTAAATTACTTCAACTGCTAACTTCCTGTCTTTAACTCCTGACTTCGAAGGACCTCCCTCAATAGATCAGGACTCACCAAAGATGCTGAAACCACACACGGCAGTTCTCCAAGAGGGAAGTCTTCTTCCTGCATTTTTCCCAGATTCCTGAGCCTTCTCTGGCCATGATTACAGCAGTGATGCACTGTTTTCTTCTCCAGAACACCCAGAAAAATTGCATTTTCCAACTCCTTTGCAGCTGGATTGAGGTTTTTTGGCTGAATTCTAGCCAGTGGAATGGGAAGGGGAATGATATAAGCATTTTCCCTGCCTGGCCCTTAAAAGCATTTCGCATGATAGCCCATATCTCTCTGTGGTTACACCAGTGGCCACATGTTCAGAAGGTATAGCTTAAGACAAAGGAGAGCCACCCTACCTCCATTAGACATAATGGAAGACAGAAATGAACTTATATAGTGTTCAACCAGGAGATCCGAGGATTGGTTTTTATATTAATAACAAGTAGCATTAGTATCTACCACCTCTTTCTACTTCCAGATAGATACCCATCCTCTCAGGTGAGAAACACAAAGACTTTGAGTGCCTCCCTTAATCTATATTCATTTTAAATGAGAAACAAGAACTGGAGAATAGAGGTAGGCCATCAAAATGGGTCTAGAACAAGGAATTATAGGGATAGGTGACACAGTCAGGACACTGCAAAGGCAGACATGAGACACACTGCTCAACCAAATTGTTTACGGTAGGCTTAATTAGCTGCAATCACTTCATATCAAACTCGTTTGATCCTTTCAGTAACAACAGGACAGGCTGAGGTATCTTATAAACATTTACCATTTTTATTCTACAAGGACTAAGAAATCTATCCAGGACTCTTCCCACTTTCGAACTGGAATAAAATGTTCAAATTCCATCCCTTCGTGACCTACCTTATTTCTGTTCTCTTCTAATTCCCTTCAGACTGTCTCATTGGTTTGGACTTTCTCCTGGCTCTGTACTTCATCCTTTTCCTTAAATACTACCCTTTAGGTCTTCTCAGGCTCCAGGCCCAACAGCATGGAGACCAGCCCAGGGTTTGCTCTGTAGCCAGTCAAGGATGTGGGAACTCCAGCCTGGACCTTCACACCTAGGGCAAAACTGCTTTCCTCTGTTAGTCCTAAAGTGCCTCAATCTCTTAACCATGTCCACACATCTGTAAACACGTCTAACATTAAATCATCTTCAAAATACCAATTAAGACTTCTTTTTGTTTTCTTCCAAGGACTTAGCTAATAAAAAAAAATGAAACAATGAAAGCATTATGGTCCTTGTAGATTTTGCTATCAATATTATAAATCTGGAGGCTTTTGCAGTTCAACCAAAACACCTCATTCAAAAAAAATTAACACAACCATCAAAATGATTAAAACGTAGTTCAAACACATTTGTAATCTACCACAACATCGGATACAAATCTTCGTGGAAGGAAGGGGCTACACAGAGTGGATACAGATGCAGAATATTTGACATGGGCTCTTTCTTGCCCCTGGGAATGCAGCTGCCCATAGCATTATTTGTGTTAAAAAATAATAAAAATACAAAATGAACACCTTGCTATGCTACTTGCATTGCCATTTCAAAAAACTAAATATCCACATAAGTGATTCTTTATAAACACTATGCTCTCCTAATCTTTGAAACAAATCCAACAGCATCCAACACTGGGAAAGGCCACATCTCCAACCAGGGAGTTAACAATATCTTTACCTTTAGCCTTCCAAAAACTCTGAAAGAGCTTATTCCTGCAGACATCTCTCTGCAATTGACACCACAGATGGACCTAAGTATGTTATTTGCCCTGAAGACAAAAGAGGGTTTAAATTTTTTAAAATACAGTGTGCTTCATACAGAAAAAGAAATAACCAGCTTTTCGTACTTTAAAGTACATTGTCTCTGTGCCAAGTGAAGGACAATGAACCATTCCCAATGACTACTTGCAAGGTGCAAGGTTAAAGTGTTTTTTGCATGTAGTTAAAACCAGTCAATGAGTCAATGGAAAAAATTCCCCATGAAATGGCTTTTAGATGTACTCGTTCATTGTTCGTACAAGCATTTATCTAAAGAGGATATGCTCATCTGTTCCAGTCACTGACATTTATATCTACCCAAGCCACAATTAACTTCTACTGAAAATTTTGTTTTCATGGTTATTATAGAATTTAATCATTTTTATGGATAAAGCCAGTTTAGACATTTGAACTAGGCATCTCTTGTAGAACAGTCTACATCATTGTGGACAGACCACAAAATACCTTCTAGACAAATGCTCCCCACAGCCTGTCACCAAAGCAATGTGAAATCAATGTTCCACAGATAAAAGGGAGGGGAGGGGAGACTTCCCGAATATTTTTATCTTCAAGGTACATGCAAGGGAATACTGAGATATATGTGTGTGTATGCATATATATTTCATTATTGTTGGAATACATATACATATGTATGTTAATGTAGATTAGACAACTATTTCTCTCAGCCCACAATAATCTTCTTTCTCTTTGGAGGTAGAGAGAGAAGCTGGAAAATTTGCATAAGGAAAATAATACATGTGAGCCTTTTTTCCCCAATACAATGCTAATACTTAAACAAATGTCATCGAAAAGTTGTAAATTTTTACTCTACTCAACTTTCTATTGTAAAGAACAGAAATCCACTCAGACTATCTCAGAAAAAACATGGGGTGGGGGTGTTATTACAAGGATACAGTAGAAATTCTCTGAGCATCCAAAGGCAGGAAGTTAAACATAGTTGGACCTCTCTGAAAATTGTAAATTCAGAAACTGAGTTTTCTCTTTCTGTTTCTCAGGGGCCTATTTCTATCTCTGTTATCTTGTTTCTCTTTCTAAATTTCTCTGTTAACTCATCTTATGCATGGCCCAGGACGGGGACCCCAGCCTCTGATCTTTCAGATTAGATTCTCTTAGTCAAACCTCCTACTATGTGTCTTAGTTCAAATTTCCAAGAAAAAGATTCTGATTATCTACTGGTGAAAGAATGAATTCACTAGCTTTGGATCAATTTCCTCCACGGCTAACCAGCAGCAGCCGGGAGGAGGGGTCCCATGGGACATAAGGCTTCCACTTGCAGAGAATGTGGCCTGCTCAGGACCCAAATGAGAAGCAGGAGTAAATTCTAATGTGTGATCTGGGCTTATTACCAATTACAGTAGATCAGCTCATCTGTCGTTCCTTCCGAATTCTGACTTCCTTCTTATAAAACCTAAAGCTAAAAGCTACATTTGTCAGACTTCCTTGAAGAGAGGCTTCTGAATACAAACTAGTTTCCACTAATTAGAAACATTCACACGAGGTATTAGAAGGTGTGCATGGGGCGGAAATATTCCTGCTGCTTTGGTTTGCCCATGGAGAATATTGGGGTTTACCATAGCAGCATTTGATGTCCAACCTCTCACCTCACATGAGAGTGGGTAGAGGAAGTCAGGACTCTGGCCCTGAATCGCAGCCAAGGTGGTGTGGTCCTGAGGACCACAGCTCCAATGACAACCTCCTCATTCCCCGTGTTCCTGGCAGAGGGGGAAGCTTCCCTGGAAGGCCAGACTAGTGGGTTCTGGGCCTATTCCTATGGGCCTGGCCACAGCTGAAACACATAGCCTTCCAATATGTACATCCTTACGTTAAATCTTTTTTGGCTAAAAATAGCCACAATGTTTTCTCTTTCCTACAACTGAAAGTTGTAGAGTCCAAATCAATAGGACTTAGTATCCTAATCAAAATCTAGAGGAGAGAGAAAGATGAACAGTCAGGGAGTGTCCCACAGGAATTGAAAAATTACCCCTAGATAATCAAAACATTTAGGCTCCATTTGTTGATTAAATGTAAAGGATAGTTTTGGATAAAACCATGTAAGGTACTGTGCAAATGGCTTCTGTTAAAGAAAAAACAGACCAGACAATAGTTAAAGTGGTAAAAATAGATTTTATCAGAAACTATTGCAATAAGGGAAAAAAGATCTCAGTATAGAAATGGGCTCAATTCCAAATACAACAAGTAAAAGTGGGGACAGATAGATAAGGAGTACAACAAAGGATAGGTGGTTGGAAAATTACTAAGAGAAAACATCAGGAGTAGGGGGAGTTCTGGTCAAACAACAGATTTAACAAGAAGGCAGGTCAGGGTGACAGACATCACCTGGAGAATAGTGGGGGAAGAGGAATTTGATCAGATAACAAATTTGATCAAATATCAAGATGGAGGATTCTCTCCAAACTGACTTAGCAGGACTTTTTGCTAAAATTGAGTGAAACAAAGGTAGACACTAAGTCCAATGAGTTGCTAAGAGGGTTCAGAGGAGCTTGACTAAAGTTTGGTCATGGAAAGAGTCTTTGTCACCTCTACCCTGACAGGAGAGGTATAAGTCTAGATTCTTCTAGCAAGGAAACACTAAGGACAAAAAAGAGTAAGCCCAACCTCTTGGTAGTTAAGTGAAATGATTGTCACACTTTGTAAACTATGAGAAACTAAGGAAAAGAAGAAAGTTGCTGATGGAGGAGAAAATCATCCTCCTTGTACCAGCAAGATGGCCATGATGTTGAGATCAACTTTAGCAGCCACAGAAACCACAGTGACAGATTAAAAGCTAGACCAGTGAATGAAGACTAGGCAGGATAACTGCAGCAGATGAACATTAGTAGAAGCCAAACTATGAGACAGTCAGAGTAAGCAGGCAAAGTGTCCACTCTCCCATTAACCAGTGGTAAGTCCAAGCTTCCTAGTCTGAGCCTTGGGACCATTTCTACTGATGTCAGTATGTGGCCACATTTCTGATCTTACAGGCAAGCACACTTCCTTTATTTTCTTTGATAAAAGTAACATAAATCTAAAGGAAGATTAAATCAAATACTTGGGGCTCAAGGGATAAAGTCAGCCATGAAGTTGCACTCACACATGGATTTGAAAAACATGAAGAATGTAGATGAACATACATATTTAGAAATAAGAGAAGAAGCGAAAGATTTACAGACTGATATACAGGAAAATACAAGAAAGACCAATTTCAAAAGGAAATAAAGAGGATAAGAATGACAGTGGTAAAAGGAAATTGATCAAACAAAATTTATTGAGTGCCTACTATGTCCTGGTATTGTTCTAAGCCCTGAGGATATTTCAGTGATAAGAAAATCAAGAAGAAAGGAGATGGGAAGTGATAAGACTTAAGAGATTCTTAAGATAGGTTAGGACAAGGTCAATGAAAGGCTTTTATAAAGCAGTTTTGACATTGTCCTTTAGAAAATAAGGAGCAATTTTATTTTTTCAGTTTTAAAGACATAATTGGTCCATGTTAGAATTAAAGATAGTTAACACTTGAAATATATGGAAAAGTTAGACGCTATTGTAATAGTTCAAGCAAAAATCATTATCATCATCATCACCATCATCATCCCCTGATCTTAGATAATTACTTTCTATTTTGGATAATTAGATAACATTAATCATTTTGGGAAATGCATAATGAAGTGTTTCCTGTTTTGGTTTGGGTGTGGAAGGGAATAGGGAGTACAACTTGTGGTCTATCAAGTTTGAACTACCCATTATCTTAAATAAGTTGGGCTTAGTTCAATAGTTTGACAATTATAGTTTGAGAATTATGTCTCTCTGGAAAGGTGAATAGGAATAAAGGTTAATTTTTGCCAGACCAAGAGAAATAAAACCATCAGTTTCTCCAAAACACTTACCACTGGGGGTTTGAAGTTTCCCCTGATTTTTGGTTCTACTTGAACTGCACTAATATTGTCTTCTCCCCTCAAGAGTCTCCTCCAAGGATGAATTCCATGCAATGGTCACAAGAGGTTTTTATAATCATGGAAGATAGTAGAAGGTCACTGGTTCCTGAGTTATGGAAACTTCCAAACAGGATTTTATGTCAACTCCAAATAAACCAGGTAGCAGTGTCCAAAAGTAGCCAGTTACAGAATCAGGACTCAGTACAGACCCCAATGAACCGACATCCAAGATGAGTTTGAAATAATGGCAACACTTTACAGAAGTTTAAGTATATGGCACATTAGATAAGGCACGTTACTGACTTTCCCCTTCTCTCCTCCACCTTGCCAAGCCCCCGGCACTATTATCTCTAATGCATGAGCCTCAGGACCCTTATCCCTTTGGCCATAGCTTACTGGACCAGAAGCAAATGTCTGAACCAAACTGGGCCATTAGATTCTCCGTCCTAGGAACTGTCTCCTGGGAATTAGTTCAGACAATTCAAATGGGAAGATCATAAAAACTTTGGGACTGAGGCCACCATTTTGAGGTGGTTTATTACAAAGGATCATATGCAAGTCTATGAATGAACAGAGAAACTGGACTTCAGTCAGAGAAAAATCAAGCATAACTACAGCATGAACGATAGACCATATGGCTCAAGGACAAGACAGATAAAAGCGGTAGCTGTTGGAAATTGGTCCAGTTCTGAGCTTCCCGATGACTCAAGGGCATCAGGGACAAGAAACATCAATGTGCGGATGTCCCTGACCTTCCCCTTCATCCTCCCGTAGCTCCTCCTCTGGTCTCCCTTCATCCATCAGACAGGAAGTTTATCTCTTTGCTAGCTAGTTTTCCTTTAAATTGGAGACTTTAGGCAAAGTTCTGGCAAGATGGGAGGAAGCTGAGAATTTCTTGTTTGAACCAGAAAGGGGGAAAATAGCCAGGGAGCACGTACCAACATAGAAAAAAAATCTGGGGAGCACTGAGTGTCTGAGAGAGTTCTAGAGTAGTTTGTTGAATAAGAGACTCTGGACAGGTCTGGGGGTCAAAAGAAACAGAAAGGGGATTTGTGAAAGTGTTACTATGGTTTATGATTTAGGCTATTTTAAAATGTTCTTTAGAAGACTCAAGAAAATAATAGTCTCATTTATAATAATTTTTTTTTTTTTTTGAGGCAGAGTCTTACTCTGTCACTCCAGGTGGAGTACAGTGGCATCATGATAGCTCACTGCAACCTCAAACTCCCGGGCTCAAGCAATCTTCCTGCCTCAGCCTCCCAGGTAGCTGGGAATTACAGGTGCGTGCCACTATATCCAGCTAATTTTTTCTATTTTTAGGAGAGACAGGGTCTCATTCTTGCTCAGTCTGGTCTTGAACTCCTGAGCTCAAGCGATCCTCCAGCCTCGGCCTCCCAGAGTGCTAGAATTACAGGCGTGAGCCACTGCACCCGGTCTATAATAATATATTTTGAAGGCTGGACTACACTGGTATAAAAATGAAATACAGCACATGAGGGCCCTAGATTGATATGGGTTAAGCCTACAATAAATTTTCTGTTTTTAAGCTAAATTGAGTGAATTTCCATTTCTTATTTCTGAACCCTTCTTTAGACATCTTCTAAAAAATTCTATGATTGAGTCTTGAACTTATCTCATTGAGTGTACCATCTCTCCGCCCTTTGCTGTAATACGGGGCTAGGTGTCCTTTCCTTATCTCACAGACAGAAAAACTGGAACTCTGAAACTCTTTTTGGAATGGAGAAATATGGGATTCAATATTCTTTCCCTCAGCCAGACCCACTTTTAATTTAGATGGGATTTCGGTATTTGTTGAAAGTAAAAATAAATAGATAAACAGTACATAGTAAAACAAATATCAAAAAATTTCTGTTTTTTAGTTCCCAGTCCCCTAACAAATTGACCCTTTGTCCCCTTCTCCTCTCCCCCATTTAATGTCCCCTAAATTTAATGATATCAAGTTCATTGCCATTTAAGTCTTTCTTCATTCAATAGCTGAGGAAATTGTCATTGGTATGCAAACTGGTCTCAGGCAAGGAACATTACTCTTTAATCTCCTAATTTTAATTGGTATGCCATGATGCAGACTGATGCTGCTAATGGCCTAGTTTGTAGATTAAGACCAGCAGACCTGAACTGCAGTATGCCATTAGTTACAAATAAAAGGAGGAAAAACACTGAACAATGATAAACGGAGCCACTCAAAATCCGGGAGAAGATGATCCTTCCTCATCTTCTCCAAGGTACATGACCCTATTTCAATGTCCATTTGTAACAGGATTCGGATTAATGCTTTCTGCTTGGTCAGATAATTTCGGAACAGTTGGTAAATTGAAATCATTTCCTATGTATGTACCAGTGTTATTGTCTGGCTCAAGAAATGTTGCTGAACGTTTCTCTCACAAATGACATTGTTTCAACGGATAGAGCCGTTTCTTTCACCAGGAAACAAATATTTTAAATGAAAAGAATCTTTCACTATTTAAGGAAAGTGTATTTTTCTCCCACGAAATTAGCTATCATTACTACTTCCAGCGTCTTCACACCATCCAATACTCAAAGAGTCTTACGCATGTTAATCTTTCATAGAGTCCACACGTATGTCTATCACCAGTGAAGAAAATGAAAGTTCCAAGTGAAAAGGAAAGTTGTGTTTAGATACAATAGGTGATAGATTAGATAGATAGACAGACAGACAGGCAGATGATAGATTCTAGGAAACAGCAGTAGAATAGTCTAATTAAGGGGTGAATCTCTTTTCTCAGAAAGATCAAGAACTATTGCCAAAGACAAAAGAGTAAAAACACACAAAAAAGATTGCATTGCTCTGAAAACAAAAAAAATAAAATATAATGAAGTATTAATGCCTGTTATGAGTTGTGTTCCCCTCAAAATATGTTGAAATCCTAATGCCCAGTGCCTATAAATGTGACTTAATTTGGAATTAGCATCTCTGCATGTGATTGAGTTATGATGTCATTCAGGTGGGTCCTGATCTGGTGTGATTGGTGTCCTTATAAAAAGGGGAAATTTGGCCACAGAGACACACATACACAGAGGGAAGATGAAGTGAAGACACACAGGGAGAAGACAGCCATGTGACTGCAGTAATACATCCACCAACCAAGGAACTCTAAGAATTATCAGCAATACCAGGAGCTGGAAGAGACAAGGAAAGAAATATCTACAAGCTAAGGAACCCCAAGAATTACCAGCAAACATCAATAGTTAGAAAAGGCTAGAACCACGAGAGACAGCATCGTCCTACTAACACCTTGATCTTGGACTTCTAGCCTCCAACACTGTGTAAATTTCTGTTGTTTTAAGACACCCGGTTTGTGGTACTTTGTTAGAGCAGCCCCAGTACACTAATATAATGCCTATCGTTGTTCTGTACTCACTCCCCAGTGTCATTATTCTAACCTACATGTGTTCCCTCCTCTCCTAAGGAGTTTGGTTTTACAGAAAGCCATAGAGAAATGCCAAAGAACAAATAATAGTTATTGAGGTCTTTCATAACCCAACTTATTTAAGTCTTAAATAACCCTGAAGGGGCACATTATCATCCCTCGTTGTCCAAAGGGAACACCAGATCCGAGACACTGAATATCTTGCCCAAGGACACACAGGCAGAAAGTAATAGAGCTGAGATTTCAGGCAATGCTGAAGTGTGTTACTATACAAAGCATTCTATTATATCACATCGCCTTTAACAATTTTTTAGGGTGGATACAACAAGAAAAAGAAATTTTGGAAGGAGTAGCTAAGTTTCTGGCAAATAACTACATCATTTCAAAGCCAACATTGCTGCAAACTAAAATGGAAGATTCTTGCAACTGAAGAGAAGGAGAGGTGTGGGGAATTGGTGAGAGGAAGGGATGACTCAGTCCACAAAATCCTTCTCCTCCTTGACCTTGAGGCCAGGGCGTGGGATTCCTAGCCACTACCCCTCTGGGCTGTGGAAAAGCACCATGAGGGTGGACTTGCCTCTTCTGCTGTAAAAATCGTGATACTCCTTACTCAACTCCAGAGATTCAGTTCAGCCAAGAAAAAAAAAGGCTATTTTTGCAGAGACTGGCCTCTAATCAGACACCTGGCCCATTTGGGGAGCTGGCATTATAAACAGAGCAGGTTCCCAGAGCCCGTCCCTCACAGTGCAAAGCCGCTGAAGGTGTCTGGGAGTACAAAGGTAGTGAGAGCAAAACAGGCCAGGAAGCACATTCCTCTCCTTTGCTAGATAAAAGAAGCTTCCCACCGTGACAGGGGTGGCCTTCTGCTCTCCCATCACAGGAGGCTATTTGAAGCGTGTCAAATGCTCTGGGACCACAAGAAAAAAGGGCTCCACTGGCCCTTCTTTCTCCTTTCCACAGCCACAATGACTGGAAATCAGCATCGGCCTGGGAGCCTGTTGACGTGGTTTGTTGTTTTTCTGTTTTGTTTTGTGCCAATGATAATATTTTCAAACCTTGTACCTCTGAGACACTCTCCAAAAGTAATTGACAACTAGACAATAAAAACAATTAATTTTTCATATAAGCAAAAGAATAGTAACTCCTCACATAATAATAATAATAACCATCTTATAGTTTACGATTATGATATGTCAGTCCCTGAAGCATGTGCTTGGCAAGGATTAGATCATTCAATCCTCTTGGCAATCCAGTAAAGCAGTTATTATTATCACTATTTTACAGACAGAGAAACTGAGGCTCAAAGTGGGCAAACTGATTTACTCAAGGCCAAACAGCTAGCAAAGGACAAAGCCAGGATGTAATTTTAGGCTCGTTTTGTCCCGAAGGCTGCATTGCCTCCCCTAGGAATGAAAAGATGATGTTTGAATGTGCAGGTTCAGTAAAGGGGTAGGAAGGTGGATTGCCCCTGCATGAAGCTTCCCATTCCAGTTCACATATTGCAGGCCCCTTGGCTCCAGGGATGAATCAGAGCTGGGCAGCTGAGAAGGGAGGACCAATAAGCTGAGTCCTGAGCCAAAGGATCCTCAGCTAGCAGGGACTTCACCAACTCCATAGCACCAGAGGCTCAGGCCACAGTGCTGTCTTCTTGGGATAAGCGAGAGCCTCTTCATGTTGTTCCCCCAAAGCTCCACACCCAGCAGGACCACACTGTGACTACCTGGCCTAAGCAAAGCAGGGGAGCCCTTGTCATCTTTCCCATCCAGACCAAGGTTAACAGATGACAAAGGTACGGCTCCAAATCAGCAGATCGTGCATTTTCTGAAGATGCGTCATTATTATAACAAATGGTTCTCAGCCCTTTTCTCCAGCCCAGCCAAGAGCTGTCGCACACCCAATTAGTGACAACGGCTCCAAGAAAGTTAAAAGGAAATGGTAGATTCAGTTCATTATCTGACAGGAAAACTTATTAGGAGCCAAGGCTAATTCCAAGATGTCTGTAGGCATCCACAAGTAAGCAAGTTTGAGAAAAGAGACTGTTTCTTACTCACTTTCGATTTTTAGCACAATTTGGGGCACAAAAAAGTGCCCAGTAGATAGTTATTGCAGAGATGAATAGATGAACGGATGGTGAGTAGGAAGTATTAAACTGGAGAGAAAACTTGCCAAAAGTCATAGTTGCAAGGAAAGAGTTGGAGTAAAGCAAGGAATGGAAAAGGAGATGAACTATCCAGGTGACAGGAAGAAAGAACATCAGTCATTCATTCGACAAATACTTCCTAAGCTCCCACTACATACCAGACATTGTCCAGGCATTGGGGAAACAGAGTCAAACATCCCTGCCCATCCCTCATATGCTAATGAAGGAAAGATTGTCAATAACATCAAAGGTTATTAGGTGTATAGTACATTATGTGTGTGCCATTAAATCCTACAGAATTAAGATAAATCTACACTTGGGAAAGAAAAACAAAAAGATTGTGTCATTTTTTCCTTTTCTAACTTTGTATATATTCAAAAATCAATCGATGTTATTTACCACATTAATAAAATAAAGGAAAAAATATGATCACCTGAAGAATAAGTCTAGTGCATAAAAAGGTGGTAAGTGCTACACATGCAAAGAAGAGCGAGGAGGATGGGAAACGCTGGAAACCGCTGCAGTTTACAGAGCGTTGCAATAAAAGGCTCCTCCGAGATGGTATCTGAGCAAAGTCTGGCAAAGGTGAGGGAGTGTGTCATGCAGATATCTGGAGGAAGATAATCGATGTGGACAAGAACGGAGAGTGCAGATGCCCTGAGCCAGGCATGAACCTGGAGCATGTCAGGGACAGCAGGAGGTGAGTGTGCCGAGGTGGTGACAGAGGGAGAAAGACTCCAGAAAGGAGACCAGAAAGACTGTGGGGGAGGTGTAGGTTGTAGGGCTCAGGGCTTGGGCGACTCTTTTGAGTAAAAAGGGAAGACCGGGGAAAGTTTCAAGCAGACAATTGATATGGTCTGACATCCTCATCCTCGCTTGTGTGTTGAGAATAGACAGGAGGTAGGAGAAACGAGTGGGGTCTGAGAGACCATTTAGGAGGCTGCTGAGACAATTCAGGTGAAAGATGATGTTGATTTGGGCCTTGGGATTGGTAGTGCAGGTGGTAAGAATTGTCGTGTCTTGGTACATTGTGAAAAAAGGCCTACAGAATTTCCTGACCGGCTGGATAGGAGTATGAAAAAAAAAATGAGTTGCAGATGATGCTTTATATTACTGGCATGAGCAACTAGAGTTACCATTAACTCGGATGGGAAGACTGCCAAGGGAATTGCAGAGGGAGAAGAGGAGTCAGGTAGGGACAATAACATCTGAGGTGTCTCTTCCACGGAGATGCAACTGGGGGAGTTTAGATGCATGACTTTGAAACAGAGTGGACAAGTCTGGGCAAGAGATAAACTCAGGAGTCACCAGTTTATGTGTGATAATTAAAGTCCTGAGACTAGATGTGATCGCCCAGGCAGTCAGTTTGGATGGAGACAAGAGGAGGACAAAGGACTGGGCCCTGGGACCCCTCCAACAGTAGGAAATCAAGACGAAGAAAAAAGAAAAAAGGAGAGATCAGGTAGTAGGAAAACCAGGGGAGGATGGTGCCCTGGAAGCCAAGGGAAGCAAGAGTTCCCAGGAGGAGGAAGTGAACATGTGTAATAAATATGAACAAGTGTTGCTGATATGTCAAGTAAGACCTGAGTGAGAACTGAGAATCAACAACTGTATCTGGCAATTTTGAGGTCGTGGTGACCTGTACAAGAACTAATCTGATGAAGTAGTTAGAGCAAAAGTCTGGCTAAAGGGGATTTAGGAGAGAATGGGAAGAGAGATGTGGGAGACAGTGATAATGGACAAGTATTTTGAAGAGTTTAACTGTAAAGGAAGGAGAATGGGGAAAGAGAATGGAAGGAAGAAGGAAATTAATGGCATGGGGAACAGGAGCCAGTCCACCCCGGTGCAAGCAATAAGGTGGTGCCTTATCTGTAGAGAATCCTAAAACAACAATAAAAAAATTGACAAAAAAGTGGATCTGCTTTATATTATATTATTACCGAGGGATAGCTGTTCTAAGCAATGTCAATGATAAAATATTCCACCCCATTAGAGCAGACTTCTCTCACCACCACTGCCTTTGATTCACCATTGGAAAGAAGAAAGGGGAAAAACAACGATGAATTAAAGACATATTTTGACTTCCACATAAAATCCCTCTCTACAAACTGTGGAGGCATAAATGCACTATAACAACTGTTGTCATACCTTTCCTGGCAAGGTAGAATGGCACATTGGATCATTCCAAACCTCCTGATTTGGGGTCTTGTAGCATTCTCTTTTGTCTCGTGAGAGCTGTAGATTTCCCAGACATAATTCTAACAGGACAGAACAGACCTTCAGCAACCACCCTTTCCTAAATCATGTGGAAGAAGGCATCGTTGGGCTGGTACCACGGGTGGATCTTAACATGCCACCATAAATAAATTAGATGGCCCTCAAGCCTCACACTGGGAATATCAATCTATTAATCAATCAATGAGTCAACAATTTTTGATGGAATGCCTACCATGTAAGACATCTCTGTGCTAGGTGCTATAGAAAACACATCAAAAAATTCAGAGTATTTTTTCCAAAACATGTATCTGATTATTTCCCTATTGTGGTAAATATGACTAGGCATCAACCAAAATCATCTCTAATAATAAAGTTATGGCCGGGTATTGGCTATCTAGGCAGGCTGCAGTTAGATGTGGCCATAAGACTACCTTATTGTTGAAGGAAAGTGAGTAGCAGTGACAGATGTCCCTTCTGCATTGAGGGCTTCAGACAACCAACACACTTTCCCACATTCTCGTTCCTCTTCTTCTTGGCTGGAACCTGGAATGCAGCAGGGACATAGCTTGAGCAGGCAGAAGGCAATGCTCAGGGAATGAAAAAGGAATGACTTGGAGCTAAATGATCTTATAGAACAAGCTGCCCACCTGGATATGTAAAATGAGAAAAAACTCAATATCCACGACTTTTAAGCCACTACTCTGGGGGTATGATTCGAGATGGAATTTTGCATCTTTCCTAACCAATATGCTTGCCCATCTCCAAAAGCTCTCACAGAGCCTCAATGCCAGGGAAATAAAGTGAACATCGCTAACGTGCACACACGGTGCTCCACTGTCCAGCCCCACTTTGCTTTTCCAGTTGTTCTGTCCTGCACTCCAGGTCCCATCTCTGAGCAAAAGCCAATGAGTTAAAAGCTCATGAAGACAAGTCCAGGCCTGACACATTGTAAAAAAAATGTTCAGTTGATACTAACCTGAAGGAAAGGTTAAAATCCTAACAGGATCAGTCTTTTTTTGATAAAGTCTGTCTCTTTTGGTGGCTGAAAAAGAATGAAATTTCAAGATTATGAGTCTTTTCTTCTAAGTGGAAGGAAAGAAAAAAATAATTCTGAACTGAATACAATGGAGGACAATTATGCAACACATGAATTCTTTATAATTAATAAACTTTAATTTTTAAAGCAGTTTTAGTTTCATAGCAAAATTGAATAGAAATACAGAGAGTTCCCATACACCCTCTGTCCCTACACACACACGACCTGCCCACTGTCAACATCCCACACACGAATGGTGTGTGCATTACAATTGGTGAACCCACATTAACACAACCTTATCACCCAAAGTACATAGTTTGTAGGGTTCACTCTCGATGTTGCACACTGCATGGGTTTTTTACAAATGTGTAATGACATGCATCCACCATTGTAGTATTATACCAAATAGTTTCACTGCCCTAAAAAGGCTCCGTACTCCACTTATTCATCCCTCCCCACCCCACTCTGGTCTCCAACCCCTTCCTTACACAAAGGACCAGAAACCAGAAGTCGACACATAGATTTTTAAAATGTGACCGATTGACACATTTCTCCCCTTCACCCCTGAAGAAGAATTCATTCCTGAACATTTCTTCCTTTTAGCCAGCATCGCAACAAATGTTTTTACTTCTGATTATAGACCAAGGAGGTTTACATGGGCCCATGACTATGAATATATTTCTATCTCCTTAACAACTAGAAAGTCTGCCGCAAGCTGTTAGTCAAAATTAGTAATGTCTTGTAGTTATTCACAAGTCTTGGAGTATTTTTCACAGTTTTCAAAATGCTTCTACATACATAGACTCATTTGTTTTTGTACATGTCTTTCTACCTCTGCCGGCTAGAGTTTATACCCCGTGTGAACAGAAACATTGTAGCATTTATTTGTGTCTCTTTATTTTGGTATCTATTTGTTGTAAGCGCTACACGAAAGTGCTACGGGACTGTTCTGTAAACTTAATTGAATTTGATTCTCACAGTAACCCTGGAACTAGGTGAGGCCAGCAGCGGCATCCCCCTCAGACTGGGGAAGAAACTGAGGTTCAGAGAAGCAAAGGAACCTTCTCAAGGTTATACAGTTGCAGAATCTTAAACTACATGAGTGTGGGTGAGGAGGGCAATCCCTAATCCTAACTATAATTTAATTCTTGCCAAACTGGCAAGGTAGAGATCGTAGTTTGATTTAATTGGCTTTGAAGAAATAAAGAAATGTGACATTTCTCACACACCTGGATTTTTGGAATATGATTTATATTTGCTACATGTTTCTGCCTTTATTTCATGATTTATCAACCCTGGACAGCGCCTATAACTCCTGGCCATGAAGGATAAAGAATTTGGTTCATTAACACTGCCTTTCACCTTCCCTTCCTACCTAAACCCCCACATCTTGGGTTGACTGTATTCTTATATGTCTTTTTATAACTTGAGATGTGAATAAACTCTTTTTCATATATTTTCAACTTTAACCTGCATCTGTTGACTCCTTGTTATTACATATGAGAAAATTACTCCCTTTACTTATTCTTTCTCTCACCTCTATTACCCTTCTCTACCCCTCATTTTGTTGTTATTGTTGTCATTTTAACTTGTCTAGGTTTAGGACCTTTAGATTCTATTCCATAACTCTAACCCTAAGTGTAACAGGCCTTGCCTATATATGCATCTATGCACCAACTAAAAATTATAAAATAGCATTTTCATTTTTATGCTTATACAAGCGTTATTCAACGTAGAATCAAATACTGTGGTTCCAACACATGATGAAGGAAATGTAACCCTATGCTACTGAAGCACTGTTGGTAAAGGGAAAATCTTTTAAGTGTCTTACATTAAAGTAATGCTTCCCAAACCTGACTGTGCACACAAATCACCAGAGTGTCTTGTTAAAACGTGACTGGCCTCAGGTGAGGCCCAAAACTGCATTTCTAGCAAGCTTCAAGTGATGACGATGTTGCTGGTCCATGGACCAGCATGGACCATCCTGGGTGGCTGGCCTCTAATGGGTCCTCTTTTTATAGGTTTTCAGGCTTCATCATTTCTTCCAGGACATAGTGAACTTCTAGTGTTTTTGAAATCCATTATTACCTTCTTTTTTGAATTCATATTTCCACCACTCTTAAGATTTCTATTTAGAAAATTCTATATGATCTCTGTCTCCAATTCCCTACAAAAGAGTATGAATGAGTTATTCAGGGCCACTTTGTAGTCAACAGCATACTTTGAGGTTTTAAGTGAAAGCTTTTATGCTTTGTTAGTTTAGTGCTCTTATGATAAACTCATGCCCACCTCTAAACCCATTCACTCTTATTTCCCTGCCTAGAACTCCAGAAGTAAAAGATCCTAAGCTGTATGCATGAAATCAAGGCATGAAGAGAAAACACAAATAGGATAATGACTCAGTATTAAATGAATCTTATTTGCCACTGTCAAGGCACATTTAATTAACAATGATATACACATGACACTGCAGTAAGTATACTGTGATCTTGTCAGTAATTTTCTGATTTTTTTCATTTTATAAAAGAGAACAATTATAAAAAGCAATATTGTGAGATTTAGTTGTAAATGCAATAGTTAGTAGAGAAACTTACAGCTTGTAGCAGCTAAACTAAGATAATTAAGCCATAATGTACTATAAATCTATAGAACACTATCAATTTATAAAACTTAAACTTTATTCCAAACCTTGTCTAATTTTCAGTTACTTAACAGATTTTTTTTCTCTTTGAGACATTAGTTCATCAATTTAAAAAAAAAGAGGGAAACAAAGCCTAACGCGTTAATAAAAAAATTCCTGTTTTTGGTAAAGAAAAAAAAAAAGTTCCAAACCAAGTAGCCAGAAAGTTTTTTGAACATGTTGATCAACAAAGTCAATTGCCTCCAAAACACCATCTCCATCAAAATATATCGTCAAGGCTTTATCTCAATTAAGGTTTCCTCCTCAAAATTTGGTAATTGGATCTTGCCCTTTGAAACATGATCCACACCCTTGCCAAAAATATGTCTCAGTTTCTTACCCGGAAAAATCATTATAAAGTTGTTTTCTTCATCCTTGTGACACTTACAAATGGCACAGGAGAGAAAACATCACCTAATCATTTTTAAAAGTCTCTCTGAAAAGGTCTATAATTCATTCTCATGGCACAAACTACAACATGAAGAGAAATGTGATGAATAAATCCAGCCTAATGAGAAAATATTGTTATGAGAAATAAGAAAAGCATGCAGTTAATCCATTTTTAAATAATCTGAAAATAACACTGAGGTCCTCCCTGGATTCTATACCTTGAGATATGACTAGTCATTTTTTTCTTTATCCCACAAACCCTGATTACACAAAAGCAATTATGAGAAAATGTGTAATAAAACAGCAGGTGATGACGAATGGAATTAAGAAAACTGCCTACGGGGAGAAAAGGAGAGCCATTCATTGCTAAGCGTCCCAAAACACTATGCTTCAGGAAGAGTAATGAATATAAATTTTAAATATTTAGAAGACTCAGGGTGCCTTGAATACAAATATTCCCACCCTCCCCATTTTACAGTTTGGGAAAACTGAGTCAGCAATCCTCAACCGTCCTAGACTTCTGTGTACTTAACCCCAGAAGGGCACTCAGAGCACAATTTGATTTAGAAGTGTAATTAGGGACCCTTCTCTTACTTAGCTGAGTCACCTGGTGTCTCGTTACACACTTCTACTAAAATTAAATGCATTAATTTTTTAAATTGCGTCTGGGAGAAGCCCATCTGCAGTGTAATCAAAGTAAATTACATTATTAAGTATTAAGAGGTCCAAGACACAAAATAAAATAAGATAAATATGTATAAAAGACTAACAATGCCCTAGGTAAAGAGCTAGGAAACTGTTGATCACATTGCTGTTGAATTCGTTACCAGCACTGGAATACAAAGACTGAGGCAGAGGCTGCAAATATTTTTTTCTTACCAGACAAATTTCTCCAGTGAGAAAGAAAACATACTAAAAATAGAATCACTGGTTTGCTATTTGATAAGACCCTAATATAAGTAGCTAACTTTTTAGACTACATTTTAAAACTCTAGTGGGGATCATTTGTGAGGCTATATATTGTCACCAGATGGGCTTTGGCTTTGTGAAACTTCACATTTTTGGATCTGCTCCCCTAGTGAGGCAAACCACTCCACCACTGCTTCCTATATCCTGCCTGTATCCATAAAGACATCTTTCAAAATTAGAACTCACTAGGATCCAGGGATCACTCTTAATTTTAGGAAAGTTCTATGATAATCCCCTGCCCAGGGTGTCTCCTAGAGTTCACAGGCATTTTTGTTCACAAGTTAGGAAACTTACCAAGTTTGTAGAACTCCCGGGGAAAATTGAATCCTTCCACCTAAGGGAGCACAATGGGAACTTCAAGAGACACCTTGGATGTGATGCAAAGTTGTTAACCTGAGAAATACTAGCCCTAAGGCAAGCGAGTTCAGAAGGGAAAAAGAGTCAGGCATCAAGCAGAGAAAAGACTAGCCAGAATACAATAGGATGAAAGCCCAAAGGGAAATGCAAGGCAGCTTCCTTCCACCAAGTTCAGACAAGTTGTTCAAAGTACAAAAGAGTGGCAAAGGCTAAATGCATTAAAGGGGTGTCTTGTGGGGAACAGGGACCATGGCATTATACATCACCCTTCTCTGCTTCTGCTGCTGTAAAACAGCTTCTGCTCCATTCCTTGGTTTGGTGACTCATGAGGTCTCAATAAAGCAAGAAGTCCAGCTTTTACAATAAGAATTCCTTGGCACATTTCTGTGCCCACAGTGATTCAGACCAAGAGTTGGCACACTGTAGTCTGCAGGCCAAATTCAGCCTGCTGCCTGTTTTCATAAATAAAATTTTATTGGACCACAGCCACACCCATTCATTTTACTGTTATCCGTGACTGCTTTCAAGCTACAGCAGCAGAGTTGAATAGTTGCCACAGAAACCACATGGTCCACATGCTTAAAATACTTCTACATGGCTCTTCACAAAAAAAGTTTGCTGGTCCCTTAACCCCCAAAACACTATAACTGATTTTTCAACTGGACAGTGTGACTCTGGATTTGGCCCATCACTTCTAGTCCAAAGAGGGTTTAAAAATATTTGCTGATAGCATTTGATCTATCATGTCTAGTGATGCATCGCAGCATAAGGCTGAAGAGCACAGGTCCCGGAATTGACTAGCTGGGTTCAAATCCTGTCTTTGCCACTTACTGGCTGTGTGACTTTGGAGAAGTTGTTCAACATTTCTATGCCTCTGTTCCCTCACTCATGGGAGGCAATCTCTCCCCCCAGGGAGAGAGACTATCTGCTCAGGCTCTCTCTCTCTCCTGGTATCCATGGTCTTATATAATCCCCTCTCGTTAATGACTTGCTACTTATCAAAAGAATATGGCAAAAGTAATGGGATGTCACTCCTGAGATTGAGCTACACAAAGACTGGAACTTCTGTCTTGCTATCCCATTCTGTTCTCTCTTGCTTGCTGTGATGGAAGCCAGCTTCCACGTCCAGAAATGCGCTGTGGACAGGTGTACATGGCGTGGAACTGAGGCAGGCCTCTGACCAACACTCAGCAAGGACTTGAGGCCTTCAGTCCACTAGTCTACAAAAACCTAAGTCCTGCCAACAACCATGGTGTGAGCTTTGACTTAGTCAAGTCCCACATCCACTGCAGCCCCACCTGACACCTCAAATGTGGTTTTATGAGAGGTGCCGAGTAAGAGGCACCCAGCCAAGATATGACTGGATTCTTGACCCGTAAAAACTGTGAAATAATGAATGTTTGTTGTTTTAAGCAAACATGTTTGGTGATAATTTGTTACTTGGCAGTAGCTAATGACTATTATTATGAAGAATAAATTCATACATACAAAGTACATACAATTTTGCCTGCCAAATGTCCAACAAATGTTCATTATTATTAGACAACAAGCTTTGCTTTCTCACTTCACTTCTACTGTCATTGCTTAAGTTAACGTGTAGTGGTTAGGACCATGCGCTAACAGCATCACCTCTCCTCACTGAATTCTGTGTCCTCTCCTGTAAATGTGGGTAAGAAAATAGTATCAAACTCACAGGATTTTTACATGTATTAAATAGTGTATGTGTTTACTAGGGCTGCCATAACAAAATAGCATAGATTGGATGGTTTAAACAACAGAAATTTATTTTCTCACAGTTCTAGTAGCTAGAAATTCAGAATGGAGGTGTCAACACCTTGATTTCCTTAAGGCCTCTCTAATTGGCTTTCAGATGGCGTCTCACTTATGTGTTCACATAGTTATTTTTGTGTGCACCTCTCTGGTCTCTCTCTTGCTCTTCGCTCTCTTTCTGTCTTTTTTTTTTTTTTTTTTTGAGACAGAGTCTCACTCTGTTGCCTGCCCAGGCTAGAGTGCCGTGGCATCATCCTAGCTCACAGCAACCTCAAACTCCTGGGCTCAAGCGATCCTCCTGCCTCAGCCTCCCAAGTAGCTGGGACTACAGGCATGCGCCACCATGCCCGGCTAATTTTTTCTATGTATTTTTAGTTGTCCAATTAATTTCTTTCTAATTTTAGTAGAGACAGGGTCTCGCTCTTGCTCAGGCTGGTTTCGAACTCCTGAGCTCAAACAATCCGCCCGTCTCGGCCTCCCAGAGAGCTAGGATTACAGGCGTGAGCCACCGCGCCCGGCCTCTCTTTCTGTCTTAATCTCTTCTTGTAAGGATGCCAGTTATATTAGATTAGGATCCACCCTAATAACACTGTTCTAACTTAATTGCCTCTTTAAAGGTCTACTGTGGCTTGAATGTTTGTCCCCTCTAACACTCATGTTAAAATTTAGTCCCCAGTGTGGCAGTGTTGACTGAGACGTGGGACCTTTAAGAGCTGATTGTGTTGTGAGGGCTCTGCCTTCATGAATGGGTTAATCCATTAACGGGTTAGTGAATTAATGGGTTATCACTGATGGCTTTATAAGGAAAGGGACCTGAGCTAGTACACTGAGCCCCCTCACCACCCACCACCAAGAAGGCCCTCACTAGATGTGGCTCCTCAACCTTGGACTTCTCAGGCTCCAGAAATACAATAAATTCCTTTTCTTTATATATTATTCAACTCCAAGTATCCTGATACAAGCAACAGAAAAAGGGCTAAAACAAGGGCTTATCTCCAAGTCCATTCACATTCTGAGGTACTTAGGGTTAGGACTTCAACCTACCAATTTGGAAGAGACACAGTTCAGCCCATAACAAATTAATAATTCAAATAAATAACTTGGAAATGTATGAAGCCCACAAAAGGCACAAAATCCAAGTTAGTTCCTATTAATATTCTTTCCAGTGTATATGTAAAGGAGCTAAGGACACGCCACCCCCAAAATGCACCTACTTGGTGTATTGATTATTTCAAGCTGAAAACATTGGAAAAGCTGTAATTGCAGAAAAATCTATCTGATCTGCCTTTTCCTGCAGCAAGCCATAAGGATTCCTTCAGGAGGAATCCCATACCAGGGTGAGAAAATAACACCTGATCACCAGAGACTGGGAATTCTTGCTGCCATAGGCCTGAATAAATAAATTCCCCAAAGTAACCCTTATCTTCCGCTAGCTTCACACCTCCCATGTATCTCCTAGTGACGCTCTTAGAATTTACTGCCTCTAGCCTAGAGAACCCTCTGTCCTGTCATTTATTCACAAATTTATTGTTCTTTATCTGACAAGTATAAAAGCATCTTGCTTTGGTCATTTTCTCAGACATCACTGTCTTGCAAAGATCTCCATGTAGGTGTAAAATTAATAAAACATGTATACTTTTGTTAATCTGTGTTGAGCCAATTTAGTTCCTAGATCCAGCTGAAGATCCCACTTAAGAACAACAATGGGTAGAGGCAATCTGAGCCTCCCCTACAATGGAATGCAGAGTTTTAAAGCTGTGAAAGGCTGTGGAGGCCCAGAAATCAAAATCCCTCCCTTTAGAGATGAAGAAACCTAGATGAAGTAGCCTAGATGAAAAATCAGAAGCCACGTCAAAACCTTCCATTTTCGTATTTACCAATGAATACATGTACTAATTCTGAATCACAGAATGTATACAGAAATCTGGGATATTGTCTTACTGGATATAGAACATAGAAACTCAGGAATCAGAATTTTAGAACTGGAAGGAATCGCAAAAAATATCTTGTTTAGTCTCTTCTTCTTACAGAAATAAAAAGCAAGGTGCACAAGTCATCCAGTTATTAATGGAAGCACTCATGTTTATTCTTTCACTGAGAAAAATCAAATTGAATAGCTGCTATATTCCAGGCATTTTGTTGGACACCAAGAATACAAAAGTAAATCAGACATGGACACTATGTTCATAGAGCTTAGAGTCCAGCTGTAGACATAGACAAAAGCAAACAACAAAAAAATACAATGCAGTAGAATAAGTAGTCTCCTTTGCCAGCTCCTCCCATCGTAGACCACCAAGTGTTGCTCAGTCCTGCCCCCTTCTCTGTTTCCATTGCCTACTCAACTCATCTCATTCTTCCTGTGCTCTTAAATACAATCTAGATGCTGATAACTCCCAAAGGCGTGTGTCCAGCTATGACTTTTCTTCTCGGTTTCTAATTCCTGTTTTGAATTGTATCCTGGAAATCTCTACCTTGATTTTTAATCAATATACCAAAAAACATATTCAAAACCGAATGCTTGGTTTTTATATCCAAACCTCGTCTTTCCCAAGTCGTCTTTATCTCATTAAAGGCATCCCTTTTGTATCCAGCTGCTTAGGCCAGCAGAATAGCCAATCAGAAGACAGGATCAGAAAGTAAGTGGGAATGTGCATTTGCAAAAGTTCAAAAAAAAAGAAATAATATGACATATTTAAGGAATTAAAAGTTCAACGTGGCTTAAATTCAGAGTTCAAGGCAGAGAGTGGCAAGAAATGAGGCTAAGAAAGTATACGGAGCCCTGTTAAGCCATGGTGAAGAGTTTTGATTGAAATACAAAGTCATGAGGAAACACTGAAATGCTCTAAGCAGGGTATAATACTACATTTTAGAACACTCTGGCCACATTAAGGAAAGTCCAGCAAAAGAACAGTACTGATGGCAGAAAGCATAGTTAGGAGGCTACTAGAGTAACCCTGGGGAAAATAAAGAATGATGATCTAAGTCAAAGAAGAGGCAGTGGGGAGGAGGAGGAGAAACCAAGATATCTGAGAGATATTACTCACGTAAAACTGGCAAACTTGGGGGTTCTGTAATTAGCATTGTGTCTCAGTGCATTTTCTGTTGCTTATAATAAAACACCTGGTACTGAGTAATTTATAAATAAAAGTAATTTATTTCTTACAGTTCTGGAGGCCAAGAAGTCCAAGGCTGGGGGTCTGCATCTGGTGAAGGCCTTCTTGCTGGTGGGGACCCTGCAGAGTCCCAAGGTGGCACAGGGCATCGCACGGTGAGGGGGCTAAGCATTCTAGCTCAGGTCCCTCTTCCTCTTCTTATAAAGCCACCAGTTACACTCCCATGATAATCCTTTGATCCATTAGCCCATTAATCCACGAATAGATAAATCCATTCATGAAGTCAGAGCCCTTGTGACCCAATCACCTCTTAATGGCCTCACCTCTCAATGCTGCCATTGGGATTAGATTAGATTTCAACATGAGTTTTGGAGAGGACAAATATTCAAACCATAGCAGATTGCATTAGGCATCAGGTAATAGAATCCCACTGTAATGGCTTGATCAAAGAAGAATTTTATTTTTCTCACATTACAGAAGTCTGGGTGTAGACTGTTCAAGATTCTGTCTGCAGAAGGAAGCCATGAAGGAGTGGGTTCTTCCTAGCTTCCTGCTCTATCATCATAAGCATGTGGCTCTTATCTACATGGTTAAGTAATGGGCATTCTATCTGCAGTCATTGTGTCTATGCTCAGGAAGGCAGATAGGGAAGGGGAAAGACAAAACGTGTGGGGCAGCTTAGTCTGTTCTTTCATATCAGGAAAACAATAGCATTCCTGGAAGTTCTAAGGGACTTCCTCACTTATCCCACTGGCCAATAGTAGGTTACGTGATTATCCCTAGAGGCAAGGGAGTCTCATGAGGTGAGTATTTTTATTTGAGCATATTACCACATTTAAGAAACATCATTATTCTGGGTAAGAAAGAAGGGAAGAATGGCTATTGGGTAGATAGCTAGCAATGTCCACCATAGACACTAATTGGATTTGATGGCAAGAAAAATCAAGACTACTGCCCAGGTCCCTGATGGGGCAAGTACGCAGAGTGCTCACTCCCAGTCACCACAGTAGAAAGAGGAAGAAGAGGAGGAAGAGGAGACAAAGGCTGAAGGTAAATATGAGTTCCACTTAGGACATGTTCAATAGACGTCTAAAGCTCATGAGAAAGTTCTGAACTGAAGATATATTGGTTGAAAGTAGTATATGTCTGGTTCAAATGCCTATGACCTTTCTACTATATCTGGCTGATCTTGTAACCTTCAAAATCCTTACTCTTTTAAAAATTCTAACTATTTATGACTAGTGTTTGTGATTAACTCTGAAGCTTTACAGGCTTTTAAATTATCTATTGATATTATGTTTTATGGTGACCAGAATGCAAAGGAAATGAAATTTGCATAGCATCAAGCCAAACGATTTACACTTTATTTGCTAAAAATAAGATAATTCCTCCGTTCTTGGTGTGTTTCCCTTTTTCAGGATTATTCAAGGCAGATAAAAAATGACAAACTGAGAATCACTAATCACTTTCATCAGAAGCTAACTAAATGGGAGATATCCCAGCACTAAAGAAATAACATCTTTCAGTAGGATTGACATCAGTTGACGTTGCTTTATCCTGGGATTGGAAAGGAACATTTGGAATCCTGCTAGAGCTCACTGGCAAGCATCTTATCCAGCTGCTATGCAGTTAGACCACCTTTGTGTCCTAATCTCTGCATACTGCTTTTGGCCACTCCAATTAGATAATTAGGTTAGGACAGATTAGATTAATTAGATTGGCTCACTGGCTCAGATATTTGTAAGACTATGTCACCTAACCATGCAGATGCAGCAGTGACTACATTTCTAATTCTAACACAGTTTTTGTTAACTAGATTGGTTCTTCTTGAAACAAAGCCCCTTGCAGAGAAATCATAACAGACCAAACTTAAAATGAGTCATAGGAGGATTGTTCTATAACAGAAACTATAATAATACTCTATGACAAAGTGTTGGGGCAACAAACTTTATCTACCAAAAATTACCAGCATAGTAAACATGTGGCTTCTATTTGAAATAGATTGATTAAACGTTATCCACCAGAGGAATGGAGGTATCTTCTAAAATGCATAAAAACACTGCTCTATAAATTTTAGTTGTATTCACTGAACCATTACACATCATCAAAGAGCAAACTATACGTTTCCAGGTTAAACATACTGGGGAAAGGGAAATGAGGGAAATTTTTTAAGCTCCTCTAGATATATGCTCAATATTTTCTCTACCTTCTTTCTGGTTTTTTGTAATTCTTTCAGCTTTTCTCATAGTAATTGCCAGATCACGACCTCCTAGCCTTTAGATTTTAGACCCACTGCCCAGTTCAAGAAAGAAGAAGATGGACGTCATGAATGCTATTCATTGAGTATTTCTGGCGTTTCATCTTCCTGGCCGTTTGTGATTCGTGGGGCCACATAACTAATTCTGGCCTATGTGCTGTGAGTAAAAGCATCATATGTCACTTTTGAGCCAGTGTGAGATTCTCCTGCATTCTACTTAACTGATTCTGACAACATTCAAGACAGTGGATCTCTAAGTGACCACGATGGGCAGATCTCCCATATACCCACTGCCACCCAAAATTCCAAAATAGAAATTTATCCTGAATGAGAAATAAGCCTTTATATTTTAAGACACTGAGATTTGGGATTTTTTGTTACCATAGCATAATTTAGCCTATCCACACAAATAAAAAGAGCCATTTTTCTGGACTGCTCAAGAATTGTTCAACATGTTTCCATGTGTACTTTTCTAAAAACTTTTAGAACCTAATTTCACAGAGAAAAAGAATAGTTGACAAGAGTACTGTAAGTATGACCTTAATTAGCACAATTGTTAATATTAGCATCTGTTGATTTTTTAATAATTACAACAATGCTACTTTCATCTGCAAAGGGATTTTGTTTTTTATTAACACTTCTTTCTGATGCCAGATGTAAAATATGTTTATTGATGAAAATATGAAAAAACAATAAAGCATAAATAAAAATTTTTAATCACTCATAATACCTAAACACTCAAAGATACTCACTATTAGGTTTTGTTATATAAACTTCCAGTCTTTAAAGCGGAGTCCACATTTACAGTATAGCTTTCTAAACTTCTACTTTACTGAACAATATATTGTCAATATTTCTCTTTACATTAAATATAATTCTGCGTCATTTTATTATTTTTTAATTTCAGAATATTATTCAGGTACAAACATTTTGGCTACATAAAATGCCTTTGCCTCACCCAAGCCAGGGCTACAAGCATGCCCATGCCCCATACAGTGCACGCCACATCCATTAGTTCTGAGTTTACTCACCACCACCACCCCTCTCCCACCTGACTGGTACCCAGTGAATATTACTACCATCTGAGCACCTTAGTGTTGATCAGTTAGTACCAATTTGATGACAAGTATATGTGCTGCTGGTTTTTCCATTCTTGTGTTACCTCACTTTGAAGGATAGGCTCAAGCTCTACCCAGGACAATATAAGAGGTGCTAGTTCACCATTGTTTTTTGTAGTTAAGTAGTACTCCATGGTGTATATATAGCACATTTTCTTTATCCATTCACGAATCAATAGCACTTAGGCTGATTCCACATCTCTGCAATTGTGAATTCTACTGCAATAAACACTTAAGTGCAGGTGTCTTTTTCATAAAATGACCCCTTTTCCTTTGGGTAGATAACCAGTACTGGGATTGCTGGATCAAATGGTAATTCTACATTTATTCTTTGAGGAATCTCCATACTATTTTCCATAAAGTTTGTACTAATTTTCAATCCCACCAACAGATTATATAACCAACAGTTTATATCCACACCAGCATCTATTGTTTTTTGACTTTTTAATAATGCCATTCTGGCCGGGCGCAGTGGCTCGCGCCTGTAATCCCAGCACTCTGGGAGGCCGAGGCGTGCGGATCGTTTGAGCTCAGGAGTTTGAGACCAGCCTGAGCAAGAGCGAGACCCCGTCTCTACCAAAAATAGAAAGAAATTAATTGGACAACTAAAAATATATAGAAAAAATTAGCTGGGCATGGTGGCACATGCCTGTAGTCCCAGCTACTCGGGAGGCTGAGGCAGGAGGATCGCTTGAGCCCAGGAGTTTGAGGTTGCTGTGAGCTAGGCTGATGCCATGGCACTCTAGCCTGGGCAACACAGTGAGACTCTGTCTCAAAAAAAAAAAAAAAAAAATGCCATTCTGACAGAGGTAAGGTTGTATTCATTGTGGTTTCAATTTGCAGTTCCCTGATGATTAGTGATGTTGAGCATTTTTTCAAATGTTTGTTGGCCATTTGTCTATCTTCTTTTGAAAAACTTCTGTTCATGTCTTTTGCCCACTTTTTAATGGGGTTATTCATTTTTTCTTGCTAATTTGTTTGAGTCTTATAGATTCTGGATTTTCTGCCTTTATTAGATGTACAGATTGTGAATATATTCTCTCATTCTGTGGGTTGTCTGTTAACTCTGTTGATTATTTCCTTTGCTGTCCAGAAGCTTTTTAATTTAATTAAGTTCCATTTATTTATTTTCATTGTTGCTGTATTTGTGTTTGGGATTTTAGTCATAAATTCTTTGCCCAGGCTGATGTGTAGGAGAGTTTTTCCTGTTTTCTTCTAGAATTTTATGGTTTCATGCCTTGCATTTATCTATTTTATTTATCTTCAATTAATTTTTGTATATGGCAAGAGATAGGGGTCCTGTTTCATTCTTCTACATGTGGCTATCCAGTTTTCCCAGCACCGTTTGTTAAATAGGGCTTCCTTTCCCCAGTGTGTGTTGTTGTTCGCTTTGTCGAAGATCAGTTGGTTGTAGGTAGTTGGTTTTATTTCTGGATAGTCTATTCTGTTCCATTGATCTATGTCTCTACTTTTATACCAGTACCAAGCCTGTTGCTTTGGTTATTATATCCTTGTAGTATAATTTGAAGTCAGGTCATGTGATGCCTCCAGATTTGTTCTTTTGCTTATGATTTCTTTGACTCTTCAGGCTCTTTTTTGGTTCCAAATGAAGCATAGATTGATTTTTTTCTAGATCAGTGAAACAAAAAATTGGTATTTTGATGGGATTTCATTGAATCTGTAAATCCCTTTGGGCATTGTGGACATTTAACAATGTTGATTCTACCCATCCATGAGCATTTGATGTTTTTCCATTTGTTTCTGTCATCTGTGATTTCTTTCCTCAGTGTTTTGTAGTTCTCCTTGTAAAGACCTTTCACCTCCTTGGTTAAGTATATTCCTAAGTATCTTATTTTCTTTGTAGTTATTGTGAATGATATTGAGTCTTTGATTTGACTCTCAGCTTTACTATTATTAGTATATAGAAATGCTACTGGTTTTTTGTACATTGATTTTGTAACCTGTGACTTTGCTGAATTGATTTATCAATTCTAGGAGTATTTTGATGAAGTCTTTGGAGTTTTCTATTATAGATACAAGATCATATCATCAGTGAACAGGGATACTTTGACCTCCTCTTTCCCAATTTGGATATCCTTTATTTTATTGTTTTTGGTTTTGGTTTTGCTTTCTTACTGAGTATATATTATTTTTTTAATTTCAGAATATTATGGGGGTAAAACATTTTGGTTACATATATTGCCTTTGCACCACCCAAGCCAGAGCTACAAGTGTGCCCTTCCCCCAGACAGTGCACTCCACACCCATTAGTTGTGAATTTACCCATCCCCTCCACCCTCCTCCCATCCGCCTGGCACCCAATGAATATTATTTCCATGTGTGCACATAAGTATTGATCAGTTATACCAATTTGATGATGAGTACATGTGGTGCTTGTTTTTCCATTCTTGTGATACTACACTTTGAATAATGGGCTGTAGCTCCATCCAGGATAATACAAGAGGTGCTAGTTCATCATTGTTTTTTATAGCTAAGTAGTACTCCATGGTATACATATACGTTTTATTAATCCACTCATGTATTGATAGGCACTTGGGTTGTTTCCACATCTTTGCAATTGTGAATTGTACTGCTATAAACATTTGAGTGCACATGCCTTTATTATAGAATGTCTTTTTTCCTTTGGGTAGATGCCCAGTAGTGAGATTGCTGGATCAAATGATAGTTCTATTTTTAGTTCTTTTATGTATCTCCATATTAGTTTCCATAGAGGTTTTATTAATTTGCAGTCCCACTAGCAGTGTATGAGTGTTCCTGTTTCTCCACATCCATGCCAACATTTGTTGCTTTGGGACTTTTTGATAAAAGGCATTCTCATTGGAGTTAAGTGACATCTCGTTGTGGTTTTGATTTGCATTTCCCTGATGATTAGAGATGTTGAGAAATTTTTTATATGTTTCTTGACAATCAATCTGTCTTCTTTTGAAAAGTATCTGTTCATGCCCTTTGCCCACTTTTTAATGGGGTTGTTTGATTTTTTTCTTGTTGATTTTCCTGAGTTTTATATAGATTCTAGTTATCAGTCCTTTATCAGATGTGTAGCATGCAAATATTTTCTCCCATTCTGTAGGTTGTCTGCTTTCGTGATAGTTTCCTTGGCTGTGCAGAAGCTTTTTAATTTGGTCAGGTCCCATTTATTTATTTTTATTGATTCTGTGATTGCTTTTAGGGTCTTCCTCATAAATTCTTGCCTAGGCTGAGGGTTGATGTCTACAAGGGTTTTCCCAACATTTTTTCCTAGAATTCTTATGGTTTCATGTCTTTGGTTTTCAGTCTGTTAAGGAGAGGTCACAACCAATGGCATGGAAATACAAAACATCATCTTTGAATGCTATAAAAATCTCTCTGCCCCAAAACTTGGAAAATGTGGAGGAAATAGACAAATTTTTAGAAACACACAACCTCCATAGGCTCAATCAGGAAGAAATAGAATTCTTGATCAGACCAATATCAAGCACCGAAATTGAAGCAGCAATATCCTTTATTTCTTTCTCTTGGCTTTCTTTCTTTCTCTGGATAGGACTTTCAGTACTATGTTGAATAGAATTGGTCACAGCGGACATCTTTGTCTTATTCCAGTTCTTAGGGGGAATGCTTTCTACTTTTCCCCTTCAGTACGATGTTGGCTGTGTTTGTCATACATGGCTATTATAATCTCGAGGTATATCCTTCTACCCTTTTTATCATGAAAGGGCACTAGATTTTATTGAATGCTTTTTCTATATTTATTGAGATGATCATATGGTTTTGTTTTTGCTTCTGTTTATCTGGTGAATCAAGTTTATTGATTTTCATATGTTAAACCATCCTTGGATCCCTGGAATGAAACCCGCTTGATCATGGTGAATTATCTTTTTGATACACTTTTGAATTCAATTTGCTAGTATTTTGTTCAGGATTTTTGCATCTATGTTCATAGGGATATGGGTCTTGGCTTTCTTTTTCTGTTGTGTCCTTTCCTGGCTTTGGATCAAAGTGATACTGGCTTCATAGAATGAGTTACAGAGGCTTCCCTCCTTCTCAATGCTATGGGATAATTCCGATAGGATAGGTACCAGTTCTTCTTTGTAGGTCTGATAAAACTCAGCTGTGAAACCATCTGGTCTGGGGCTTTTTTTTGGTGGGAGATTTTTTATTACTGCTTCAATCTCACTACTCATTATCGGTCTGTTCAGGAGTTCTATTTCTTACTGATTTAGGCTTGGGAGGTTATGTGTTTCCAGGAATTTTTATCCATTTCATCTACCTTTTCTAGTTTGTGTGCATAGAGTTTTGGTAGCATTCACAGATGATATTTTGTCTGTCTTGTGGTATTAGTTTTAATGTCTCCTTTTCATTTCTGATTGAGCTTATTTGAGTCCTTTCTCTTCTATTTCTGGTTAATCTGGCTAGTCATTTTACTGATTTTGTATATCTTTTCAAAGAACCAACTTTTTGTTTCATTGATCATTTATATTAATATATACGCATATATATATGTTTTATTTAGTTCTGTTTTAAGATTTATTGTTTCTTTCATTCTGCTGGCTTTGGATTTGGTTTGTTCTTCTTTTTCTAGTTCCTTGAGATGTGACATTAGGTGGTTAATTTGTGATCTTTCTATCTTTCTGATATAGGAATTTAAGGCTATGAACTTTCCCCTTTTGGGACTTCTTTTGCCAAATCCCATAGATTTTGATACCTTGTGTCTACTTTATCCTTCGGCTTGAGGAATTTTTTTATTTTGATTTTAATTTCAGCATTGATCCAAGGATCAATCAGCAGCAGGTTGTTTAATTTGCATGAATTTGTGTAGATATGAATGTTTCGCTTGGAATTGATTTCTAGTTTTATTCCACTGCAGCCTGAGAAGGTGAGCGATATGATTTTGATTTTTTTTTAATTTGCTGAGACTTGTTTTGTGGCCTAAGACATGATGAATCTTGGCAAATGCCCCATGTGCTGGTGAGAAGAATGTATATTCAGTATTTGGGGGGTAAAATGTTCTTTAAATGTCTGTTAGATCCATTTGTTGCTTAATATTTGCCTATACTGTGGACAGGACATTGTCCCCATCATTCCCACGTTAGAGTGGAATAAACAGATAAATAAAGAGGCAATTACCATGTATTGTGGTAATCTACTACAATAGAGAGGAGTGCAGGGCTCCTCCCTGAGAACATGTACCTTTAACAAGCCTAAAGTCTGCCTTGGTAGCCACAAATATCCAGCTAATGCTTTATGATGCCACAAAGAAAATATATTGAAAATCTCATTCCCTTGCACAGAAGGGTCAAGGTTTTTGCATGCACTAAGTCCCATAACAGGGGAACAGGTCTAGATTCTGAATGATGCCAGTAACATACTATAACTATCCCCTATAAACACTGATTTTATTAGGCATGCACCACTACAAAATATAAATACTAAATAATTTACTTAAAGCACTTTTTTATTGGAAATACCATGCATGATTAATTTTGTCCTTGATAGTGAGATGCACGCTGAATTGTTTCTATCTAATTGGCAGTTTCCTTCAACAGCTTATTTTCATTAGTAAGCACTTGTCATTGCTTTTCTTGATGCAAAGTAAACATCATAATGATTCAGAATGTTTTTAGGCTTGGAATGAGATTTGCTGCCTCTGACTCCAAATAGAGGCAATTTCATAGACAGCCCTCCAAGGAATATGAACGAGGTCCATGATATTCACAAAGTGGTCAACCAACTGGCTTCCTTCAAAAGCTCATCAAAAATACAAAAACTCAGGCCCCATCGCAGACCTACTATATCAGAATTTTCATTTTAACAACAACAAAAAAACAGTGATTGTGTGCACATAAAATATGAGAAGCTCTGTCCTAGGAGACCTAGGGAAAAGTCAGGGCTCCAAATATCTCCCTCCCCTCATCTCTGCATCATGATACATTTAGGGCTTAGCTATTGCATGTGTGATGTTTGATACAGAGAAAAAGGTAGACCTAAGAAAGAAGATTTTAAAAGACCCACTCCCAGTTTTGTCTAAGCCTTTGGTGCCCTTTTTTGAGGGGCTGTCCTTTGAAAGCCCACCAAAACACTGTCGTTAGGATGTCTCTTCAGGGTAGGAACAAACTCAGGTCAAATTCTGGCTTTTAGTGTGGAAAATTAAAAAGAAGTGCCCAACATTAGGTATTTGCTTAAAAAAAAAAACTTTTTTAAAATTCTTTCATGTAATGGAATACTCTTGAGCTGTGAAAATATATTATAGTAGATGAGTATTCAATAAATGGCATTCACACTGTAGTGAAGTACTTTATTAGGAACATTTTTGCTCCCCTCTCATTTTTATAGAATTCTAGAATCTCAAGGTTGAAAGAGACCTCAAAAGTCTTCTGGATTTTTCCTCCATTTTCTACTAACTACTTACCCAGTCTCTGCTTGAACACCTCTGGTGATGGGGACTCATCACCTATAGCAAGGCAGCCCATTCCATTTTATGGAAGTGCAATGGTTACAGAGCTCCTTCCTCCTTTGACTCCATAAACATGCTTCTCTGTAGTTTTTTCCCTGTGATACGGGATCTTGGCCTTCGGAATCTGTGAAATGACTCTGCCTACTCTTCATAAACTATCCCCTCAAATATCTGAAGCCAATCACATGGCTTCTCTTCTCCAGATCTAGGATTTCAATGAACAATAGGCTGTAAGTAGTAACAGGGGAAAATCAAGTACAATTAAGGTCAACAATAATTTCTTACGGTTTAGACCTCCCTGGCCTGGCTGCTTTCTCCTGAGTACACTTCAGTTTCTGTCCAACTGAATCTATGTGTTAACATTTTCATTCACTTATTCAGCAAATATTTATTGAATTATTGAGTGCTTATTGAATTGCAGGCAGCACTATTCTATGTACTAGAGATATAGTAGTAAATATAATCAACAAAATTCTAGCCCTCATGAAGCTTATATTCCAGCTGTGGTAGATAACAAAATACTACTACTAAAAATAATAATAATTGCTGTAGAGAAAAATAAAGTTGAGAAGGAGGTAGAAAGAATTGCTATTTTATATAGGGTGGTCAAAAAAGGCAATATTTCAGCAGAAGCCTAAAGGAAGTGAGAAAAAAATTCATGTGGATAAGGGAAAGAGCATTCCAGGGAGAGGAAACAGCAGGCAGAAAAGCTCTGAGGAGGCAAAACATTTAGTGTGGTCATGGAACAGCAAAAAAGCCAATGTCATTGGAGCTAAATAACCAACCTCCAAGGTGAGGAGTCAGGATTTGATTATACAGAGACCTGTAAACCATTGAAATGAGTTTGGTTTTATTTTTTTAAAAAATATATATATATATTTTTAATATATTTTCCTCCAAGTGAGATAGAAAGCCACTGGTAGATTATAAGCATATGAACAACATAATCTGACTTATTGTTAGATGGACCCCATGGCTACAGTGTAGAGAATAACTGGGCAGGGCAGGAAGGCAAAGAGGAGTGAGGGTAAGGAGAAAGCAAGTAGAAAGGAATCAGAAAGGAATAAGTAAAATTATCTCTGTTTGCAGGTGACATGTTCCTATATGTAGAAAACCCTAAAGTTCTTTTAGTTTCTTAAAAAAAGAAAAAAAATACTTAGAACTAATAAACAAATTCAGCAAAGTGACAGCATTCAAAATCAACATACAAAAATCCATTGTGTTTGTGTACACTGAAAACAAACAATCCAAAAAGGAAATTAGAAAAAACAATCCCATTTATAATAATATCAAAAAATTAAATACATAGGAATAAACTAAGTTGGCAAAATGCCTGTATGCTGAAAACTACTAGTCATTTCAGAAAAAAATTGAACAAGACATAAATTAATGAAAAGATATCTCATGTTCATGGATTAAAACACTCAATATTGTTAAAATGTGAACATTACCCAAAGTGATCTGCAGGTTCAATGCAATCCCTAATAAAATCCCAAAGGCTTTTTTTTTTTTTGCAGAAATAGAAAAAATGACCCTAAAATTCATATGAAACCACATACAACCCTAAATAGCCAAAACAACCTTGAGAAAGAACAAAACTAGAGGTCTCATATTTCCTGACTTCAAATCATATTACAAAGCTACAGTAATTGAAACAGTATAGTACTGACACAAAGACAGACACACAGATTAGTGGAACAGGAAAGAGAGCCTAGAAATAAACCTATGCATATTCAGTCAACTGATTCTTCAACAAAGATGCCAAGAATATATGATGGGGAAAGGACAGTCTCTCCGTCCAGTGATGTTGGGAAAACTAGATATCTACATTCAAAAGACTGAGATTTGGCCCTTATTTTACACCATCCACAAAATCAACTCAAAATAGATGAAAAGTTTAAATATAAGACCTGAAACTATAAAACTTCTAGAAGAAAACATAAAAGTAAAGTTTCATAACATTGATCTTGACAATAATGTCTTGGATACAACACCAAAAGTACAGGCAACAAAAGCAAAAATATACAAGTGGAACTATTTCAAACTCAAAACCTTCTGTGCGGCAAAGGAAATAATCAACAGAATGAAAAGACAACCTATGGAATGAGCTAAAATATTTGCAAAACATATTCTAATAAGGGATGCATTTCCAAGACATATAAGAAACTCCTGCAACCAATAGCAAAACAAACAAATAACTTGTTCAAAAATGGCCAAAAATGACATACAATTGGCCAACAGGTATATGAAAAGATGCTCAACATCACTAATCATCAGAGAAATGCAAATGAAAACCATAATGAGATACCACCTCGTACTTGTTAGGATGGCCATTATATGTTTTTTAAAAAAAGAAAACATGAAGTGTTTGTAAGAATGTAGAGAAATTAGACTACTTTCACACTGTTAGTGAGAATGTAAAATGGTGTGGCCACTAGGGAAAAGAGTGTTGAAGTTCCTCAAAAAATTTAAAATAGAAATACCATGTGACCCATCAATCCCAATTCTATGTATATCCAAAAAATTGAAAACAGGATCTTAAAAAAATATTTTCACTCCCATGTTCATTGTAACAGTTTTCATAATTGCCAAGAGGTGGAAACAATGTAAATGTCATTCAACAGATAAATGGATAACAAAAATGGGCTAAACACCCACAATGAAATATTATTTAGTCTTTAAAAAGAAGAAAATTCTACCATTTGTTACAGCCTGGATGAACCTTGAGAATATTATACCAAGAGAAATAAACTAGCGACAGAAGGACAAATACTGCATTATTCCACTTACATGAGATATCTAAAGTAGTCAAACTCATAGAAGCATAAAGTAGACAGTGGTAACCACAGACTGTGGGAGAGGGAAATGGGACATTATTGTTTAATAGAGCTTCAGTCATTTAAGACAAAGAAGTTGTAGAGACCTACTGTACAACAGCATGCATAGAGTTAATACTATACTGTACACTCAAAAATTTGCAAGTGGTTAGATCTCATATTATGTGTATTTTAGAATTTAAAAAAAAAATTTATGCCAGCAGTAGTCACACGTGTAGGCATGAAGTACATTTTACACAGTCAACAAATTAAAATTGGATAAACCATTTTGGATGAGGTCAACAGTTCCAATCTAGAATGACTGTCCCTTTGTATTAGTTTTATTACTGATCAGCTATGTAACCAGGGGCAAGTTTCTTACCTTCTCTGGGCCTCAGTTTCCTCAGTAAAATGATTGAAATAAATTAACTCTAGAGTTCTAATTTAAAGTTTTATAACCCTGAGTTTCTTTTTTACTCAATGTAACCCTAATGATAAGAAGCAGAGGTATCACCTAACTGTCCTTAGACAAACCTAATTTTATATTTTCAAGTAGCTCATTGGGGCAATTTCTTCTCTGGTCTAGTCTCCTGTGCAGAATTTTGTAAGTTTGACGCTCAATATATCTGTGTGCCTCAAGCAGAACGGTTGACAGAAATCCATGAACCCATCATGCCCTGAGTCATATAAAGTAATTACTAATAATCCTAATTCTGGTTCATAGTTTGCTTGTCAGTAATTACAGCTGCAGTTGAATGCTTTTAGCGTTAACATCAGCCCAAAGTCGCAGCTCCTTCCCCATCTCGGGGAAATGGAACTGTGAGTACATTTCAAAGCAAGGTTTGCTGCTTTTTTGCCTGGAACACTTTTTAATTGACTATCATTTGAAAACTCCTAAATCCCATTTTGGAGCTTCTGGTCACTGCGTTACTTATTGAAGCCCTAAAAGCTAGTTATGAGGCATGCCTAAACTGTGCGAACGTCAAAGCAAAAATTACTATCATCTCTGCTTTCTTCAGAGAATGAAAAGAGCCATCATCTTGACCTTTTTAAAATATACTAATAGAAATCAAAGATAGCAAAGCTGTATGGGAAAGAATTTATAAATTTGGGATTGAAATTGCACTTCTAACTTAAGAGTTTTCCATCTAGTTAGCAGAGTTTAAAATGGTTGGGTTTTTCAGAAACCTATAGACTATATAAATGTACAATTTCGGTACATCCACCCAAGCGCCTGCCTAGAAGCCTTAGTCATCTTTACATTCGCCCTCTCCTCACCACCCACACCTAGTGAGTCAACAAAGTCTCCACATTCTACCTCTAATGATTTTGGAATCTATTCCCCCACCTCCACCCCATTACTGCTGAAAAGGCAGTTAAAGATCTCATTACTTCTTAAGTGGGTAAATGCTTGGCCTGATCCCAGCCCCTCCCCACCTCCAAACTCTCCTACACACAGACACAAGAGATGGCTTTACTAAGGTGTAAATTGGAGCTGGATTTTCTCCTTATAAATACACGATGGCTCGTTGGGGCACAAAGGTGTCTAAAGCCTCAGCTCTTGAGCATCATCTCTCAAACTTCCCCTTATTCCTCCCAGCCTTCTGGAGCCCACCCACAAGACTTATTATGTGTCATCCCCCTAATCTCCAAATGCTCCATCATTTGCAAATATTTCTGTTAGCTCTTTTCTCTGCCAGGAACTCTCAACTTTATATATTGAAATCTTACTCATCTTTTAATATAAAGCTCAACCATCATCTTCTATGAAACATTTCATAACCCTTTTAGAAAAGTTCAGTTCTTTTTCCTACATGCCTCCTTAGAACATTCATTTATTCATCCATTCATTTTTTTTTCATTCACCAAATCATTAAAAAGAAACTAGGTTCTGGATATACGGACAGAAATAATGAAATCATACATGAGAAGGCTTCCTTCTTATAGACTATTTCCACCACGTGTATGCTAGTGCATTGTCTTTTTACCTATATTTGAATTACTGTTCTATTTCCTTCATTGGGCCACAAAATCCTTGAAGGAAGGAGATTATGATTCATTCAGTGCCCAGCACAATGAGTGATTCCCAACTAATATCTACTGAATTTCAATTAAATTAAATTGGCTTATTTCTTGAGTACGCATGTATTTGTACAAATATGCACAGGTATGTGTTTGTACTCAAACCAAATGATTTACAATACCTCGCACTTCAGTAGCTGTGTGCTGTCCTAGACATCTCCTATGTGCCGCTAACCATCGTAAAACAAAACAAGTGCAAACACTTCATCAGCATTAGTGGAGATGACCTACAGGAAGCTCTTATCACAGCGACTGGCATCTGAAAATGCTAAATAAACACACACTCCTCTTTAGCTCACTTTAAGTAACCCTTCATTTTTCAGATTTGAAATAAGTTGGCTTTGATGGATTTTTCCAGTAAGAACTTCCAACAAAGCAAGACTTTTCACATACCCCATTTCCTCAAAGGATTACCGTTCAATCAGTAATATTAGGGGTGTTTACAAATAAGAGTGGGAAAAGGCGAATGTTTAAATTCCTATAAAATTTCATAAACAGGGCTGGGTGATGGGAGACCTGGCTTTCAAAATCAAGTCTGACATGAATAAATTCTGGAAAATCACCTCATTTCCCTGTTGCACAGTTTTCTTATCTGTCAGGGATGGGGATATTAATACCACTTTTACTCCCCTTGAAGAGTTTTGTGGATAAAAATATAATATCTGTAAAATTAGCCTGAAAAAAGGTAAAAGCTTATCAAACGTGAGGTGACATTCGTAATACTAAGAATTTATGAAACACCCTCATGACAGAACCATCTCTCAGGATGTCCCCAAGCATATGTGAGACTTCTTGGTAAATTGACACACATATGGTCAGGGATTTAGAGGCAAGAGATAATAAATCCTCGCCAAATCCTCTTGGGGCAGATAAGGAACAAGTATAGCCAACCCTCAGCGACCTGTGATAACAAGGCCAGGGATAATATGGATAAACGGATTTCACAGATTATCCAAAAATATAACTTTCACCAATTATGACCTCTAAACTTTTGCAGAAATTCCTTAAAAGGAGCCAAATTACTTTCACCTGGACTCATAACCTACGTGAGTTTCACTGCCAGTTCCTACCCCTTCCCAAGCCCAGACACAGCTGCAAAAAACAAAAGAACAACTAGTGGACATGCTGGGGCAGCTGCTATGCCCAATGCTAACCTGCCCTCGAGAGCTCAGGGTACAGCTTACATGCTATTCCCAGAGACCTGCAATGTGCTGGCCCTGTCCACGTTTTCCTGGGGCAAGGAAGAGGCAACCAGGGCCTGCCAACCAGAAAATTCTGGTAGTGGGCTCAATCCGTGGTGATTTTCCCATGCCGCCTGAAGGAGCTTGTCCCTTCAACTGATCCCCTGGCGGCAAAGAAATCAGGTCCTAGATAATTCCTAGTCCAGAAATTGTCGGCAAATGTTTCCAAAGCCGAGGCAGGAAATGGCTTAGAAATGAGCAAATCTGTTATTTGAATTATTCAACAATTCTTTCCCTGACAACCCCAGGAGGGAGTTGCTTTCCTGTCATTTCTCATTATGATAGCTTTTCTTTCCCTTCTTTTTGCAGCTTTTCCTGAATTATTGGCAAGATGATTCAAAAACATTGTGAAAAGCACCTTGGGAAGGACCATCTGCAAAACAGCAGCCCTGTAGGTTACACAAAGCTCAATCTTACCCAGTAACTCAAGAACAAAATCTAGGCAGGTGAAAAAGCAGAAAATCATTGATGGGAATTAGAGCGACATTGAGAAAAATGGACTAGAGATGACTCCTACCTCAAGTGGCTTGCATTCATTTACTCATTGATTCAACAGATGTTTGCCAAGTGTTGACTCCCTGCCAGACCCTCCAAACAGAACACTTGGGGTCTGTCTGTCCAGTTTCTAGAATGCCGTCAATAACTGCAGCATGCAGTTCCCCTCTGAGTCCGCCCATCCAAGCCAGTGAAATAAGAAACACAGTGGAGAGATCCCAAGGTAGGATCCAGCCATTCCAGTGTGCCCAGAACTAAGGGGATGCTTGGGACGTGAAACTTTCAGTTTTAAAACTTGGAAAGTCCTAGGAAAACAGGAATGAGTTGAATTTGACCTTTGACAATCTCTTTTGTGTGACCTTTGATGATTTTTAAAAGTTTTGAGGCCTCAGTTTCCATATCTGTAGTATAAAGGTACAAGAATAGACTAAGGATTGCCTTCAGCTTTAGTATTCTAAATTCTGGGTAAATTTAACACAGTTTGGGGATTAAAATGGGTTCTGAAGAGGCTGTGAAGGTATAGGGAGCTCCTTAGAAATCTCTGTCCACACATAAAAATAACACTAAGTTAAAATTCTGTTAGTTTCCCAACGATTACAATGATGTGATCTAAACTTAAGCCACTCTTTTCAATTAAGCATCAGAATTCTTTGCCTCAGTGCCTGGATAAACTTAGCTCAGCACAGAAAAAGCTCTATTCAGAAACCGTGACAGAGAAGAAACAGTTTAAAATTATATTCGGCTGGGTTACTTTGGCAATTAAGCAGAGTGAGGGTCTCATAGTATTTCAGGTGAAATAGACCTCTGTTGCCATTAGGTGCTTTTGTATCATGGGTGAGATTGTAGAAGAAATTAAGGAGCACACACTTAAGACACAAACAATCCCACATTTGAAAGAATCATAAGTAAAGAAATCAGGGAATGGGGGAATAAGGAGAGACAAATGAAGCCTGATCCCAATTCTAACACTACCTTGAACAAATATCTTACTTTCCTTGGAATTTACTAGCCTCAGCTGTAAAATGGGCAGAAAACATACGAGGTCTGTCCGGAAAGTATCCAGTCATTATTAAAATAATGAGAATAGTTATGTGGCTGTATACTTTCCAGACAGCCCTCATATACCCAGGGCTGTATGAGGGTAAACTTGTTCTCTTTTTTAAAAAGTATATGTGTTTCACCAGGCACAGTGGCTCACACCTGTAATCCTAGCACTCTGGGAGGCCGAGGCAGGCAGATTGTTTGAGCTCAGGAGTTCAAGACCAGTCTGAGCAAGA